>NW_004955419.1:23106789-23121471 GCF_000276665.1 Chinchilla lanigera | reverse complement strand
TTTTTTTTGGTTTTTCTCCGGTACCAGGAACTGAACTCACGACCTTGCGCTTGCCAGGCAGGCGCTTTTTGCCGCTGAGCTAAATCCCCAGCCCCTCAATAATCTTTTTATAAGGCCTCAGGAGTACAAAAGAACATCTCTTAATCAGAGTTTATGAAGGATAAAAGAAATCTTTTGCTAGAACATACTTGCATGATTTAAATTAGCTTTCTCATAACTGGGCCAAATATCCAACACCCACAACTTCAAGGAGGATGAGTTTAGTTTGGTATGGTGGAGGCATGGTGGAGCAAAGATGCTTGGTTCATGGGGGCTGCAAGCAGAGCAGTGTAAACTTACCTGTGAGGAAAACGGACAAGCTCCATAAAGAGAACCCAAAGTCACACTTCCATGACCCACCCAGATGCACCCAAGAGTATGCTGTACTAATCTGTGAGGTACTTCTTAATTCATTGAAGTCGACATATTAAGATTAATGGTCACAATACATCCCTTGTCAACTTTATACATAATCACATTTCCTCAAATCATACTCTGCAAATAAACACAATAATTTAATACTTCCACCTACCATGATATCACTTCCCCAAGCTCAGCCAAAACAGTCATCCTGTCCCCAGTGTTTCAGGAGCATTGGTCAAAAAGTCCAAGTTAAAGTCTATTCTGAGATGCAAGGCAAACTTAGCAGTGAATGTAAATTCAAGAACAAGTTAAATACTCCCAAGTACAATAGCACAGGCAAAAGATCCCACTGTCAAAATAGAACAGGGGATAGAAAAGAATTGGACCAAAACAAGACTAAAACCCAGCAGTGCAAACATTAAGTTCTATAGCTTCATATGTGGAAAAATGTGAGTTACAAAGGGCTGGAGATGCCCAGTCCTTATGATCTTGCTGGTTCCAGCCCACATCGCCACTCAGACTGATTCCAATCACAGCCTGCAGTTTTCCTCACCAGACATTCCACATTTCTGGCATCTCCCACTCTTTGCTGTCTCCTGTGCACCTTTGTCTTAATTCCCACAGCTGCAAGCACTGCTAACCTGGGACCTCCTTGCCTTGCATTCCAGGATGTTCACTGAAAACTCTGACCCCAAGACTCTTGCATTCTGCATGCCACATATGCACAAACCAAGAGTTTTATCAGTTAAAGTAACTGCCAGGTTTTTTAGGTCATAACTATAGTGGCTTCTTAGTACCTATACATGTGAGCATAGTACAATAAATCCCTGGGAACTAATTCCCTAGGCAGCTCTTCATAAGCAGGAGTTTCGAAGATTCTTTTCAAATGAAAGGTTGACATTTTCACCTTTTGAATTCTACCATAGGTAGAGTTTTGATGATTCCTGGATGCTGTCAGGTATCTTCTTCTTTTTCTGTACACAGCATTTGGATTCATTTTAGTGGTGTCTATCCCTTTTATAATCATATTTCCTTTGGCCCCAACTTTACATATTATTCCTTTTGGGAAAAAACTAAATTTTTCAATTTTTTTTGCTTAGCTTTCTGTCCCAAAACTCATTTTAAATCTGGCTCAAAGAAATCAACTGTTCCTAAGCCATTTCCTGAATCCTAAACTGTCTTGAAAATTTGTCTCCCAGATTAATTGCCCTGATTCCCACAATTTCAATTAAGAGAACTTTAATTCATCACCTGATTTGGGCAATTTAGTTCATGGTCAACTGGAAATGCAGAAATAGCCTAGTGCAAGGGAACAGCAGGGCAAAATATTTAGCTCATGGTGGTTAGCGAAATGGCCAGAGGAGAAATATCAGTAAGGAAAGGAAACAGGGATTACATACAGAAAACAAAATCAAACTTTCATGATACACTTGGACATAGCCAGGAAGATACTTTCCTAATTTAGTGGTTTCTCAACCCAATGGAGATAATTTATCAGGGTTAACAGTTGCAACTGGAATCCTTCAACTTTTAGAAAATAGAAATGCTTTGTATTTTCATAATCATGATAACTGAGAAAATCTGGGGAAAAACATTTCAGTGTGTGTATGAGTATATATGGACTTGCATGTATATATGCATATTGTAGGGGGATACAATTAATTTTCTTCTTTATGCAGTTACTCTAAAAATAATTAATATTTTTATTACTAAATGATCCTTAAACTTAAATGTATATCACAATCTGCTACAATACTGCAATAGCAAATGACAAATTACAATCTGCTAAAACATTAGAAAAGCAAAGGACATTTCATTCTTTTTTATATAGCTAAGTACATATTATTTATTTAATACATGTTTTCAAATAAACAAAACTAGTTTCCAGTGAAAGACTTGTGCCATTTTTTTGTACACAGTTTATTCTAAATGTAGGTGGTAGTTGAGTTACCTTGTTAACTAATTGGTTTTATTAAGAAGCACATTTTTCAGTGCCAACAAGAAATTTTGCAAATTGAAGGAAGTTACTCTCTAAGTTAGATTCCTTACCCTTTACAGAAACTGACCTCCCCCCCCATACCAGGAATCGAACTCACCATCTTGCACTTGCCAGGCAGGCACTGTGCTGCTGAGCTAAACTCCCAGCCCCTTGACTTCCTTGATAAATGCATTTCAAGGAAATGACTCTGAGGTTCTTAAGAAAGAGACTCCTGGGTGATCAAATAGATATAACATTGTTTTGATATACAAAAGAGACAAGCATCGTGACATATTCCTGTAATCCCAGCACTGGGGAGGCTGAGGCAAGATTGTGGTGAGTTTGAAGACATCCTGGGCTACTTAGTGAGTTCAAGAACAGCCTGGACTACATGGCAAAATCCTGTCTCAAAAAAACAACTTCCCCCAAAGATCCAAAGGGGTTTTTGAACATTTCAAAGAGATGACAAAATCTTTATAAGTAAAAATGAGCTAAAGTAAATGCTCTAAAAATAAGGAAGGGAGGGAAATATTTTTAAGGAGAATTAAATCACCTCTTTTTAATTTTTTTCAGTTCTTTCAAAATGCAAATACATATTCATATAACTTAATTTTGACTGTCAACATTTACATTATTATATCAATATCATTATAATCACAAGGTATGAATTATTTTTTTTGAAATATTTTTCTAAACTAATTCAGGTTTTAAATTGCATATTTAAAAATTGCTAAATATATCTGGCATATGCTATCATAAAGAAATATTTAACAATTTAAAAATCCTAGTGTATAGTCTTCCTTTTTTTTTTTACAGTATTTAATCTGGCTTCTTTCACAAAGCACAATTATTTAGAGATTTTTCAATTTGTTTTGTTTTAAATGATTCACGTTTTGTTGTCAAATAGTCTTCCATAGTATTCATATAACACAATATGCTTAACTATTCATCTATTGATCAATATTAGGGTTGTTTCTAGTGTTGGACCATTTAAGCAAAGGTACCATGACACTTGTATACAAATTTTGATATGGCCTAATACTTTCATTTCTCTTGGGTAAGTATCTAAGAGCACAATTTTGGGGTCATAACATTTTAAAATACATTTGTGTGTAATATGATAGAATTTTATCAACTTTAGTTTTCCTATCTACATTAGGTCTCTAGGTTTGTTAAACCTATGTACATTGTATACATACTATTTTCATCTTTTGACCTTTATTTTTCTATTTTGTTCCCCTTCCTACTTCTGGTAACTACTCTTTCATTTTTGATCTCTGGGTATTACACATATACATTCTACATATAATGTCGATCGTGCAATGCTTTCTTTCTGTGTGCAGCTTTTTTTTTTTTTTTTTTTTTTTTTGGTTTTTCTCCGGTACTGGGAACCGAACTCACGACCTTGAGCTTGCCAGGCAGGCGCTTTGCCGCTGAGCTAAATCCCCAGCCCCTCTGTGTGCAGCTTATAACACCCCTCTATTACTAACATCTTATGGGTTTCAGAATCCATCTTTATCTTATATATTTTATTGGAGTTGTATCTGGCAATAACAGTATCCAACAAAGTTATTTCAATCACTTCTACTATACTATTTTTGAATATTTTATGAATTATTATAAGAATTGCATGAATCATTATTTTATGAAAACCATTCCATGTTACATTCAAAAGCCCAAGATAGAAAATATGAAATTAGGGCCAATTATCCAGTTAGTTTTACATTACGAATGAGTCATTCATTTGCCAGGCATTTTATTTTTCTGGGCTTCTACTGCTTTCTTTGTTGCTGGTGGTCAGAGACAGTATTTTCTCTATCAACAGTAATACTCGTTTAAACTGTACAATTCAGTAGAATATAAAACTTCATATGGTAATGACAAGTAACATTTTTAAAGTTAATTTGTGAATCAGGTCTAATATGTGTTTAAAATTCATAAGTTATACACTCCCAAATTAAGCAAAGCTTGAAATTACGTTTTAAATTTGTCATTAAAACTTTTGAAGATTCATAAGAATTCTATATTGACTAAGGAATGAGTGATGATATTGCTGCAAAACCAAAAGGGAAGAATTTTAATTTTGTAACATAAACTTGTTGGGGTATTTCCAGCTCTCCAGTCTGCCAGCGACAACATTTGCATTCATGGGTGGAGCATAATGAAATGAATATTATTCCTGTTAACTTTGCAGACCTGAAACAACTAACATGCTTCAGATGTCTAAAAACTCCATAGTTAAAAATATGTGTACTTTAAAAGGAGTAAGCATGAAGTTACCCGAGTTGCTCAGTATTTTCATACACTTAATGCAATTTAATTCTATGCACAATAAATTTCAGTTAAGATTCTAAGTTTTCATTTTTTTGTTTGTCCTTAGTAAACAAGTTCTCTTACACTTCCCATCTACCTGTTTAGCAAAATACCTAAAAAGTGAACTTCTTCTAAGTCTATTACTTCCAGTCCTGACGAAGAATCCCTCTGAGACCATCACCAAGCCTAATAGAGGGAGACTATTGTGCTAATTGAACTACATCTCTAATAGCAGATAATAACTTAATGTGCTCATCCTCCCAGATAATATATTTGCATTTTAACAGGAAAATGAAATGTCTTAGTGGAAGAACTGAGTGCTAGGATAATTTCAGATAGATTATAAATATTAATGTACTTTTAGTGAAGTTTCCTGGGAAATATATTGTTGTGTTTATTGAACAGGAAATTGTTGCTATTCATTATGTCTAAATGTTTGGGGAAACTCATTCATCTGTGTGCTCATTTTAATCCAAATATTGGTCCCAACACCTAGGCAACATGATAGCTATAGTCAACAAACATATAGCGCATCTTTAAAAAGTGCAAGTAAGAATAGATATTAAGTATTCTTATCACAAAGCATTAATTATGAGCTAATACAATTGTTAATTTATTATCTATTCCACAATGCCTATTGTTTAGAATCAGAAAATGATACCTCTAAAACTGATGCTTTGCCTGGCTGAGAGACCTTTGAACTTACCTCAGAATCAAGGTCTCTCTGATCTTTCCTTGTTTTCCTCCTCCAAGTGCAAGGAAAACTGTTCTGGAAAGTTCTTTTAGATGCCTAAAGTCTGGACAAAGAAGAAACTACTTCCGGTGCCTTCTCTGGGCTCTCAGTAACTATACTCATATCCTAGAAGAACGACTGCAGCCTTACATCACATCCGGACAGACTGGTATCTTACACCATTATTTCTCATTCAGTTCCAAAGAGAATCATTTATAAAGTGTAGGCTGTTTGGGGAGCCTATTGTACATTCTTCAAACAGTTTGGGTCCTCTTGGAAATCACTTACTGTATCCATCAAATCTGTCTACATTCCCCACTGCAGCCCTCTTTTACAGAAAGGAGATACACAAGTTTCTGAATATTAGCTAGAGGGTCATCACCCTCTTATTAGTTCCTGTGTGTTGTAGTATTGCCTTTTTTGTGTGCTGTGTAAATCTGTGTACAACTTTTCTACTATTTAAACTTTGTAGTTATTTCAGCTAAAGTTTAAGTAGAGAGGAAAAAATTCTGTGTATCTCTAAAATGGACACTTTGAAATGACCTGTTGTATGTGATAAACTGTACAATTTTATCTGTAAATTAAAAATGATAAATTAAAGACAAATTTACCTCTGTAATCTGTGCCAAATAGCATAAAGTAAAATCACTAAGGAGAAGAAAGCTTTATTTTAAATAATTACTAGTTGAAATTATTTATTTACCTATGCATTTATATTCTAATTCAGTTCTAATTCAACATTCTAGTTTAATATTGTGAGTTTTATCAGCTTAGTTTCATTTATATGGATCAGTTGGAGATATAATTAGCATACCATATATTTTTCATATTTCAAGGTCATAACTTAACATGGTTTGACATATCTATAAACCAGTACCACAAACAACATATTCACTACTTCCCAAAATTTTCAGTTGCTCTTTTTGAGGCTATTCTTCTTGATTCTTTTCTCTTGTTGATGGCACCTTACTAGGTACTTACTTCTTTTGTCACTAGATATCAGTAAGTAGTCTCTAGAATTTCCCCAAAATAGACTCATACGCATGTGATATATTTGCCTGAATTATCTTATTCAACATATTATTTTAGGATTCATTTATATTGTTACAACACCAACAGTTTGTCCCTTTGTCTGGCTGACTTAAAACTGCATTGCATAGATAGACCACATTTTATTTTCTCCTTCATCTAACGATAGAGAATTGGGTAACTTCAGGTTTTTGGATATTTCCTATAAAAACTATACTTTTTGTTGAATATATACTTTAATTATCTTGGTTTAATTTCTAAATAGCATTATTTCATTATATACAGGGTGAATGTTTAAGCTTTTAAAAATTAACATTTAATTTTAAAACACTTTAAATGGACAGAAATATTGAAAATTTTTCTAGGCTTTAACTCTTCTTTCCCTATTACTAACACTTTATTTTGGTGTGGTACACTTGTCACAATTTTTTAAGTAATATTGATATACTATTAGTAATTTAAGCCCAACTTTTACTTATGTGCATGTTGTTATGATAAACAATTAGTCTTCAGACAACGGGCCTTGCCACCACCATCTGTATGTCTTGAACTTACTTAGTAGTTGAGGTAGTCTTCCCTACTTGCTAAATTCAAAATAAATATAAATTCTACATCTCTCTAACAAGAGATACATTTGCAACTTGCATTGATAAGCCTGCCTAAATTACATTCCTAACCTCCCACAGAAACTGGGAGATAGTTCTGATTCCACCACAAACTTTGTTTCTTAATTCCTTAAGAAAGACATTCCTGGGAAATGAAAATGTTAACTCCCATTATGAGGAGATTAAGGTCATGATATTTGTTCAGTGTAGTCTAGGAGTGAAAGTTAGAACATCCAGCAAAAACCTTGTTTAGTTTTAAAACTCTTTATACATGGAAAGAGATGGGACAAACTTTAAGCTACAAGTTTACGAAAGTAAATGGTCTTAGAAGGGATGGGACTAGAGAGTTTTATTTAAATTTGCATGTGCCCATATAATCCTCAAAGACATCGTATCTCATAATTTTGGAGGGTTATTGAAATCTTTTACTATAAATGTGAAATTTTTTTCCTTGAAGTCTAACAGTTTTGCTATGTGTGTGTTTAAACTCAAAGATGAGTAAAAACTTCAGAGATTTTATATAAATGCTAAGGTTGATAAACAGATTATTTTTTGTTTGTGTCACAAAAAAATTACTATGTGAGGTGTTAGATGTGTGAATCTGTTTCATTACAATTACTATATATTTATGTGTATATATGTATCCCATAATATCATGAGAACATCAATTATATGAATAAAATGTAGCACTAGATAGATAAAATGTCTGCAAGGGGCGAAAGAGGAGGAAATTAGTTAAAAAAATAAATTAGCTTGGTTACATTTTTTCTCTTATATACACTTTATTTCTTGTTAATATACCCATTCCAACACATATTAAGTTACTATTAGGAGAGTTTTCTTTATTTTTTTCTTTATATTACTTGTACAGTATTTGTTTCTTCTTCTTTTTTTTTTTTTTTTTTTTTTTGGTTTTTCTCCTGTACCGGGAACCGAACTCACGACCTTGCGCTTGCCAGGCAGGCGCTTTGCCGCTGAGCTAAATCCCCAGCCCCTCGTTTCTTCATATTTAATACAGGTTCTTTGTAATATTATTTACTTGAGGCTTAAGCTTTTACTCAAACTCATAATTTGTCCTTTATGTTTGATATGAAGTCAATTGTCCTCTCATGTGATTATTGGTATAATTATTTTAAAACTTAACAGAATTCTGTTAGATCATCTGCTTGTCTCCTCACTGTTCCTTTCTCCTTTTTGTTTCCTTTTAAAGTAAATCTGTATTAAGACATTTTACTTTAACTCTTAGAATATTAGCAGAATCATTCTTTATTTTTTCTTAGTAGTTTCATAGTCGTGTATATTCCTATTGATTTTTCTTTAAATAGCTAGTTGTCTGTAAAAGACATTTTCATATGAGATATTTTTAAATATATGCAGATATTTCTCAATTTCACTGCTTTTCATTCTTTTAATATACCTAAATATTCCTCTGGTCATTATTTCTCTTCCAGAAAAACTCAATCATTTCTAGAAATAAGAAGCTACTGGTAAGGGCTGGAGATTTAGCTCAGTGGCACACTGCCTGCCTGGCAAGTGTGAGGGCGTGAGTTTGATTCCCAGTAATGGAAAAAAAAACAAAAACAAAAAAACAAAAAAAGGAAGCTACTCCTGAAGTCTTCTAAGCCTTTCTTCTGAGAAATTTTTCTTATATTTTCAGATTTAATGAAGACCTAAATACTTCTTTGTACTTATATTGTCAGAATATTTTGACCTTTGCAGATCCGGAGTTTCATGGTTTTAAAATGTGAAAAATGTGTTCCTTCTTGAAATAATTTTCATCTTCTTTATATTCATTATTCTCCTTTGGTAGCATCAAATTGACATTAGACAGTAAGATATTTTTCCAAAACTCATTGATACTGGGTTCTTTTTTCTCCTCTCTGTGTTTTATTTTGGATAGTTACTATAGTCACATCTTTCAATTAATTTAAATTATCTCCTCTTTCTCCTCCTTTCCTCCCTTCTTCTTTTCCTTCTTCTCTCCCTCCCTTTTTATCCTTCCCTTCTTCTTTGCCATATTAGAAGGGGAATACAGGTCCTCACAGTGAACTATATCCCATTTGTTTACTTACTTACTTACTTACTTAACTAATCTTGAGACAGGGACTTTTCAGGTTAGTCTTAAACTCTTGATCCAACTTCCTGAGTTTCAGAGAAGCTGTGATTATGGGCATGCATCTCTTTGCAATGTTCAATAACAGCTACTCTTATTTAGCACATTTTCTATCTTGGTTATTGTTTTCATCTCTACAAGTTTAACTTTGGTGTTTTGCTTTCTACCACATCTCTACTTTATGGTACAATCCTTGCACAACATCTTGAATATATAGAATTCACTGATTATAGATGTTTTACCACCCTGATCTACTAGTATTAATATTAATGTACTTTCAATAATTTTAGTATTTTTTCTCATTAAGATTCATATTTCTCTATATCTTTGTTTGCTATTAATTGGATGCCTAATATCATGAATTTTATCTTGCTGGAAGCCATTATATTTTCTATTTTTTGCTTTTATTTTGAAATTCAGGTAAGTTGTTTACAGGTAACTTACTTTTTGGAGGTATACTTTTCAGGTTTCTTGCACAGTAGCAATTGTCTTTGAATCATTTTTTTCGCCAAAGATTCTCAGTGGCAAGATTTCCAATCTTTCCATTGATTCTACTTAATGTCACCTAAGAAATATTTTCTCTTCTTGCTGGTGGGAACATGAGGCTCTGTTTGAGTTCCTGAAACTTTCCATTCATTTTCTCACTTGTTTTTTGCAGTCTCAACTAGTTTCCTTACTTATACCACTGATTTCCACTCTGCTGAGGACATGAATGAAGCTCTTGAAGGGTCTCAAATTCATGCTCTGAGAACTTTTCTCCTCTTCTGCACCTGGCCTGTAGCATTCAACTGCCATGACTGCACTGAATTTGCAGCACTGCTGCACTTAGGGAGTCCACTGAATTCTACAGAGTTTTCCTATCTCTGTGTTGCAATCTGAAAATCTATTCCTATTAGTAATCCTGTACAATTCTAGAGACTTTTTCTTGGTAGAGGTACAGTTGATTCATCCCTGCCCCAATACATGGAAGAAGACAAATTTGAATTTATTACGAAATTCATCTCATCACTTTTCACTGCCAGTAGATGATTATTCTTCGAAGGATACTTTCAATAGTTTTTTAAAAACCTATTGTTTCATTATTAAGTGAAAAGTCACATCAAATGTCACTTTGGACTGTGTATAATTTACATTTGAAAAATTCATTACTTTATTTAAATTAATGAACTCTAAAAGTATGTGTAGCATTCCAAGAAAGAAAATTCATTTATTGGTGAACTGATGGATATTTTGATATTTCTGATTTGTTATTATAAAATTCCCATATTTATTTCATGAATTTCTTATTTTTCTATTTTAAAACTCTTACTTAGGAGAAATCCAAGTACACTTAGTAGATCAAAAGAATCAACATTTTCAACAATTACTAAAATTACTTACTTGAGGCTTCAGTTTTGTGTTCTAAGCTAATTATATGGCAGACCACTTCCAATATCAGTCCTTAGGTCCAATTATTTGACTAAATATTGTAATTTTTAGGATTTAGTATTTCCATTATTGGGCTTGTGGGATAAAACTTTCAGATGTATGAGTATTTTAATTTCAAACTTCTCTTAATAGTAGTCGATAATAATTAGAAATTTAACAGAAGTTTAAGTTTGCTGATTTAATATTTTTAAAGTCAGTAGGCTTCTGCTGTAGGTACTTCAATTCTTTATGGTCTTATTTAATAGAAGGGCATGACACCAAGGGCATGTGTGGCATAAGGACATATTTCTGAAGTGACAAATGTAACTACTAAGTGAGGTCCTATACTATATGTTGGAGTGTGTGTGTGCATTTAAAATTTAGCAGAGAAATGTTTCCTTACATAAAAAGCAATTTTTAAGCCTTTCTTCCAAACTGTAGGTCACAGAATTCATATGAATAATAATAATAAAAACTTCACTGTTAATTAATTGCTTTCCATTTCAGTTATCACATACTGATTTGGAATAATGTTACCGATGTATGTATAGGTCCAATTGAAAATCTATAATTATAGTAGATTATTTTTTTATTAGACAGAAATGCAATTCAAATCAAGCAGATCTGACATATTGTGCTCTTAATATAAACTTAAAATTTGAAATTTATTCCCATTTAGAAATGAAAATGTGGCACTTATTTATACTCTAATGTAAAAAATAGATTTATTTACAAATTCATGAAATTTCAGTTAAATTTTTTACCTATTTATTCTTTTTTATTTTAAAAAGAAAAAATAACAAAATAACAATGAAGACAAAGGAAACAACACTTGTACACTTTTTTAAAAACAATTTGCTAAAAAAAAAAATTTGCTGATTATGTATTGTGTGTCAGGTTAAATACGGGTAGCTGGAAATTAAAACAGAAGTTCAATATTGTTCTTGCCTCGAATACCTTATTAAATGTACAAAAGAAGTGTCAGATTTAGAAAATGGGCACCAACTATCTGGAGGCGTTAGACAAATAGTATTCACAATTAAGCAAACATTTGAGATGGCATGAAAAATGGCAAGATCAATCTTTCTGAAGTGAGGGAATGAATTCCAGTCAGAAGAAAATTTCCATTGTGGAAATATTTACACTGTGTTATGGAATGATTCCAGATATGTGCTTGCTACATAACTTTGCACAAAATAAAAAAGACACAATAGAGATTAAAAGTGATAAAATTTGGGTCATATAATACAAAACATTATGCATACTATCATATTATGGCCTTTTTCCACTGAATACTTTTAGAAATTTGAAAGAGACAGTTAATTTTTCAGGACTAATTACACAGAGACATTAAAGCATATCTATAAATGTAAGAGGTACTTATTATAACCTTAATACATATTTCAGTAGGTAGAATAAAGATGCCCAGATGGATCAAAGAAACTTCACAGGTAAGGTTTTAGAGTACATTGGGAAGAATTTTTGAAATGTGGTGATTAGTATCAGTTATCTACTTTCAACTTTTATTATTAAACATGGCTTAATTAAATGTCCAATTCCAAGTGTAGTTATTATTTAGTATTGTATGGACAAGACTCCAATGTCAAAGATTATTTCAACTTTAAAAGATCAAAAGTTCAAAATGCTTTTTATGTCTAGATTGTCTATTTCAATAATTTCTTTCCACAAAACAAAAAACAAAAAACAAAACAAAACAATAATTTCTTTCCAAATTCCAGTATAATATCTAGTTGGATAATTTAGAAAATTAAGAACTATATTTGCTAGATTTCCTTGAAATTAATATTTTGCACATAATACATATGAAAGAATAAATTTTTTAAAATTTAGGAAAAATAGGGCAAATGTAGGTTGTCACATATTTTATGTACTCTCGCTGGTTACAAAGACTGTGGTAATACGTACTAGTATTTCTTGGTTACATGGTGCTCAAAATAGTAGTAATATTCCTAGATTCAGTGTCATGGAGAAGTTCAATGCTGTGGCTCTCGAGTTAAGAGCATCGCTAAATTTCAAGAACTCTTACGTTCTGAAAATCATATGAAAAACAAGAATTTGCATGTATAAATATCCAATGATTTTGAAAAGAACAGCATTTTTATCAAATAAATGGAAATTATAAAATCTAGCTTAAAGTTTAGTATAAATTCATAAGACTTGAATTTTTCCTTCAGAAAATCCTATATACATATAGAAAACTATTCATTGATTTTTCATGTATTTTTGTATTCAATAAATATATACTCATTGCAGAAACTTTGAACTTTCTTCTTTAAAATTTTTATTTTTAATATCTGTCTTCACATGATTAAAAAGTAGATATAGTTCCTTTGACATTTTAAGAACACAGACTTTGGAATCAAAGTGTTAAATCCTGGCAAGATAAAGCTATGAGTTTTGCATGTTAATTTCCTTTATTTTGATTAAGTTATCTCATTGGTAAATATGAGATATTACTATTATTATTATATACAAAAGTTCATCTTTAATAAATGAAATATTGTATTAAAGTTCTTTGCAACAAAGACTAGTAAACACCAACTCAGTGACACATCACAATTATTAATAGTCATTTAGCTAGAGGTTTTCTCCACTCTGTCATAAAGTATTGTACTTTGAATATTACAGAGAAATTGTGTTTTAACATTACATTATGTGTGTAGATGCAGATAACTTAAATTTTTCTTAAGACTCTGGTTTCTTTTCAGATCATATAAATCTTTCATCTTTTTAAGATCTTCCTTAAAAATTTAATTATTTGGTGTTTGACTTGGTGTTTGATTTTTCTATATTTAGGAAGCAATTTACTTAGATAAATAAACACGGGTGCTTGTATTTCTGAATTACTTTTCTTCATGTTTATGAGTATTTGATAAAAAGTAAGTGGTTAAAGGTCTATTCTGTTTTAAACATATAAGTATAAATACATTTCTTCCTGTACATCTGCATATTTTCACATATATTTCTTAAATTGTCTTAAGGTTGATAATTAGACTGCCTCAGCACAGTTTTTGTTTTCGTGTTGTTTTTTTTTTTTTGTTTTTTTTTGTTTTGTTTTCCATTACCTGGAATCGAGCTCACGACCTTGCACTTGCCAGGCAGGCGCTGTGCCACTGAGCTAAACCCCTAGCCCCTAGCACAGTTTTATATGTATAGAATATAGAAGAATTGAACAGGTAATACAGAGACTGCCATATATTCTATTTTGTATTAAGAGAGTGTATTTGACACAATCAGCCATAACTCATGCTCAAATTCATATTTAGATATATGCTGTTTGTCTTGCATAGTTCCTTGTTTTGACAATTGCTAAATGCTGTGTCTCAGTCTTAGGACACCCTACAGAACAACTTCAGTGACAAAGGTCCCTTGAGGTCCTCCTTTGTGACCCTTCTCCTTTCATGGCATGCTCAGACCCTACACACTTACAAAACACAGGCGCTGATTTTGTTTATTCTCTAACTCTGTGTGGTGGATTAACTAATGGTCACCTTGTAACAATCAGCTGAACTGAATTGGCATGGTGCTGGGTGTGTAGGGTCCACTGGAGGATTGTTGCCAACAGCGCAAAAAGAGAAATGAAGGGAAAGATGATGAAGAGCTGATTCTCCTAAGGAATCTTGTCTCATTGGTTTTCCTGCTATGAATTTAATTGTTTTCATCATAGGAGGAGCCAAGGTGCTTGCTGCTGCTGAAGATGGCCGGGGCTTTTGTGGGGGAGCTCTGGTCCTTACTGTGAGCATGGCTTCCTAGCTCCAGTGCAGATCCCTCAGACTGCTGGCACAGATCCTTCATCCTACTGGCCCAGAATTTCCAGCTTTTACCACTGATCTTTGGGCCTTTCCAGTGAAGATCTTTGTTTGTTTATTTTTGTTTTTTGTTTGTTTGTTTTCCAGTACTGGGAATGGAACTCATGATCTCGCCCTTGCTAGGCAGGTGTTGTGCCGCTGAGCTAAATCTCCAGCCCAGATCTTTGATAAAGAGTTGCAGGAGGGCTGGGGATTTAGCTCAGCGGCAAAAGCGCCTGCCTGGCAAGCGCAAAGTCGTGAGTTCGGTTCCCGGTACCGGAGAAAAACTAAAA
>NW_004955419.1:23100462-23106689 GCF_000276665.1 Chinchilla lanigera | reverse complement strand
CGGTTCCCGGTACCGGAGAAAAAAAAAAAAAAAAAAAGAGTTGCAGGAGACATTGTCACAGGTTCTAGGTCTCTAGTTGGACTCATGGAGGTCATTGCCATGGGATCCAGGCCCTTGGCTGTATTCTTTGGGTTTCTAGGGTGTGGATGTTTCTCTTGCACTCTTCTGCATTTGACTCTTTTGGTGGATAATATAAAATAATCCTATAAATTATGTGTCCTATATAAAATACACTCCCTTATAAACCCAGACTACAGCACTCTGTCTTTTCTGGAAGACCTTGTATGTGGATGTTTAGTTTAAAATGTCTAGGCTACCTGTTCTTAGAAATATGTATTTTATAACCCCTCAATATTTCTGTGGCTTCATAGTACATTTAATTTTTATTGCTGAATAATATCCAATTTTGTGCTTGTACCACAGTTTATCCATCCACCAATGAAAGATATCCTGATTGCTTCTAGTTTTTTGTTCATTATAAAGCTTTTGTAAGCAATTGTGTATAAATTTTTCAATCAATATAAATTTTCAACTTCTTTTACCAAGCACCCAGAAGACTATATTAATTTCCTAGGTCTTCTGAAAAAAAGACACCACAGACTGGGTTACTTAACAAAAATTCGTTATCTCAAAGTTTTGCAAGTTAGAAGACCAAAATGAAGGTATATAATGAAGGTGTTTCCTTATGAGGTTGGGATGAAGATTCTGTTCCATTATTCTGGTCTATTTTTTGGTTACCTCGGGCATTCTTGAATCGCAGAAGGTGACTCCTATGTGTCTTCATGTCTGTTTTCTCTATATGAGTCTCTGTGTCAAGTTTAACTTTTACAAAGATACCAGTCTTGCAGATTAGGGCACAACTAAATTCACATTTGATTACCTTTGTAAATACAGTATGCTTAAATAAAGTTACCTGAAGAGGTAGTGAAGTACTTCAATTTAGCTTTGCTGGTGAAGCACCATTTAACCCATAACAAAGAGTATTTACTAGATTATATGGTGGGATTATGGACAGTTCTGTAAGAAAGGTGACACAATTATTTTTAATTCCTCAGAATCATTTGTTATCCTTAGGTTTTTGTTTTATTTTATACATTGTAATAGGTGTGCATTGGTATCTCATTTTTATTTTAACTTGCATTTCCATCGTAACAGATGATGTTTAGTGTGGAGGACCACCGAGGCAATTCTCCTTGAAGAAGGAGCCTGACCCTATTTGCATGTATTTTTATTTACAGAGCTGGCTCAGACCATTTCCTTATCCCTTCAATTGGCTTTAAACAATGCATATTGGTGTAGCCAAGGTGCTAAGGTGCTGATGGTAGTCTTCCAAGATGGCAGGCGTGTTTCCCCAGACCCCTGTTGTTCCCATGTGTGAGCAGGGATGATGAGGGATGTGTGAGCCGTTGTTCCATGCTGTCTGCTGGGATCCAGCCTAAGGATAGAGGCTATGACTTCCTGAGGCTTCAAACATTACACATCAGAGCTGAAGCACTGACCCCAAAACATTAGATACTATCTCAATTGTGTTATGCAGATTACTCTTTCTGTATATACTTCTCTCTGCATTTGCAGAGGTGATTTCAGACCTCCTACCTAGCCCAGCTCACAGCACTCACCTACTTCCTAAGATTCTCACAGACACTCATCCTTAAGCCACTCCCTTCTTAATGAATGAATAAAACCTGGCTTCAGCTTCGGGTTGAGGCCTTTGTTTCTGGAAGGCTGTCATTGTGGCTGGATCTAGGACTGCTTGGCTCCCCATAACTGCACATATGCCTTAGTGTCTTTCTTCTCTCCATGGTTTGCACTGGAAGTGGTAGATTGGAATTAACTCACTAGAATTCCAATAACTTTTCATGGGATTACAAATATAAGCTGCCTGGGCTTCAGTGAGGACTGGGAAGAGCTCTCTATACTTCAGAACATGCTAAATATCATATACATCTTCTTTTCAGAGATTGTTTTTCAAATTTTTTGGTCATTTCCAGTTGAGGAATTGCGTTCCTCATTGAGTTTTTGGAGTAATTTTTATATTTCTAGATACACGTTCTTAATGAAAATGTGTTTTTATAAATACTTTCTTTTACTCTGTAACTTTGGGTTTGGCCGACTCCCAGGAGATAACAAGAGTGACTTTGAAGCATTCTTCAGATAAGAGAAAATGCTATGTTTTATTAGTATTTTTGTATGCTGTAGGTCTTTGAAAAATTTTACAAATTCACCAGAGACATTTTTCTTTTTAATGTAATTTATGAAAAACATTCCTTTTACTGTGCTTGGAGGTGAAAGTATAGAAGGGACAGTCTGGTTCTGAAAAGCTAAGTTCAGCCACATGGGTATCAGGCTCCAGGAACATTGAATGCACCACAGTTTTCATCTGATACTTGTTAATCTGTCTTTTCCTGTCTTAAGGGTACAGACTCAGCCTGTAATCCCTCCCTGCACATTGGTTAGATCTATGTCATACACCTCAAATAGACTAAATCAATAAACATTGCAGGATAAGCAAATCCTCCAAATCCATCATTTAAAAACCATTCTAAGCATATGCATAATTAAATGTCAAGTGATGACATAATCACTTTTGTCAAAACAATACTACAGTGAATTCATAGAGAAACCACAGGAAATAGTTTCATATAGAATGGTTTTATAGAGAAAAATATAAAATGTATTCTTTTTATGTCTTCTTCCTTAATTTTATCGGTACATTGTAGATATCCATTATGATCACATTCATCATAGAAAATTTGTACCTGTACATGATCTATCTTGGTTCTTTTTTTTTAATCCCATTCTCCCCCTCTCCCTTCAACCCTTCCTTTCTTATTTACAAAAGCTTTGTTTCCATGTTTTCCTTTTTTTCTTATTTTCTTTCCCCTTCCTTATTTCCCTCTCCCTGCTTCCTAGTTCTTCTTCTTATTTAAACATTTTGTTCCAATATCACAATATCTATTACACATTTTTGTCCTTATTTACACTTTCAGTTTCTCACACCAGAAAAAATATGCAATATTTGAACATGTGTGTCCAACTTATTTCACTTAAGAGTATGGTCTCAGGGTGCATCTATTTAGCTAGAAATGTCTCCAGTTTGTCTTTCTTTTTGAAAAAAAGAAAAAAAAAAACACATCCTATTTATCCATTCATTGGTTGATGGACATTTGGGCTGTTTCCAAGATTTAACTATTACAAATTATGCTGCTATAACCATGGGCATGCATATATCACTGTGGTATTTAATTCTTTTGAGAGGATACCAAGAAGGGGAATATGTGGGTCAAATGGAATGCCTCATGATCGTAAAGTCTTTGCCTACAGCTATGACTTCAAGTTCTACCTATTCTATCTTCCAGCAGATTTACTGTTTCTGATTTTATACTTAAATCTTTGATTCATTTCAATGTTAGCTTAGTGCATGGTGAGAGATATTGGAACAAGAAGAGACCTAGAATAGCAAAAGCAATTCTGGGCAACAAAGGCAAGGCAGGGGGCATCATAATCCCTAACTTGAAATTACACTGCAAAGCTACAGTGATTAAAACATCACGGTACTGTTAAAAAGTTAAAAAAAAAAAAAGACCCAAGAATCAATGGAACAGACTAGAAGATGCAGAAACAACCCCCAACACAGTCAACCACCTTACTTTGACAAAGAGATCAAATGCCTTCACTGGAAGAAAGATAGGCTCTTTAATAAATGGTGCTGGACTATTCCTTTCACTAAACCAGTAGACATAATCAGTACAATTATCCCAGCTATCCTTGTACACATGTATATATTTTTTCTTCCTTCTTTTTTTCTTTTCTCCTTTCCCTCATCCAAGTTACTCCTTTTTGAGCAATTTCTTTCCCTTTCATAGTATCTATTGTACCTTATCATCTTGTTTTGAAATCATGTATCATCTTTATTGTTTTGTGTTGTTTATGGTTTTCTTTGTTGTTGTTATTTTGTTAGTGTTTTTTTCTGTTTAAAATAAAAATAAATAAATAAATAAATAGTGCTAAAACACTAGTTTTCCATACTGAAAATATGTAATATATTCTCAGTCAAGGATCAGAGCTGTTATTTTGTTCTACAATGCTCATGTAATTGATATTGTACAATGTATGAATGGTGTGGACTCTGTTGTAACTATTCAGGTCTACCATTATACCCTTAAAACAACTGCAAAAGATGTGTAAACAAATGAGTATGGCTGTACCTAAATAAAAATTACTTAGATAAAAATGCAGAAGCAGTATGTGAGTTTTAAGCAATAGATGGGCCAAAAACCTTAGTGTGCTGCTCCCTGAACTAATTGCTGCATATATATTACCTCTCACAAAATGTATATGAGGTAGATAGTATTTCTACTTTAAACTGAGTAAGTTTTGGAATAGAATGATTATTCAAATAATTATTCAGCTAATAAAATGGAAATCTTACATTTAAAACTATGTTGCATTCACTTGTCTATGATTATATTTGAGCCTTTTTTTACATTTGAGCTCTTTGACAAATCCCATATTATTGGCTTAATATCATCTGAGTGACCAAAATACATAATAATAATTTAAATAGGTTAAGATTAATCTCATTTAGAGTTACACAAGTGGCCAAGAGCTGATACGAAAGCTAATAAAGGATCTCTCAAAGTCTCAAAATCTAATTTATTTTACCTTGTTCTGTGATTCTTATCAAGAATCTTCCAATTTAAGATTAACTCCAATCAATTTTATCATTACACACACACATAGTGGTTTGGGACCGCTGTTATTAGTTTAAAACTCGCTTCCCAAGGCTGGTCATAGAAGTTCTAATCTTCTCCTCCCTTTATCTGTCCATTCAGAAATTATATCCGACCTACACTGGAATATCTTTCCTTTGTCCTAGACAAAGAAATGCTGAGGAAGAGACCAAGAAGAGACCAAGCCTTGCTGAGCTTCCTCATACAGTCTATTTCCATCACCCCATGCAGTGAAGGCTCATATAAACACCAAAGGACGGAAATCTGAAACTTCATAGACACTGACACACCCAGAGGATCTTGGAGGGTGTGCACCTTTTCTTCTCTGTCTCATCCTATATATCTCATCATATATCTTCTATGACATTCTTTGTAATAGATGAGTAAACTTGTTTACCTGAGTTCTGTGAGTCACTCTACAAATTACCTGAACCTATGAGGAGGATTGTGGAGAGATCCATTTATGCCTAATTGGTCAGAAGCAGAGACATAACAACCCGGAGTCTACCACTGGAATCTAAAGTGAGAGGAGGCTGTCTTGGGGACTGAGACCTCAACCTGTGGAATTTGACTCCGTTGTGAGGTGGACAGGGACAGAACTGAATTGGTTTAGAAGATATCCACCTGCAGAGCTGATTGCTGCTGGGGAGATATCTTCACATGTTTTGTAGTCATGGATGACAGCTGGTTTGATTGCTGTGATCTGAGCACAGAGGAAAATTGGGCTGTATGCTTTTCCTGAAGACACAAGTAGGTAAGAGAAAAGGAAAGGAAGTACAAAGGACAGCGCAACTTGCTCCAAGCCACTTATCATGTGCTGCGTATACCACTTCCATTTTTCCATCACCACATTGAGAGACCTGTAGAATCAAAGCCTTTATTCTGAGTAACTACCTTCCTCAGTAAAAGTTATAAGTTCTATTGCCATAAAAGAAAAGAATTGAAATTTGGAAAATTGGTAAAGTCATAAAAGAGTCTGTTTTTTCTGCTGTCAGGCAGGTGGAAGTGTTCATGTGGCTGAAATTCACCACCTTGCTTAAGGAAGGTGGTGTCTGAGTGACCTTTGGTAGGCTTGGTCCTGGTTTTTCACTGTGGGCTCAGAAAAACTCCAGATACTTTTCCAGCATTCACACAGAAAGAAATAACAGATCCAGGAAATAAAGTCCCTAGAAAAACTTGTGTAATAATAAGAGTTCTTTTCACATCTTTCAGAATACCCCCCATGAAACCAAAATGAGATTATAACAGTGATTTGAATGGAGGTATGAAAGAAAAGGTGACTTTTTCTCAGGATTTTGATCAATCTCAGCTTGATGTACAGAAGATTGGGTGAATATATCCATAGCAACAAGGCCCTTCAAACAGCTCCACATCAAAATTCCATATAAGGAAGTCCTAAATTTCACCTTGCTCCTAAAAGTTATCTTAAACACAAATAATTAAGAATATGGTCTGCGATTTTAACATAACCATCTCATTTTTATTTCTAAAATT
>NW_004955419.1:23066725-23100362 GCF_000276665.1 Chinchilla lanigera | reverse complement strand
TTTTTGGTTTTTCTCCGGTACCGGGAACCGAACTCACGACCTTGCGCTTGCTAGGCAGGCGCTTTGCCGCTGAGCTAAATCCCCAGCCCCGTCACTCATTTTTATCTAAATGGATGCACCTCCAGACCATAAACTTAAGTGAAATACATCAGGCAGGGAAATTTAAATATTACATTACTACATGTGTGTGAGAAATCTAGACTACAAATAAGCAAAGAGTGGTGGAGAGGCCTTAGGAAGTAGGAAGAACTTGTTCAAATGGAATGGGAAAAAAAGGAGGGGAGGGGAGGCAAGGGAGGGGAATGTGATTTTAAAGGAAAACAATTTTAAAAATTTGGAAGCAGAGTTTTTGTTAATGTGGAGTGGAACGAGGGCGGGAGGAAGAAGGGGAGGACGGAGACAAAAAGCGTGTACACCTCATGCATGATGAATGTGATCATAATGTATCCCAAACAGGTACTAATAAAAAGTAAAGTACAGAGGACTGGGGATATAGCTCAGGGGCACAGTGCTTACCTGGCAAGCACAAGGTCCCGAGTTCGATTCCAGGTACCAAAAATCAAAAAAAAAAAGAAAGAGTAAACTACAGAAAAATAATAAAAAATTGTCCAAATATAGCATGTTAGAAATATACACGTGTGTTTGAAGTGTGAAAAGAACCAGTCTCTCTGAGCCTCAAACATTTCTGAGCATCAACATTTCAATTCTTAGATTTTTAAAAGATCCAGAAATTGAAAAAGGTGTGAGGTAAGATGAAACATATTTCTGAAAGCTACTAACCAGTATTAAAAGAATACCTGCATATACAGAAAAATAGGTTACATATTAAATTGTTGCACCTTTCCTAAGGTAAATAACATTCAAATGGTGTATGAATAGTTAACAATAGTCTATCTTTAGACTACTAACCAGTATTAAAGCTACTAACCAGTATTAAAAGAATATCTGCATATATATAAAAATAGGTTAAATATTAAATTGTTGCACTTTTCCTAAGGTAAATAGCATTCAAAATGGTGTATGAATAGTTAACAATAGTCTATCTTTAGAAAATCACTGAATATGTAAATAAGTTATTTAGAAAGAAACTTCTTAAATACTATAATTATCTTGGTAACATTTATTATATCCGCTTAAAAGTAGGTCACAATTTTTCACTGAGGCATGAAAGCATTATTTCTCTTACTTCCTCAAGGATAACAGATTAGTTCAGTCATCACTTTTTGACACTGTACTTACCCAGAGAAAATTACAGGGAATTAAATATAAAAGCTTCCCCTCTACTCAAGTTCGCTTTTTTTCCTGAGAAAATTATACAAAATTAAACAATGTTGGGATTGAAAGGACCTCAAAGGTTACCTGCTTTAATCATCGTTCTCAAGTATGAATTGATCCATGATTATAAAAGTGACTGTTCTAACAAACAATTTAGAGGAAAGCTTAGTTAAGGTTCGAACACAATTCTTATATGCAACAAAAAATAATAGAGTTTTCACAAAAACTTTTAATTTGTGAATGCTAAGAAAATACCACAGCATTCTTCTCACACTGAAAACTACAGAGCGGTATTGGTAAAAATGTAAAAATGATCATACAGGGAAAAGCCAGAAATCCTTAGGAGGCAGCTGCCACTCAAGCAAGGGGAAATACTTTGAAATTCACAGAGGCAAGGGGTATAATACCCAGCTTGTGTTTTTGATTTCTATTCATTATTTTGATATGTAGCTTTTTGGAAAGGTGATCGTAGTAGAGCAGGAAATTCAAAGAGAAAAACATATCACTGATAAAACTGAGGCTGTGACAGTTAAAAGGGGTCATCTGTGCTGATAAATCACATGGAGGCAGTTTCCCATTCCATTGTAGGGACTTACATCTTGTAATTGATCAAGGACTATATGTCCACATCTATGTCCAAGACACATTTAAAAGAGAAGTGTATTTAGAAGGTGTTGAAAAATACTTATTAAAAGATGGGAAAGTGCATTTTGGTTATTGCTCTCTGTCCCCTGTCCTCATTCTCTGCGTTGGGCCTAGGATGCAGCTGTATCTTCTGCATAAATGAAATGTCACCCCCTCCCAAAAGCACTCTGTGACAGTCTTTGCTATCTCTAGAATACTACTCATAATTTTTTTTTTACTTCTATACTGCACCATTCAAAACTTTATCACCTTCTTCTTTTGGAAAACAGCTTTGAAAAATATAATTTAGGAAATTTTTATTGACACATAGCAATTAAATATACTTATGGGTGTAGTATGATATTTTAGTACAAGTATATGATACATGATAGCCAGACCACGATTATTGGCATATCCATCACTTCAAACATTTATCATCTTTGTGTTGGAGCATTCAAAATCCTCTCCAGTAGCTTTTTGGAATGTACAATTGATTGCTGTCGATCAAAATTACCCTATTGCTCTGCACAACGTTAGAAGTTGTTCCTCCCTATGCACCAGCAGCCCTTTATCTGTTAACTATCCTCTCTCCATCCTTGGCTCCTCTGCAGTCTCTTAACCACTGTTGTATTCTCTTTCTGTACGATCATATCTTTTCCTTTACATGCGAGAACGTCTAATGTTATTGTTTATGGGCTTTTAAATATTTTAATAGAATACCCTTCATTTATCTATGTACAGCAAATGACAAGATTCAATTCTTTTTCATGGGTAAAATAAGCCGTATTGTATATCTAGCACTTTCTACATAATCTCAGTTCCTTCGATAGGTCATTCTGTGGAAGACCACTGTGGGTTGTACTTTGAGACACAGCCCAAAGAGTACACAGTGTGAAAAACACAGCACAGCGCAGTAAAAGATGTAAACATTAAAAACATTCTGATGATGTACCTGAAGTATGACAATTAGACACTCCCCAAATCAGAAATAGATACAGAAATGAATGGAGATGTAATCAAGCTTCCACCTAAACCACCACTCACGTTAGAAATCTCATGTTAACCCATCAAGGAATTATAGAGGTGCAGGTAAAAATTTATTAGAGTCTAGTGTATTTCTTAGTTGACCAATTCTGTATAAGTTTCACAAAAATTTAAAAAATAACAAAAGTTGGGTGTAGTGGAGCCTAGTCCAGAGTAGAAAGTGTTAGGTATTTTATCATTACATCTTTTTTTATTATTTTATTGTATTAGTACACATTTCTGGTACATGAAGTTTACATTCATTTTAGGAAGCAGGTAAATAAATATTACACATCTTCATTTTTTTACCCTCTTCCTGTTTCCACCCTCTCCTTCATCTCTAAATCCCCTTTCTCAATATTCATTATTATTGCTATTAACACCTTTAGTTCATGTTTATGACACATAATGTTTACATTAATTGTGGTTAGTTGGTAGATGTACATGACACATCTTAAACACTTTACATCCCCTTTGCTTCTTTTCCTGCCTTTGGTCTCCAGGACCCATTCCCATCTGCAAGATCTACCTATCTTGTTTATTTCCATCAGACTTTATTTTGGCCTGCATTTGTTTTTGTTTTCGTTTTTTTTTTGTATCTGGAATCGAACTCAGGACCTTGTGCTTGCCAGGCAGGTGCTGTGTGACTGAACTATATCCCTGGCCTTGCATTTATATTTTGCCCTACTTAAATGCCTTAGATACCATACAATATTTAAATTTGTGTGAGTGATTTATTTCACTTAATATTGTGTTTTTCTTTTTCCAGTTATCCCAAATCATGTTTCATGCAGGTGGCTACTTAATAAACCTTTTCTGGTACTCACTGAAGCTTGTGTTGAATTCTGCCTACTTTAGCAAAATTTGAATCACATTTAATATCAGTTACTTGATGTATGCAATCACATTATTGCAAGAATTAAGTAATATTACCTGTGTAAGAGTCTGGAAAACAAGAATTCAATGGGGGTAAACTCTCATAATTCTTGTCAACTGCATTGGCACAGCTGTGGCTGCTGATACTGCCAGCCCTTCTCCTCCTCTTCCTCCTTCTCTTCCTCCTCCTCACGTGCTACTATTAGCAATGCATAAACAGGAAAATAGGGAAGATTCCAGGTGTGGTGGCACATGCCTGAAGTCCTGCTATTGTGAGAGGCTGAAGTAGGAGGATCAGAAATTTGAGCCTGAGAAATTTAGCAATTTAGGGACATCCCATGTGACAACGAAATATAGTTTGAAAAAGGCAGGGATATATGATGCAATGTTTTAAAATTTCCCCTTTCTTTGTATTTCTATTCTTTGATTCTTTTTCCAAAGCCAGTTTCTGATTGATTCTACTAAAGCTTCATCATCATTTCCCCTTTGATCAGTATCAGGATTACTCTGAAGCTAAATTTTCATAAACTCTGTAAAATGTCTAGTAGTTAAATAGGGCCCATGATACACCTCTGCTCTAGAACAGAACTGCTAAATTAGCTATGCATATGAAGTAAAGCTATGGAAATAAGGATACTAAGAATAAAGTAATAAAGTAGAACCACTAAAATAATGGTGGCCAGGATATTATTTAGAAATCAGGTAAACACAGTGGAAAAATCTATTTGAAACAAGGTTCTTCACATAGACAAACCTCTTAGATGAACTTTATTAAGTGGATCAGTCTGGTAGATCATGACATTATTAGGAAGGAGGAGAAACAAACAGAGTTGTGTCATGCAGAGAAAGGTGTAAAACAACAGTAGAAAGTTTAAAAATGAATGCAGTCAATGTGAGATAAATGAGTCAATGAATGCCAGCCCTACCACAAAACAATTACTAAGCAAATCAACTAGGAAGACAATAGCTTTATGCTGTTTGATTCCTATTTTTCGTGAATGGTATTTTCAATATGATTTTTCAACAGGACTTCACCTTGTTTACATATGAAAAATAATTTTAAAATGCTAATTTAGTGATTATCAGCTCTTTGTTAATGCACACCTATGGGAATCATGTCCAAGCCTTCTCAGGGTGGAAAATAAACTTGGGAAGTGTTAATTGGCATTGCAGAGATTAAGAGACGGTTATAGGGCTTCATTCCCAGCAAGGACAAGGACAAGGAGAATCCACTGGAAAACTGTGGCTATCATTTGCCATAATCTTAACTGAGCACAGAAGAAGTGAGCGAGCTAGGCTCAATAAATAATTTTTGTCAAGCTTTAACAGAAAATCTATGCTTTATTAAACTAAGATAATGCTTTTTAATGTTTTGGGGGGGTTTTAATAGAAAGCATACTATTTTGTATGTGAATAAAGACTGGAGTTTTAAGTACAATATTTATCTCTGAAAATAAATCAATGGAACTATTTTTATTATGATTTTTGCAATTCATTTTAGTAAAAATAAGCTGTAGTGAATTGTGATATATTATACAAACAACTGAGTTTATTCAGAAAGATATTTAAAATTCAAAAGATATTGCAATGATAATTCATTTATTGCCTTTGTGATACGAAGTACATTGAATTTGCCAATGCTTCTAATGGTATTTAAAAGTCTTTTTAAAAGCGTATGTGATTCAAATAATGCAACACTATTAAACATACAAGAATACATTTTTGTCTCAACTTTGTATTATTTTGCTGTTGAAATTCTATTTTTACTTTAAAGAAGAGATTTATTACTGATTATAACATTTGAAAATAACATTTTAAAAATTATTTTCAGATAATGACATTAAAACTATTTAAAAATGTGAGTGTTCTGCTGTGACCCTGGTCATCAGTGTATGCTTGTTATTACCTTTGGAAAAAACATTGGAGTTTTCCCTTGCGGCATAGAAGGAAGGACACCTCTCTTACAAGTGAATCATTTATAATAATTTTCTTCTTGAAAAAGGGCATTGTTTCTCTTATTAAAGCACTCCTACCTGATTAAGTCAGGCACATCCAGGATAATTTTTGTTTGATTAACTCAAAACCAATGGATTTGGGACCTTAATTACATCTGCAAATCTTCTTTCACCTGTGACACATTCTGTTGGCCTGAAGGGACAGATCTCATCCACACTCACAGAAGGATAATATGAAAGGTTATACAAGGTAATAACTAGGTAGAGAGAGACTGTCCTAGTGAGCTCCTGCTATCTGTCTGCCATACATCCAATGCATATGTCCATAAAAAATGACTAATACTGATAACTAAGAGTTATGCTTTGTTTTTGTGACATGAAGTGTTGCTTTGTTGACCAGGTTAGTCTTGAATTCCTGGCATCAAGAAATCTTTCTGGTCCCACCTACCATGTGCTGCTATCACCAGGGCATGCCACTGCACCTAGATGAGATAGAGTTATAAAAGAGTCCATGGTCAACAATGAAATCATAAGAGAAACTGAACCAATATTTGAACTTACTGTTAATAAATATAATATATCAAAATTTGTGGTGGCAGTATTAAAGCAGTGCTACATAAGAAAAAGAATTCTAGTGACATATTGTGAAAAGAATGAAAAATCTCAAGTTATTCTAGGAGTTATATTACAGTGATTAAAATGATTCAAAAACAAAAATGAAGAAAGAGAAAAGAAGGAGAAAATTCAACTCAAGATAAATAGATATGAAAATTTTTTCTAGGAAGGAATGTTTGAAAATGCACAAGAGTGTCAGTATACTCTAATAAAGCCTTAATATAAGAGCAAATGATATGATACAGTGACTGAATTCAGGCAACAAAGAGACAGCATCTTAGAGGCACTTAAGTGTAGACTCTAGATTGGACCACTAAGAGCTAAATAGTCTTTATCTTTAGGAGAACTCAGGCAGAAGTACTTTGTATGTGTTTTTTAAATGACCGTGTGACCTTCCATTGACAAAAATCCAATCATGTACTTTGTCTTAAAGAGGAAGAAGGAAGATAAATGTGAAGAGAGGATAATAGGTGACCATCTAATTAACAAACTATTATTGCCTTAATTGGGAACAAAATGTACTTCAAATATCACAGGGGTTACCTTCAAAAGTATAATCTTCTACTTTTAATGTGTGTTCAAATGCCACAGGGCATAATTTCATTGTCAACTTAATCATCCCTTTCCTAATTTTGAATATATGAGTTTGATTTTATTTTTTGTTGACTTACTGGAAGGAAAAATCACCATGGGATATTTTTGCTCTTAATTAGTACTAGTCAAAAATAAGTACACAAATAAATACATCATAGAATAAAGATTTAAAAACAATCAAACAAATAAACAAACAAACATACTACTCAGCATACAAGAAAACTTCTAGTACAAGTTACTCTTTTCCTACTGCACAAAGATACTGCATATTATACTCCTCCTTCATGTGCAGTCAAAAGCATTAGATGATATTTATTGACCTCTTCACAAATCTTTTAGGGTATTCATTTACCCAAAATATCTGTTATGTGGTCTAATTTCTGTAAATGTCAAGGTGATTTCAAACCTACTGATTCAGTAAATGAGCTGTAAATTGCAGTAAATATTAATAAGTATTGAAACAAAAGCAAATGTTCCCACAATTATCTTCAATTATTCTGTGTCACTGACACTACATTCAAGTGACTACATAAGACACAAAGGAAGTTCAAGATATGCATGATAATTTTATTAATTTTTAAACAACATACAGCAGCTTTGAAATATTTGCCTTTTCATAAAGAATTGTTTCCAGAAGGCGACTTTGATATAAACTGATAAAGTTTCCTAAATGTGCCCTAGAACCTACAGATTTCAGACATTCTTCGGAACTGTTAATCACTTGTTGAAGTAAAACTCATAATTTATTCTTGCATGTGAAATTCCCATACATTATATAAAGCAAAAACGTTATTAGGAAAAGGTAATATCTGAAGATCATTTGCATTAAATAGAAGATTACTAATGCTAATTGTTAGTTGTATGGGAATACAATAGTGAAATATTTATATTATTTATAAAATGTCAGCTGTGAGATGTAGTTGAAGAGCATAGTTCATGAACTTGAGTCTTGTTTTAAAGCAGACATTGCCTTTAAATGTTTATACATTAATTCAACAAATAACCACTGATTATAAGAGAGTGTGCTGCAAAACTTCTGTCATATTAACTTCCCTAAGCTTTATACCATTTATGATATAAAACTTTATGATATAAAACTTCCCTAAGCTTTTTATACCATTTATGATATAAAATAAATGGTAAACATCTACCTACAGGATGAGGTAATTATGAAACTGTACCAATATCAATATAAAAAGGCAAACACAAGAATAGATGATTCCTTTTTCAGCATGTGATCAAATGTCTAAATCTTCATTTAGTAAGGCACCCATTCCTCTTGAAAATTGGCAAAGCATGGTAGTAAAGAACATAATTTTACATTAGCAGTTTTCTTTTGCACAATGAACAGCTTATCTTTGCTGGGAGAATGAACGTCATACATTTGTCACACAAAAATTGTTTAAAAATTGTTGAATCATTGTCAGTCTTTCATTTTCCCCCAGAAAGTAGCTAGTTTTCCAAAGATATAGTAATACAAATGGAAGCTAATTTTGTAGAGCAATATAGAGCCTAGTCCACAGGTGGGGTCAGAACAACTGCATGTTAACAGTACTTGGGCTCTACTGTCCAGCACTCTAAATTTCTAGTCCCTATATTCCATTCAGAAAAACAGTACTTTATACTAGCAGAAATTATTTTATGAACAGCATAAAAATTGACAGTGGAAGCCTAGATGTTTACATTCCTTCCTCTTAGGAAGATTTTGAACTCAAAACAAAGATGCCTACACACTTTGATGACATGTTTATCAGCAACCACCTTTGTGAATTCCTGGTCCATCTATAGAAAGATACAAAAGGCTCCCAAAAACATTTATTCAGAAAGGGAGGATTCTTGTCCTCCCTCATTATAGTCTCATTATAGTCCTGAGAATGGCCAATTAGTACTTCCTTAAATGAAGATATTTTCCTGAAAGTAATTTTTAAAACTTGATTATGCATACAGTAAAGAAAATCGAACACAATTTCAAATCACATGTTATTCTATCATCAATAATTAATAAATGTTTAGGTGCTGTCAAATATGTTCCACATTGCACACACACATACACACACACACACACATACACGCACACACACATGCATACACACTCCCTGCTACCACCATGATCACTGTCATCACCAGATAAAACATGACAAATGCAATTAAAGTCTATTCTGTTTTATTTTTCTTGACAATAACCATTCCTTTCTTCAACGTGTTTTCCTGTGCAGTTTTCTAATCTACTAAACATGTATTCATGAAAAATGTGACTTTGAATGATACTAATGCATCATTTTTCAAGACTTTAGTCACTTGATATTAGTGTTATGGTTGGTATAAGATGTCCTTCTAAAATCTCATGCATTCATGGGGGACAGGCTTTTTGATGTGCCTGAACCTAGAGTTTTTGATGTGCTATACTTGTCCTAGTGTGGGCAAACTGCATACAATATAAGGGGCAGAAAAAAATCTTCTCTTTCTCTCTCTCTCTTGCTCTCCCTCTCTCCCTCTCTCTCTCTCTCTGCTTTTGCTGTCTTCCACCACCATGAACGGTTGCCCCTCTGCTATGTGTCACTCTGCCCTAGAGCCTGATGATATGCACTGAAACGTACACAAACTGTGAGCTAAACAAGCCTTTCCCTCTTTAACATTGGTGTTGGGAATTTTGTCTCAGCAATAAGGAAATTAACTAAGACAATTAATTTATTTTAATTAGAACAATGTTCTAATTCTAAAAATCCTACCATCAATGCCTTGATTCAATTTGATGATGCTTAGGTTATTTCTATAATTTTTTTGTCATTTACCTGAATTATCAGCAAAAATTATAACAGTAAATGAATAACTATAATACAAATTAAAGGATAATTCCTTTTACTGAATATGTACCATTTTTCCTAAACTATCTTTCTATGAAAATGCTTCATTGATATCAATACCTTTTTTTCATTTTGTTTTGTTTTCCAGTACTAGGAATTGAAATCATGACCTCACACTTGCCAGGCAGGCACTGTGCCGCTGAGCTAAATCCCGAGCCCCATCAATACTTACTGAAGGAGTCAGTATATCGAAGTGGACATTTACCATGTCAGCAGAATGGACCCAAGTGATACGTGGTCTAAAGGATAAACAACAACCTATATTGTGGTAGAATAAAAGGGAATACACAACTAATACTTATTGGATGATCCTATAAAATATGCTTTCTAGAATTACAACTGGAAGCATAGTTTGAACTTTCTGATTGACAGCATACCATAGAGAAAGAAAATATGTCAATGGCAAAAAAAATAAATGTAGATCCTTATACCCTCATAGTTGTAGAATGTAGAGCAACTTTTGAATGTTGAACCACTAATATCAAGAATATTGAGCAAAATAATGGAACATTCTGGCCTTACACAAAATGAGAAAGAGAGCATTAACTATAAAATTTATATATGATGTAGTCTCACATGTTTACAGTGTGTTTCTATAAAACCATCGATTGTGCACTTAATCTAAGTCAAATCGATGAAACAAACAAGTACATACTAAGACAGGTTTCTATAATATGACAGCTATCATTTCACAAGGTAGTACATGATCTATTACTCCAAAATCTAAAAAAAAGCTCGCTTTCTGACTCATAAAATATGTTGGAAAAAAACCTCAGGAAATTAGAGGTAGAAACAATTGTTTTGCTAAAATATTGATAATGTAATTTTTACTATGAACTAAAGTGACCTAGAAACTTTTCCTAGATTACTATAGCCATTCAGATTTTATTGCTAGAAAATATTTCTTTATTTTGGCATTTTTTCTTATTACCCTTTCTTCATGCTTTCCCCATGAGAATTTTCCTGAACACTACTTCTGCGTTACCATGTGTACCTTAAGACCAGGTTACTACATTCCTGGCCCAGCCTTTATAGAAATACACATTTCTGCCACTTTTGCTCATAGAAAGAAAGCTAACTAAAATGATGATACCAAGAAAAAATCATTTCTGCTCAGTATAAATAAAGATGCGTGGAGTGTTGAGGAGATGCAGGATTACTTCTAAATAACTTTGGCTTCATAGAGTTCAACAATTTTAGATTCATAAAAAGAAATGTTAATTGCTAATAAAGGTGTTCCAATTAGTAAGTAACAGATCCCTCTTTCTTTCCTTATGCTTACAAAAGTCTGAAAAAGAAATGATATTTCTTATTCTAGTCAGTGTAAGTCTGGAAAGCCCAAACAGGTCTTCTCAAACTTTAGTAAACATGTTAACAAATCGAGAGGGTTTAGAGTATGCCATACACTTGGATATCTTGCTTGGAAAGAATACATATTTTCAGAAATCAAATATTCCTCTTTTTTTCACATGGGATTTTATCACAAAAAGAAAAAAGTGAAATGAATGCAACTTCTTAAATAATCCTGTATTTCTATGCTCAAATCCTCAGCCAACTTTGTGCTGGATCCAAGTTCCTCTTCAGCAAGTCTTTGCCTAAAAGTGAAGACAAAAACACTCCCCTGCACTGCAACTGTCTACCGCCACAGGCTCTACATGGAGCAGAAAATTGAACTCAGAGGTGTAGATCAAGCCACTATTAGGGTGTTTGCTACTGGAGAGAACACTGTGAAATACAGAAATATTCTTCCCATCTTCCATTCATTCAGACCGTTTCCGTGCATTTTCTCTGTTACTATGGAGTCACTTTTTGAGTGTTTTCTTTGCTCTAAATAATTCTTTTTGCTCTTGCAATATATTGTGTCTGTCCAAATTTCAATTTTTATCACTTTTGTCTGCTTGCTTCTTAGAGCAGGAAAACAACTTCCTTTATAACTATAAAATGCCAGCGTCATTGAAATGCACATGTCTGTTTTCAATGCAAATTAAAGATTTTGTCCATTGTATAAGTGACTTTAAAGTAGAGTATTTACTTGCATGAATATAATTGCCTTGATCATTGGACCTAAAATTTCTCAATTCTCATATTATAATTAAATAGTCATGGCCTGTATAATCTGCTCCTTTGAGTTTGGTTAGGACTTGCAATTTGCTTTTAATGAATAGAATATGCTAAAGAAGATAGGACGCCATTTTCTTGATTAGATTATAGTATATGGCAAAGGTGAAAGGATGTTACAGATGTAAATAAATCCCCTAATCCTTTGACTTTATTATGCTAATTAAAATGTAGTTTGTTCTGGGAAGGTCTGACTTACACAGAGAGGCCCTTTATATTGGAGTATTATAGGAAATGGATACACAGAAGAGAGGATACACTATCCCTTTTTTTGCTTGTTTTTAATAAGTAAGTTTCAGTGAATTCTAATGATATAAGGAAATAGACTTACCGTGTTATTTTAGTACATTTGTTAGTAGATTCACACCTCATGAAGTTTCCAGATGAAAATGAAGTCTTTTACATTGCAGAATCATGAGGTAATAAATGGATATCATTTCAAGCTTCTAATTATCTGATACTGTGCAATATCAGCCATAAATATTAATGGATCTTTACAAAAATAAGGTAAACAATAATAAAGAAAAGAGGCAGATTTGAGAGAGAATTAAGGCAGCATTCAGAAGAATTATAACCATTGAGTTACACATTTTAAAGCACAAAATAGGTACAATAATTCAAATCCATGAAAGTCATGGCTTTGAGAGTGTCATTATTGAGCCCCAAACACTCCACCAAATTAAAAGTCAGAAGGAGAAAGGAGGAAAGATCTTTTAGACCACATAATAAATGAAGAAAGTGAGAGAGTTGTATTCTTATTGAATTTAGTGGAGTAAAATAACAATTGATGACAATTATGAACTCCATAGGGCTGGAATTTAAACTGAACATTAAAGAGAAGGTTTGGTTCTGCTTCACAACATCTAGGGATTAAGACAAAAAGACTCAAAAGATAGAGGCTGGAATCACCTGAAAGGCCATTCCTGTACATGACTGGATATTCATGTTTGGACACGGAATGGTACCTCGGTTCCTGCAAGTTTAGATTTTTCTACATGGTTTCAATATGTGGTCTCTCCAATGCATTTCTTGGGGTCTGAAGGTTGGCTTTCAAATTCACATTTGCTGTGAGGGCACAAGGGAGGGAAATAGAGAGGGGAAAGAAGACAGAGGATGTGATTAAAGATATATGAGGAAGGGCTAGTAAGCAGGACAGGGAAATGCTGCATGAAGTGTCTCTTTCCTATGTTAAATTGTGAGGCGCATAACATCACTTGGGACCAGAAATATTTCTACAGTCATTTCCAAAAATACAATCTCTGTGTTATATATATATATATATATATATATATATATATATATATGTATTGCTCTCTCTAATTTATATGTAGATTAGGATTTATTTGACAAGGAGTGAGGGAATATAGTAAGTCATATACTACATAATTCAAAAACTCATATTAACTGTTTTGCATATTTTCAATTAGGAGAGTATCTGCAAAAATATGTGCATCTTTAAACTAGATATCTTTGAATCCTTATGAATTCAGGGAGTCCCCTGTCTATTGTTTCTTTCATAAATGTGTTATTGCTTCCCAGAAATTTCTGCTCCTCATCTACATTTTTACCTCTGGAGAATCTCATATATCTTAGTTTAAAAAGTGTTTCATAAAAAATAAATGTAATGCTGAAAAACTGAAATCTAGTTGCAAAGATTATTTGTTGTTCCCTAGAACTTTACCATAGTTGCCCCTTCAAGTTTGCCGTACCCAACATTTTTCTTTCATCTGCAAATGCAACAAAGCCCTATTCCCTGAATGTAACATGAACTTTGCTATCTTATGTTTACACGGCTAACCCTCTCTCAGCCATGAAAAAATAATTCAGTTAGCAGTACTTTGGAAAATACAATGCACGAGATTTGGTTCCCCATGTTATTTGTAGGGGGCCAGTCCACGAGTTTGTCCCTAACCAAAGGACAAAGAAGATGAAACGCAAAAAGATACAGAATAAGTTAAAATGTGGGAGGCCTAGTGGCTTATGTCTCCCTTTGATAAGGAGCCACAAGTGACTGGCACACCTTGGGCAATATTCACTCAGGAATGGGCACAAGCAATCAGAGTAAAACAGAATCCATCTGTCTCTCACCATCCATAGTACATATCCGAGTAAACAACAGGATCTTAACTGTGTTAATTTTCCCTGCAGCGTGCCAGCACACACTCATTCATACCACCTTTCTCTCAGGCTCAGAAAAAAGGCCAGTTAGGGCTTAATATTCCTTATCTGCTCTCCCACAGTTATTCAGTATTTTCTATTTATTACTCATTTCTCTGTTGTGTAGAGACATATCTCCAAAGCTTACTATAGTATAACATAAAACAACAGTTAAATATGTGGATAATAATTTGCTTCATTCTGTGACCACCTGAAGGAAATAGCCTTCCTCTGTCCAAACTTCTGGGGTTTGTTTCTACAGAAGATTTGTACAGATCCCACATCTAGTTTTCCTTGTGTTGTATTTGCAATAACGTTTGTTCGTTTTCCGTTTTAAGGCATATTCACACACATTTACATCATTAGAAGTAATCCTAATGCATGGGTCTCTGCTCAGTCCTTGTCCACATTTAAAATAGTTGACACCAGTAAATATTGTGTAATCGAGTTCTATAAAACAGAAGTAGGAGGGTCAGGGATATAGCTCAGTGGCCTAGTGCCTGCTTGGTAAGCCTCAGGCCCCGAACTTGATTCCCCGTACAAAACAGAAAACAAAAAATGCACAAGTAAGATTTCTGTAGTCATAGAATTTCACTAGGTTATCACAACTAGTTGTACAAACATACAAAATTGTTTCTTGCTGATGAAACTGGTAAAATGATCAGATCGTAGACTCTGCTCATCAATACATTCACTCAGGAAATGAAGTTAAAAGAAAATCTCTGCCTTCAGTGCGTGGATTTCAAGATCAGTCTGTTTATGCTGAGATTGGCCAGAAAGGAAAAGATTGTGGAAAACAAAAGAAATTTCATGACTACAGGGATTGTAATTGATAGATAGTATTGCTTTTTTTGAATTTTAGCTTATTAGTATATCTGTGCATTATGTAGTGTTAGTATACTACATATTACAGTCTAATACTACATATTATGTAGTATTAGTATATCTGTGTATTTGTGTTCCTTGTTTGGCATAGGAACATTATTATGTTTTATATCCCATTAGCTATAAGTTAGTCACATGGCAATTCCCAACCGCAAAGGAGAGAGAAAATGGGAATCCATCCGGGAATGACTTTATGTGTGGAAGGATGTGAAGGTATTGGGTACTTCTGACTGTCAGTCATCCAGTTCTACCAGTGTGCTCCGTCAGGCATTTCTGAATAATGCTTGGATTGAATATGATTCAAGTTTTTCTTAGTTGTTTTTAGAAATATTGAAATGCATGCCAACATTTAATTCTAGATTTTAGCTAAAAATAAATTGTGCTGTTCTGTTTGGCAGTAGGGTGAACGTTGGTAACAGTAATATTCTCTATACTTTGAAAAAGTTAGGAGAGACAATATTGAATATTTTCAGCACAAAGAAATGATAATGGTTGAGGAAAGAAATACAATTATCCAGTTTTGAATAATTACACAAAGTATACATGTGTTCAAATATACACAATTTATGTGGCCTTTACAAATGTGATTTAAGGGACGGGGATTTACCTCAGTGGAACAGCACCTTCCTGGTGAGCATGAGGTTCTGAGTTCAATTCCTGGTACTCCCCTGCCCCCAAAAAGCAAAGTAACTTAAAGCTGAGGCTGGAAGATTGCCATGAATTTGAGCCCAGCCTATCTATATAGTGAGCTTTGTGCTAGCCTGAATTACAAAGCAAGACCCTGTCTCAGCAAAACAAAGAAACCATATATATGTAATAAATGAACCTCTTAACAGCAGTAGATGCCAGGCATGGCAGCACAGGCATGTAATCCCAACCCTCGGAAAGCTGAGGCAGGAGGATCACTGTGTGTTTGAGGCCAGCCTGGACTACAAAGTGAGTGCAAGGCCAGCCTGAACTGTAAAGTGAAAACCTGTCTCAAAAAAAAAAAAAAAAAATGATAAAAGCAACAGAGAATGTCAATGTAATAGATTAATTTGAGATGTTGTTTTCATATCTTTTAGAGATGAAGATCATAGGAAAGCATATATAGACATGTATAGGCATATATAACCTGAATAGAAAAAATATTAAGTACTAAGGTAGCGCACTTTAAATGAAAGCCCTAAGACATGACATAAAAATATAGGTAAATTTATTGTTCTTTAGCATTATTGGAACTTATAAAAACCCCTTTATTAACTTGAAATATCAAATTAAATATCTCACTACCTCTACTCACATCTAGAGGTAAAAACCAAGATTCTGTGGGGCGAGGTAAAGCAATATCTGTTCTCCTATTAGTATTCAGAAAGGATATGACATGTTTTAAACTTTAAATTCATGTATAGAAGACTGAATATTAAGAATTCAGTATTTAAGTAAGCAGTTGTAGTTCCCTGAAGATGGTGCAGTTGTCTGTAGGACACTCAAACCGTCAGGGTAAGAGTCAGGAAATGAGCTGGAGTTGGTTCAAAATCTTAAGTCTCAGTTTAGGCTTGTGGGTTACAGATCATCCTGGCTCTACTTCTCTGATTAACCCAGAATAATGTTACCATAAAATGATCTCATAATGAATACTAATTCCAACACCATTCCAAACATAGTGGTGCTTATCAGCTGAACATCAGCCAGCTCAAGGTTAAGCCAATATTTGAAAATACTGTTTCATAACATTAAAATGATCTCTGCCCACTTCCAGCGTACCATGTGAAAGTGTTCTTAGAAATTGGAGAGCTGCCGGGGATATAGGTCAGCGACACAGTGACTTCCTGGTAAGCACAAAGTTGTGAGTTCGATTCCTGATACCAAAAAGGAAAAAGAAAAAAATTGGAGAGTTTTGCACAAACTTAATATGTTATTGATATTATAATTAGTGAAAAATTTAATAATTATTCTTACTAATATTTTCGTTGAACAGTCATAACATGCTTTCAAATGCAAAATTTACTAGAGGTACGCTGATATTAATACAAAATATTAAAAGTTGATTACAAACCATAAATCTTTTATTTTTGTTGGCCTTTGAAAAATCTCTCAAGTGAGTTGGTTTAATTCTACATAATTGTCAAGCAAAGAAATAGCTGACAAATTTGAAATATTTTAATTGAACCATTGGTTAAGCGTAGAATTCCCTACCTGATACTGGTTATTAGGCTTCTTTTCCATCATAACTTATTACAATTAAAAGATTATATTTTTTGCAAAAAAATAATGGTATGCCCTAAAATATATAATTTAAATTCACTCTGTCTGCCTCTAGTCTTTGACTATCATATGGTCAGTTGCTAAAAATTCACACAATAAAATTTTATGGATTATGCTAATGAATGATAAATATGTCATCTGTACTTTATGTGGGATATTCTCCATATTGTCTGAAGTACAATACCTACTCCTATTTTACAGAAATTCAAAGTGAAAGCAAGTAGTCTACTGCTTCACAACTATTAAGAGTATACAGGGTAATAGCAATGAAGATCCGAATTCATTTGCAGGAATGTCTGATGTGAGGTCCATTAGAATTAAAAAAAAAAAATGAGAAAGAAGAAATAAAAGTTAACATTTTTGGGGTGCTCACTAGATGTGAAGAGTTTTATATACTCTTGTAGTAGGCAAAACGGTACCTCCTCTAAAGTACCTCCATGTTCTAATAATGGAATATGTAAGCATGTATTACATTAAAGAAGTTTACAAATATGAATAAAATCACAGATGTTCAGCTACAGAGACAACTGTAACTATTCAGTTGGTCTCAGTTTAATCACATTGCCCCCTAAAATTGGACAATTTTTAAAAATTATGGTCATAGAAAGTGATCTGAAAATGGAAGAAAAGTCAGAGACATGGCAATATGAGAAGGTTCTAATTCATTATTGGTGTTTTTTTATTCCTCCTGGAACTGAAAATGAATTTATTGGAATATTACAGCTGGATTAAGGTATTTTGCATTGAGCTTCATAGATATGGTGTTTTAATCTGTTGGTATCCAATCATTCTTTCCTTCTTTGCTCTGCTTTTATTTTTAGTAAATGTTTGCAGTACATATTGATTACATTCCTCATGTGGATTTGGCTCATGTCCATACCACATCTTAATTCTTTTTTCATCCCATTCTCATTTCTTTTTCATCCTGTCTCCATCTCTTGGTCTCCTTTCCATTTACTGAAGACCTATCACACTATTTCTGACTATCTATGTTTTATTGCTCTTTATTTATAATTTGGATTTCTCATATAAATGAAACTGTGATATTTAAGCTTGTGTGTTTGTGATTCATTTTACTTAACATTATAGTCTCAAGTTACATCCATTTTCCTATGAATGACTCAAGTTTATTCTTTTTTATGACAGAGTAGTACTCCATTGTGTATAAATGTCACATTTTCTTTTTCTATTCATCTGTTGATAGACATATACATAACATTCAATATTTATTATGATTTGAACTACTATAAATGTAGGTGTGAATGTATTACTGTAATATGATGTCTTAACTTTTTTGGGATTATACCTAGGCAAAGAATAGGCAGCCCAATGTAATTTCTTGTTTTGATTCCTACAGGAATATCCATACTGTCTTCTACAGTGGTTGTACTAGTTTACACATTTTATATTAATCGCCTAACAACAGTGTAGAAGGGTTCCTTTTTCCCTACAGCCTGGCCAGTATTCATTATTAATTGATTTCTTGATGATAACCATTTTCTCTGGAGTAAAATGGAATCTCAGTGTTGTTTTAATTTGTATTTCTCTGATGACCAAAGATATTGAATATTTTCATCTATTTACTGGCCATTTGGAATTCTTCTGTGAAACTTGCTTTCATTGCAGTTGCCCAGTGTTAAGTAGGTCTCTTGTTTGGGAAAGGAGGTCTAATTTCATTGACTTATGTATGTATTTTAGATATTGGCCCTCTGTTTGAGGACAGTTGGCATTTTTTTTCATTCTGGAGGGTTGTCTTCTCCCTCTGCTGTTTGTTTCCTTTTCTGTGCAGCAGCATTTTCATTTAATATCTTACTTGTTGATTTTTTATGTTATTTCTTATGTAAAAGCTACTTAGAAAGTCTTTGCCTATATCTTCAAGAATTTTATCTGTTTATTCTTCCAGAAGATTGAGTGATTTTTTCTTTCATTTTGACCATGATCCACTTTATTTATTTATTTATTTTTTTGGTTTTTCTCTGGTACCGGGAACCAAACTCATGACCTTGCCCATGATCCACTTTAATTTTAGTGTACAATGGTAAGATACATGGATCTAGATTCAACGTCTACATGTTGATAACCATTTTTCCCAGTACTATTTATTGAAGAAGTTATCTTTCTTCCATTGCCAGGTTTTTGCCCCTTGGGTCAAAAATCAAACAGGTGAATGTACCTCGATATGTTTCTGTAACCTTTATTCTGTTGCATTAATCCACATGATTTTTTTGTTCCAGTACAATGTGGTGATAAAAAAAAAGTCACTGGAACTTTTCAATAGAATTTAAAGTCTAGGAATGTAATGTCTTCTACTTTGCTCCTGTTATCCAGGATTTCTTTTGCTATTTTGTGTCTCTTCTGGCTCTATATGAATTTTTGATGGTTGATTCCTGTTCTGTAAGGAATGTTGTTGGTATTTTGATTAGAATTACATTAAATTTGTATATCAGTATTAGAATTATGATAATTTTGACTATATTTGTTCTGCCTTTCCAGAAGTAGAGATTTCTTTTTAAATTCTGATGTCCTATTCTATCAACTTCCTCACGGTACTGTAGTTTTCATTGTGGAGATCTTTCATTCCCTTGGTTAGGTTAATTCCTAAGTATTTAATTTTTCTTCATGCTTTTGTGAATCATATTGTTTTCTAATTTTCTTATGAGTCCATTATTGGTATAGTGGAATGCTATTGATTTTTTGTGTTGACTTTGTTTTATTTTTTTTTTACCTTAAAGAGAAAAAAACAATGGTACCCAATTTCAGAACAAGATAGTAGGAGAGTAACAATGGTTAGTACGTTGTTTACTGTTATCTTCACAGTAGCTGCTCAGATTAAAAGCTGTAAGCATGAAAAATTGATCAAATGATAAAAGCACAAAACTTTCTTTTGAATGAATTAATACAAATTAAGTATGAGATCTTAGCTATCATATATATATATATATATTTTTTTTTGTCTTCCTTTCCCTTCCTTCTTTTCTCATTTGCCCATCCCAGTTTCTCTTTCCTTTTGAATGGTTTCTTCCTATTTCCCAATATCTCTTGTACAGTTCAGACTCTTTCAACTTCTTACAGTAGGGAGACAATCTGATGTTTACACATGCAAGACTGATTTATTTCACTTATGAATATGGCCTCCAGTTGCATCCATTTGCCTGTAAAAGTCTCAAGTTTATAATTCTTTATAGATGAGTAGTACTCCATTGTATAAAAGTATCACAACTTTTTTTATCATTTCTCAGTTGATGGGTACCTGGGTTCTTTCCAAGATTTAGTTATGACAAATTGTGCTGCTATAAACATGGGTGCACATATATCACTGTTGTGTGATGTTTTTAATTCTTCTGGGAAAGTACTCAGAAAATGAATAGCTAGGTCAAGTAGGACCTCCAATCCTAATATTTTTAGGAATATCCACACTGATTTCCACAGTGGTGGCACCAGTTTACACTTCCACCAACAGTGGAGAAGGATTCCTTTCTCCCCATATCCCCAGTAGCATTTCTTATTGGTTAATTTGTTGATGATAGCCATTCTTTCTGCAGTGAGATGGAATATTGGTGTTGTTGTAATTTGTATCTGTCAGATGACCAGTGATTTTTAACATTTTGTTCATATATTTATTTGCTAGTTTTATTTCTTCATTTGAGAAGTGTGGATTAATCTCAAATGCCCTGTTCTGAGTTGGGTCTTTAAATTTTGGGTGTCTGAATTTTTTTCAATTCTTATATTGTTCTATATATCCCCTTTGAAGGACTGTAAGCTAAAACTTCATCCCACTCTCTGGATTGTCTTTTACTTTGTTGGTGATTTCTATTGATGTGCAAAAGCTTTTTAATAAAATAAGATCCCAGTTGTTGACTCGTTGGAGTACTTCCTGTGAAGATTCTGTTTTATTCATGAACTCTCTGCCTACCCCTGTCTTTAAGTTTTTACTTACTTTCTCTTCTAATAGATTCAGTTTTTCTGTTTTAATATTTAGATCTTTGATCCATTTTGAATTTAGTCTAGTGTATGCTGAGAGACATGGGTTTAGTTTTAATCTTCAGCATATAGACAGTCAGTTTTTCTAGCACCACTTATTAAAGAGGCTATCTTTCTTCCAGTGAACATGTTTGCTCCCATTGTCAAAGATAAGGTGGCTGAGTGTGTTTGTAGTTGCATCTTCTAATCTGTTCTATTCATCCTGCCCTTCGGCCAGTTTCATGCTGATTTTATCACAGTAGCTTTGTAGTATAATTTCAAATCAGGGATTTTTGATACCTCCTCCCTTGTTTTTGTTGCCCAAAATTGATTTTGTTATTCTAGGTCTCTTTTTATTCCAAAGAAAACTTAAAAATGTTTTCTCTAGTTCTATGAGGTGTGCTAATTTTATTTTGATTGAGATTAACTTAAATCTGTTTAACAGCTTTGAGAGCATGGCTATTTTGAAAATGTTGGTACTTCCTATCCTTGAGCAAGGGATACCTTCCCATTTTCTGGTATCCTCTTCTATCTCCTTTCTTGGAGTTCTGTAGTTTTCAGTGTATAGATCTTTTACTTCCATTTTTAGATTGATTCCTAAGTATTTCATATTTTTGATGCTATTGTGAAGAGTGTGGTTTCCCTAATTTCTTTTTCACTGAGTTTGTTTGCATACAGGAATAGTATTGAGTTTTTTTTTTTTGTTTTTTTGTTTTTTTGTTTTTTTTGGTTTTTCTCCGGTACCGGGAACCAAACTCACGACCTTGCGCTTGCCAGGCAGGCGCTTTTGCCGCTGAGCTAAATCCCCAGCCCCAGTATTGAGTTTTGAGTGTTGACATTTTGTCCAGCTATGCTACTGAATCTGGTTATTAAATCTAGAAGTCTTTTGTGGAGTTTTTGAGGTCTTCTATGTAGAGTATCATGTCATCTGTGAATAACGATAATTTAACTTCATCTTTTCCCATCCTTATTCCTTTTATTTCTCTCTTTTCTAATTGCTCTGGCTAGTGTTTCCAGAACTATATTTAATACAGTGTTAATAGTGAACATCCTTGTCTTCCTGATTTTAGAGTGAGAGCTTTCAGTTTTGGTCCATTTAGTATGATGGCTGATGGATCTTCACAGATGGCTTTTATCAGGTTGAGGTAAAGACCATTTACTCTCATTTTCTGTAGGTTATTTGTTCTTTATGAATGAGTGTTGGACTTTGTCAAAAGCTTCATCTGCATTGAGATGATCATGTGATTTTTGCCTTTGGCTCTGTTGATATGGTGTATTACATTTATTGATTTGCATGTGTTGAACCATCCCTGCATCCCTGGGATGAATCCCACTTGGTGCTGATATATAATTTCCTTCATGATTTTCTAAATTCTGTTTGAGAGTATCTTATTGAGTATTTCCACATTTATGTTCATTAAGGAGATTGGCCTCTAGTTTTTTTTTTTTTTTTTTTTTTTTTTGGTTGGTTCTTTCTCTGGCTTTGTTATCAGGGCAACATTTGCCTCTGGGAATGAGTTAGAGAGTATTGCTTCCCTTTCAATTTCATTAAAAAGTTTAAGCAATATTGGCATTAAATATGCTCTAAATTTCTTGTGGAATTGAGCAATAAATCCATCAGGACCTGGGCTTTTCTTTGTTGATGTTTTCAATTACATTTTCAATCTCATTAATTGATAGTGAATTATTAAAAATTTTTATATTTTTTGATTCAGCTTTGGTAATTCATAGGTAATTCTAGAAATTTGCCCATTTCTTCCATATTATCCTTCTTATGACAGTAAAGATTTTCAAAGCAGGTACTGATGATCTTCTGAATTTCCACAGGATCTGTAGTGATTCCACCCTTTTCATTCTTCAATGTATGAATTTGAAGCTTTTCTTTCCCTTTGTTGATTAGGTTGGCTAAGGGTTATTGGTTTGTTTCATTAATTATTTGTACTGTTTTCTTAGTCTCCACTGTATTAATTTCTGCTCTGAACTTTATAATTTCATCACTTCTATGGGCTTCTGGCTGATCTTACTGTTCTTTTTCTAGAAACTTGAGATGCAACCTTAAGTTATTTATTTGTGCTCATTCTGTTTTCCTGATGTGAGAATTTACCACTGTAAATTTCACTCTTAGGACTGCTTTCATTGCATCCCATAAATTCTGGTATGCTGTGTCTGTTTTCTAGTTCAGTTCCAGATATTCAGTTTCTTCTTTAATTTCATCTGTGACTCATTGGCTATTTCAGAGGCTGTTATTTAATTTCCATATTTTTCATGGAGTTTTGATGATTTCTTTTGCCATTAATTTCCAATTTCATTGCACTATAGTCAGATATTGTGCATAGGATAATTTTAATTACTTTGCATTTAATCAAGCATGTTCTGTGGGCTAGTATATGGTTTCTTCGAGAGAAAGTCCCATGCAAAGCTGAGAAGAATGAGTATTCTGATGATGTTGGGTGGAACACTCTGAAAACATCTACCAAGTCCATTTACTCACAGGTTTGGTACAATTCTAATATTACTTTGCTGATTTTTTGTCTGGTTGCTGTACCGCTTTGTTACAATGGTGTATTAAAGTCTACTATTGCAATTTTTTGGGGGGATACTGGGAATCAAACTCAGTACCTTGCACTTGCCAGTCAGGTACTTGTGCCACTGAGCTATATTCTCACGCCTATTACAGTTGTATTATTGCTTATTTGATTTTTCATATCCATTAATAATTGTCTTACATAGGTGGGTGTTCTCATAATTGATGCATACGTATTTATGATTGTTATCTCTTCCTCCTGAAGTTTTCCCCTAATAAGTATGTAATGGCCATCTTTATCGCTTTTGCTCATTCTTGGTTTGAAGTTCACATTGTGCACGAACAGAACAGATACTCCTATTTTTTTTCTTGGTTCCTGTTGCATGGAAGATTGTTTTTTATCCTTTGACTTTTAGTATATGTATTTTCTTGGGAGTTAAATGTGTTTCTTGTGTACAGCATATTGTTGGAGCTTATTTCTTGATCTAGTCTACCATTCTGTTTCTTTTGTTTGATAAATTGAGGGTGTTTACATTGATGGTTATAACTGATATATGTTGGTTTATCTCTGTCATGATATTTTCCTGCTGTTAATGCCCTGCTTTTTCCATCTGCTTAACTGCTTGCCTTCTCTGGCTGTTTTGTTGTTTTTCTTGGAACTGTAGTCATTTTTATCTCGGTCTGCAACATCTTTCAGTATACTGTGTGCCATGAACTTGTATGCAGTGATTTTCCCTTTAGTGGAGTGATTTTATTCTTTTGTTGGGGGAAGGGGGTTAAGATAGGTAGGGAACAGAATAAAATGGTGAATGTGATCAAATTTAGTAGAGTAAAAGGTGGAGGTCAAAAGATGTTACCCAAGTAACATGGTTGATACATTGTGTCAACTTGGGGAGTCTAGAGGTTTGGCTAAGTGACTCATCAGGAAGCCAGGGTGCTTACTTTGTATTCATCCTGAGCCTGTGGAAGAGGAGAGCATGGAGATTATGTGAGAGCTACATGCCCCTTAAGTGGGGGTAGCCTGTTTACAATGGAAGGCAGGGAAAGAGGCTGCTTGACGCGATTCCTCCCTTTTGCTCTGGCTGTGTTGCTGTACGGCTGCCAGCTCCCCCTTCGCTCTTGTTGTTTTGCTATATTCTGCCTCAGAGCCAGCCAGGTATGGACTGAAACCTCCACAAACTGTAAGCTAAATAAACCTTTCCTTCCTTCATTTTGGGCATTGGATTTTCTGTCTCAGCAACTAGAGAAAAGTAACCAAGACACCAAGTTTTGGGAAACTGGAAGACAGGAGGGGAAAGCATGAGATAGAATGTGAAGGAGTAATCAGAAAGGGAAGACACAATGTTTATTCATTTGAAAATTTAAATTCAAAAGTAGTTGTGGAAAGAAAGAGGATTAATAGAAGAAAATGAAAAAGATAGATGAGAAACCTAAACAGTGAAAAAAGAAGGAGGAAAGAAGGAGAATGGAAAAAAAGGAATAAAAAAGAAAAGTAGACCCAAGAAAGAAGGGTGGAAAAAAAAAAGATAATCACAAAATACAAGAGAAAAGAAAAAACTTCCAACCAGATAGGAAAGGGATGGTCAGTCAAACAAGAGAGAGTAAAATTAGTAAAATACCTCTGGTGTTTACAGTTCTGTGATAATATCCATGTCAGATCCCAGAAGGGTGCTTTGTACTCCAACCAACTTTGCCACGGGAATTGTGCTGGGTATTGAGCTGATCTTGGTCTCTGGATGTGGGGGTTGGGACTGGTCTTCTGTTGGTGGAGTTCTCCAGAGCCCAACTGCTGACTCTTCACTGATGTTTCAGATACTTCCACACTGCTGGTCTCACTGATTACTCTGCCGGTCTGCGGCCCAGCTGTGCTATGTCTCGGGGTTCCAGTTGGTCTGCCTGCCAAAGGAGTGTGTGAACCTGTTTGCCTGGGTCCCAGCCTCTGATTTTGTTTCTTGCCATATTGCTGAATTTGGTTATTAATTGTAGAACTCTTTTCCTTTTCTGAACAAAGCCCTTTTATTCAATTCTCTTGCTTGATTGCTGTGGCTAATTTTTCATACTATATTGAACAGGAGAGGTATTAGTGGAAATTTTGTCTTGTTGCTGATTTCAGAGGGAATACTTTCAGGTTTTCTCTATTTAGTATGATGATGGCAGTACATTGTTCATAAACTGTTTTTATCAAATTAAGATAAGGTTTTTTAATTTTATTTTTCAGGGGTTTTTTTTGTCACAAGTACATGTTAAATTTTGTCAAAGACTTTTTTTCTGTCTTTTTCTGATCATGTGGTTTTTATCCCTGCTTTTTAAGGTGCTTTGTTACATTTATTGATTTTCAAATGTTGAATGATCTTTGCACCACTGGAATGAAGCCAATTTGGTCAAAATTTAGAATCTTTTTTGATGATTTGTTGAATTGTACACCAATGTCTTGTGAAGTATTTTTCTGTCTGTGTTCATTAAAGAAACTGGTCTCTTTTTTGGTTAGATTCTTGTCTGGATTTGGAATCATGGTAGTGCTGGCAATCAAGAATTATTTTCATATTACACCTTCCATTTAAATTTTATTAAAGAGTTTGAGGAGTGTTGGCATTAGATCTAACCTGATGTTCTTGTTGAATTCAGTAGCATATCCATTATGTCACGTGCTTTCTGGATTATTTTGTTGTATTACTGATTCAATTTCATTTCCTATTTTTGAATTTTTCAGGGTTTTATATCTTCTTTGTTTAGTTTTGTTAAATTGTATGTATTCATGAATATATCAATTATTCTGAGTTATCCAATTTAATGGAGCATTGGTTTTTGAACCTATAGTTGCTAATAATCTCTTATGATTCACAAGTGTCAGTTGGGATTTCACCTTTATTCACTTCTAATTGCATTTTCATGGGTCTTTTCTTTACTTTTTAAAAAGATGTTCTAAAGGCTTGTCTATTTTGTTGAATCCTTCAAAGATCCAAGAATCCATTTGACTCATTGATTCTTGTATTTTTCATCTAAAATTCACTAATTTCAATTCTGATATTTACAATTTCCTTCCTTATACTTGCTTTGGATTTGGATTGTTCATGTTTTTTGAGGATCATGTGATGCACTATTAGCTTATTTATTTTTGCTTGCTAGTTTTTTTTTTGATTTAGTTATTCACAACTGTAAACTTCCCTCTTAGAGGTGCTTTCATTGTGTCCCACATGTTATGGAATGTAATAATGGCATTATTGTTTCATTTTAGGAACCATCTAATACCTTCCTTTATTCCCACTATGATCCATTGGTTATTCAAAATTATCTTTCTTAGTTTTCTTATGTTTGTATTATTTTTGTGGGTTCTTTTGCTATTGATACCTAGTTACATTGTGTTATGATCTGAAAATAAGCATGAAATAATTTTGATTATTTTGCATTTACTGAAGCATGTGTTTTGGTTACTTTTGTCTCATTGCTGTGACAAAATACTGGCAGCCAAAGGTAAAGAGGGAAAGGTTAATTTAACTCACAGTTTGTGGAGGTTTCAGTCCATCATTAGCTGGCTCCAAGGCAGGATGGTGTGGCAGAAGGGCAATCGTTCAAGGTGGCAGAAGACAACAAAACAACAAGAGCTGAAAGGGAGAAAGTAAACCTCTTTTCCTCTCATATTGCATACAGGCTACCCCTCTTAGGGCAGGTGTAGCACTCACTGCATCTCCATACCCCTTATGTACAGAATGAGCAAGTTTACAAAGTGAGGACCCTAGCCTCTTGCTGAGTCACACAGTTAAACTTCTAAACTTCTCAAGTTGACACAGTGAACATCCTGGAGTGGTAAGAGCATGTCCTCTACACCTAGGAGGTAGAAATCCTGAGTTACTTAGTTAAGCTTCTAGACTTCTCAAGTTGACACCATGCATCTACCTTTACAGCATGCTTTACTGGCTAATATGCTGTCTATTTTTGAGAAAGTTCCCATTTGCTGCTGAGAAGAAGTAGATGTGTATTGTATTTTACTGTTGTTGACTAGAACACTATAGATACCTATTAAGTCCTTTATTGACAGTTTTGATTTTGGAGAAACAGAGATGCAAACCAAGGAATGCAGGCCTCCTGTGCAAGTGATAACAGGCAGGGAAATCATTTTCCCCTACACATTCCAGAATGGGTCCTGACAATATTTGAGTTTACTGCCTACCATGTCTACTTTCTGCCTGTTGTGGTTAATGGTTTTCTGATCAGCAGAACTTTAAGACTATATTTGTTTTGTTTCAAGCCATGAAGTTTGTGATAACTTTGTTGCAGGAATAATATAAAATTAATATAGTAGCTTATGCCACTTAGTTCTCAAAAAATGATTCATGACCCTTATTATTGGTTTGGCAAAAATGAACCTGTTTCATAACAGCTAAGAAAATCAACTAAGGTATAATACAGAAACAATCCCTTATTTCTCTCTCAACAAAAAAGACTAGGAGAAAGAGGTATAAAGTCAGTGTAAAGAACAAAATAAATTTCTCAAGGAGCATATGTACAGAAAAGTGATAGAAATTCATAATTAGGCAAAATACAAGCTGAGAAATTTCCAGAAATAAGAAAATAAATGTATGTTCAAATTGAAGCAACATACCAAGTTTTAAATAGAATGAAGAAAAACAAATTCAGTTATATACATCCTTGCAGTACTCTAATAAGCTACAAAAATGTTAAAATTACTCTAAAGAAAATAATAGATACAATAAATAGAGCAATTGTAAGGAGATGGCTAATAAAGTTCTTATCAGAAACAACTTAGGCAAAGAAAAAAAATAAACTTAATTGTCCAAAGGACTGAAGAGAGAAAAGAATCAAAACTACACCAAAGCAAAGTAACTGTAGTGGCTTACAACTTTCCATCCATCTAAATTATCCTTACGAATTAGGGCACAATAAAGACAATTACAGGAAATGAAGTTGGAGGAAATAAGATTTAGAAATTCTGTGGTTAAAAGTAACGTATTAAGAGAATGGAACATAGAAAGATACTTTTAATAGTAAAAGTACCTAAGAATTTTGTACTACTCTTCTGGAAAAGATTAGAGCTTATTATTAGCAGTTTGCATATGTAAAACATGTTATATTGAGATATATGTTATATGAAATTAGAGCTGATTGTAATTTAATATATAAAATAAAAATGACATGACCAAATAAATATGTATACAGACACACATATATATGCCATATATTTCTGATTCATATATTTAAATATATGTTGGGTTTACAAATAAGGGCACTCTTTAATGTGCATTTAGTTTATAGCTTACAGTAATTCTTAAAAATAGAAATGTCCTTTATAGCTTCTAGATCATGAAACAAATTTTAAAAGTTTAGACATGAAGAACTGAATCCATATTACAACAATTCATTAGAGAAATGAGAAAATCAACCAAAAAGGAAAGAATAAAAACAATAGCAAACAAAAATTTCCTAGACTTAAAATTATAGCAAGATACTATGGTAAGATAAACTAGATCTGTATCCAAGCAACTAGCGATAATATATAAAATTACAATTATTTTTGTGATGCAATTAGGATTCAAAAAATAGCAGAGAATATCCAGGCTTAGATAGGCACATAAAACTGAAAATTAAGCAGTGAACATGTCCGTGTGGTGCTGCAGTGGCAGCCTATAAATTGTTAGAGAACAACCGTTGTTTTTCGTTTTTGTTTTTTTTTTTCCACTATCGGGAATTGAACTCACGACCTTGTGCTTGCCAAGCAGGTACTGTGCCACTGAGCTAAATCCCCCAGTCCCTCTGTTGTTTTTCTTTGTAATATAAAAAAAAGTTATAGAGATAGAAAAAGGTGTTAGTCTCTACAACAGAGCAAATTTAATCTAAAAATATTATATAGAGCCTGTTAAAGTCTAGGAAGAGAAAAATTATAAATTAAAAAATATATTTTCACAAAAAATTAGAAAACTTGTTTTGCTCTATAACTTTATAGAGGAAAAAAATGCATTGGTTCTACGATTTGAATTGGCTTGCACTTCCAGTGTATTCTTCTCTCATAATGTAGGAGAAATTGAGAAATATATAGAAAAATGTCCCACCATATTGGTCATATAAAGACCTGAAGTTAAAGGCCAAGTAATATTGAACATCAGACTCCAAAAATTAAAGCTATAAAGGAAAGATTCATCGTTTTGTTTTTCTGTTGCATGTTCTTCTCTTTCCTGAGAATAAAAGAACATCCACTTCCCAGGACACTTCTAATTAGGCAGAACAATTGTCTAATTCTGCCAACTGAAATGAGACTATGTCACCTCTCACTTGCACCAATAAAAAAAAGCCCTTGGTTTATTTCCCAGTCTCTCTTCTCAGCAGAGCAAGTCAAATGTAGGAGACTGCTAAATCGATGGAAGGGCAGTTGCCCTGGGAAGTAGACTGTACTCTAAATAGACTTTTCTTACCTAAGAACTGGTGAAGAAACATCATTTAATGTGATAACAGAGAAAAATTTTCCACGTGCAATAAAAGTCTGAAACTTAGTGCTGAGATTTACTACCATCCCCATATTTTTGAATTTTACTCTTTAGTCTATTTCCTAGTTTTTTAATCCACTGTCTCCCTAGGTAGGTTTGGATTTTCAACTATATTTAATAAAGCCACCAACTTTCAACTTACATAAATTTCCAATATTTTCCTTTAATCAAAGTTTTGGGGTATGTAGCTTGCTAAATATTTACCAGACTCCTAATTCATACCTATTTTTAAAATCTTGACACAGTTTCATAGAAGCTGCTCTTTCCTTAGAAAGCTTTAACATTTTTTAGAACAAATATATGCATATATTTCTAAGTATAGTTTCTCGTCCCATGTCATTAGACAGAGTATGAACCGAGAAAGCAATGAAAGATCGAAAATATTATAATTTAAAACTTCATTTAATACACTGATATTCAGCTTTCCAAATGTTATAATTTAGCTATTAGTATTTAACAATGTAGTTCAGGTAAAAATATTTTAGTGCTATGAATGATATTGTGAAAATTACTCATTTAAATAATAGCATGACTCTGAGCAGTGTTAACATGGGAATCTGGGTACATAGGATATAAGGACTCTCTACAGTTATATTCCAACTCCCTGGCACAACTGAAATTATTTTTATAAAATATTGAATATCAAGCCACAATTATAAACAAAGAAAACCAAAACTTATTTGAAGAATAATAGTGTGTAAAAAGAGACAGTACTGTAGAGAATGGTGGCCAAACAATGCATAAAGAGCAATAAACCAAATATATAGAATAACACCAGGATTTATAGGTACCAAAGTTGAGAAAAACATTAGTGCCAGGTTATCATCCTAGATTTCCATTCACAGCTCCAAAGTAATTTTACAATTTAGTCTTTGATTTATAGCCTCAAGTTGACTTGAAGTCAAAATTAATATGAATTTAAGGAAACATTATAAGGTAATGCTAATACTGATTTTGGCACCAGGCCTCAATCTTGATAGAAGTGGGATCTTAAAATTATGTATATACCTGAATTTTCTATGGATTCTGAGATCACAAATACTGCATGTGGTTACCAATAGTGATATAAAAGTTTTAGCCAGGAAAAGCTTAACATTTTAGTTTATGCAGGGATTTTCACATGTTAAAGCATATTTAATCTATTAATACATTTGGATCCATTCAATGAGGTCTCAAGAATACATTTCTTTATAAATATTCAAGAAATACATGAGATATATAGAGAAAAACAAATTTGTATGTAATACTTTGCCTTTACTTATGGTCTTTTTACAAAAATTATTTAAGGTAGATTTATTTATTTATTTCAGGTAGATATACCTAATATTCTTATTAGTAGTGCATAAGAACATAGACCTGGCAACATTTTACAGATGAAAAAAAATTGAAATTCAATTTCTGGTGGAAGGACTGTTAATAGCAAGTAAATTAGCCAAATTGAATGATATATTAATGAACCTAAAGAATATCGCATGAAACAATTTAGGAGATACACAAAGACAAATTTTACAAAAGTTACCATTTTTCATGAAATGGTTTCGATTCCAGTGTGGATCATTGGGACTGGGAGATAGCTCAGCAGCACAGCACCTGCCTGGCAAGCGCAAGGTCCTGAGTTCAATTCCCAGTAACAAAAAGCAAACAAATAAACAAACAAACAATGGTAATCAACTATTATTGAAGCAATATGATCATAGGGAGATCAGTCTTTTTAAGGGAGAAACCTAAATACTGTAATGGGTTCTCCATTAGGATCCTAAAGTTCATATATGTTTTTAGCCAATGAGAAATATCACTCTGTCAAAACATTCGAAGATATGTCACAATACATCCCACTATTGCTTTTGTGAATGCATAAACCATTCTTTATTTTATATACTCTCTGTTCTGTCTCAACTAAACTTCATTCTATCCTCCACATTAGCAATATGCTACCTATGTCATAATATGGTTTACTTGGTTTCCTCTACTGGGAAGTGTTTTCTTTTCATTTTTTCCTTAATAGACACCATTTCATTCTTTAAGAAACAATTCAACTAACACCTTTTCTAAGAAAAATTTCCCTAGGAAGAATTAATTGTTCCTTTGCTTGCATTCTAATTTGCATCCATTTTTTTCCTAGCTAAGTTCACCCATTAATGCATCAATTCATTATAAACAAATATGTCAATTACTTACTAAGTTATTTTTAAGAACTGGATACATTTCAGTAAAAAAATGCAGATATGGTTCCAAGATTGAAAGTGTAAAGACAAAAATATGTAAGTATGAATCTGTTTTTGGAGGGGCAGTATGCGACATATAGATAGATGCAAATATTTAAGGATAACTTATGGAGTACAAGTCTGTACCATGGGGCTGCTTGGCTATTTTGTTCTTGAAATAGCAGTCACAAGTAGGAACATTCTGTTAGTATTTTTCAACACAATAGAGCAGATTTCACTTTTTCTAAAACAACTGTCATCCTACACATTAAAATATGTATAGTAATGGAAGTAACAAATGAGAAAATAAAATAAAATAAAGAAAAGCTACAGCATGTGGGGAACACTTACAATCATCACAGCCAGTTATTTCCATTTGATTTCCTGCCATAAGGCGCTCCTCTGCTTCACATTTAAAATTTTGCTAATGGTTTGTTGCACTGATCAGAAAAACTGGACTATAGTAACTCCTCTCAGACTTGTGTCAGTGCTTACACATCTTGGACACAGAGGGCTTGTTATATTTATATCTGCAGTCAAATTTCTCAAAGAATGATCTGTAGACCCCTAGGAATCTTCAAAACAAGAGAATTTATGAAGTCAAAACTATTTTTATAACAATAATGTAATATTGTTAGCTGTTTCTGCTAGTTCATGTATATACAGAGATTCCATGGTACAGTATGCTATGACCACATTAGAATTTAGCGGGCATATGTTCATTTTAACCTTCTTATAATTTCAAGATTCCTCAATTATAACTTCTAAATTAGTAAATATTAATGGACATTACTTAAATAACCAAAATCCCTTACAGTCTTCAATAGTTCAGTAGTGTAATATCATGCTGAGAACAAAAGTTTGAGAACTGCTAACAGTAAGATATAGGGAGCTCCACAGAGATTTTGACCGTAATGACCTCAGGGAAAATACATATACCGTATATTTTTCGATTTCTTATTTTATTCAGTATGGACAATTCAACGTACAGTTTCTTCATACTGAGTCATGTGCTTAGACTTTTAGTTTTCTCTTTTGGGCCCGGGATATAGCTCAGCAGCGTAAAAGCCTGCCTGGCAAGCACAAGGTCCTGAGTTCAATTCCCGGTACCACAAAAAAAAAAGAAAAGAAAAGAAAATAGTTTTCTCTTTTTCCTTTCCTTTCCTTTCCTTTCCTTTCCTTTCCTTTCCTTTCCTTTCCTTTCCTTTCCTTTCCTTTC
>NW_004955419.1:22985377-23066625 GCF_000276665.1 Chinchilla lanigera | reverse complement strand
CCTTTCCTTTCCTTTCCTTTCCTTTCCTTTCCTTTCCTTTCCTTTCCTTTCCTTTCCTTTCCTTTCCTTTCTTTTTTTCTTTCTTTTCTCTTTTCTCTTTGAGATAGGTATCACAAAATTGCCCAGAACGGAACTGAACTTATAATTCTTCAGTTTAAGCCTCTCAAAGCTACTTCCTATCCTTTGAGTGTAAAAATAAGATGTTAAACTACACCAAAAAATAAAGCTATCCATAAGCTTTTCTGGATATCTTTCCTTCCTGAATTTGCAGACCCTAAATCTTCTGTAGGAACTGGCAGCTTTTATGAACTCAAGAGCTGATGAGTGTTAATAAGAGATGTGTATCTTCTGTGTAAATGTTCAAAGAACAAGAGAAATAAAAATGACTTTTTAGGTGAACAATGTAGTAATCTGTGTTAACTTAGCCATTTATTTGAGGAGATTCATTTCTAGATCATTTTAGAAATCTAGAAATATGATCCACCCGTGCCACTGATCTAAAATGCAAAAGCATAAAATAAAAGCATGGAAGATACATTATGATATACTTCATGCAACCTATGGTAACACTTTTGAATTATCTTTGACCCATGGCAAAATAGTAACTTTACTGTGATTTTGAAAACATTATAGTTTCTTTAACATGAAAATGTTTTTCTCCATGTAAAGCCAAGTATGTATAGTTTAAAAAGATATTTTATTGAAAATATCCCAGATAATTCACAACATCTATGAAATGCCAGAAGAAATGGAATGAGTGAGCCTAAGCATAGAATACAAGGGAAGGTGTGTTGCCAGGAAACTAGTCACTATAATAGACATGAACAGCCTGGTGAGTATACTATGCCATAGGACACCAGGCACTACCCTGGGAAATAGTGTCTCCATCATGAATAAAACCTAAAATCTTCCTGTCCCTTTCTGTAATTCACATCAAGTCCACAATTCCGCATGACTTCCTGCCTCTGACTTATCAAAGCCCTTTTGATTGCATTGTGCCCATGTGTACAATCCAACAAAAATTGTCCACCTCAAGATTCTCACCTTAATCTACATCCAGGGTTTTTGCTATGTAAGGTTACATTATCACAACTTCTGGAATTACTATGTGTTTATCTTTGGAGGTCATGCATCTAACTACTCTACAAACAATCATTAATTCCTCTGTGACTTCAAAGCTTTTCTTTTCTGTACTTCAAAATAAATGTAGTAGCTTACATTTATACTTACTCTGGGAAGAGTTTGTAATAATGAATGGAGACCTTAAAATAATCCAGTTACTTCTACCCATACTCTTTTCCAGGATATTGCATAGCAATATGGAAATATAGCAATATAGCAATGCTACTTGGAGTAACATCTCCAAGTCAGTAAAAATCATTTTTGTACCCTCCGATAGAAACATTTTTCTTTCTATTCTAAATCAATAGGCTCTAAATCTGTGGGCTGAAAACTTCATATGTATAGGTGATTTTGTGGAATAGAAGCAAGTGCTAGACCCTCTTATACAACTAGGTTCCCAGACTTGAGTACACTGGCTAAGGAAATAATAAACCACATGTTAAATGCTGAATAGAGCACATATCTTCTCACTAAAATTATCCTGCGCTTGCAAAGTGCTGTAAGACACTCAGCTTGGGTGAGGGCCAGGCTAATTTCTAAGTGGGAATATATATACTGTCAGTTCTATACTATATTTCTGCCAAAATAGCTTCTTTTTTAAAATCAAGACCGTGGTCAGGCACAGAGATTGCAAGTAAAGGTGTTGGCCATAGGACTATTAACTTACACTGAATAGATATTTTGTCTGCTTCTTCATTAATAGAATCCACATTTTATTCAGAGTAACAACATACCTTGTTAAAAGACAATATTTCTTTATATTCTGTCCAAGTTTGATCATACAGCTAAGTTCTGTTAAATAGAATTAATTGATGTCTTAGAAGTCATTTGTGCCAGGAATGTCAATGAGGTAGTAAGGCAAAAAACAAAAGAAATCAAGTTCACTGGTAATTATGAAACTACTATAGCCAGCATCTATAGATTAGGCATCTTCAGGTGGTTTTTGTTAGAGAAAATCATACCATTACAGTTTTTAGACAGCCACTTTTTTATTTTTCTGGTTACTTGTAACAATTCTGGTTTTAATTCCTTCAGAGATTACACATATTCATAAAAACATGAGTGCTTTTCCTTCTGCTTTAAAGAACCTCCTCTAAATGGACTATTTACTGAATGTGTATAAGAAACACTCATTTTGAAAATTTTTGTGAGGTTCATCCATATAAATAAATTCCAATCTTGTTCTTAAATTTGTAATCACCAGAACAAGGAAATATCTAGGTGTACTGCCCTTGTAAAGCCCAAAGTGTTGCCCATGGCCTTATAAAAATCCTTGCCTCAAGCTGTCTCATTTTTCTGGAAGAGAGGCAATGATATTTCTCATCTAAAATGTTTTGCACAGAAGCAGGGCTTCCCTGGAGGTATCCAGGGTGCTTTTGAATGGGATTGTAATGAGGCAGAGATGAACTTTTGTTCTGTCAAAATCAGGAAATAAAACTGACAGACACATAAGTGAGGTTCCTTTTTAGCCTTATTCTAGTATTGATAAAACATCTTACATGAATCTTAAAGTGAATTAAAGGCAGAGTGAAGTTAAAATGTTAAGGTTGTGAGGATCGTTATCTATGACTAGCATGTGCTTGCAGAGCACCCTCGAGGGTGCTGTCATCTGAAGTTTGTTCACTTGAAGGTAGAGTGAGTGCCACTGGGCACAGCGGCCTTTAAGGTTGTGGATGGACACTAACCAGTGAATGGATAACTTGGATACAAAGCATGGTCACCTGTTACCCCTAGTTCAAATTTTATTAGACCCTAGAGACAGGAGAATAGCCTTTTTGAAGGAAAAAAAGAAACCACTATATTATAAAGAATGATTTAAAAGAAAGAAACTAGGACCTTTAAGTGAATCCTTCATTTGATATTCCATAGTTTAAGTACAGCACCCTCTTCTATTCCAAGATTCTGAACATCCTCAGATCAGCTACTCATAGTTTTAGTGTAGAAGTCTAACAGTTTTAATGTAGAAGTCTTTCAATATCACCAAATGCATTGGAGTAGAATAGTCAAATGCAATTGGAATTGCATCTCACTTTGTATTAAACTCACCAGTGTGTGTTTAAAAATTTATTCTTCATGAAATTGATGCTTTGCTATATTTATCTTTCACTCATTCCTTTGAAGAGTATGTTAAAATATGCTACAAATCACTACACTTAAAATTTAGCGAGAGGGAAAATCTTTGTATTTTCATGGACTTTGTTACATATTTTTTAATAAGAATATGCTTCACCAAGACTTTTAATAGAAATATCTTCTATTTTTACTTTCTATTTTTCAAAATTTTTAGAAAGCAGATAGTGGTTTAAATTGGAAGTGTCTTGCTAAGCTGCTCTCCTTGCCAGGTGAAAGCAGAATGCTTTTTATGTTTGTTGCTTATTGTTTTAAAGAAGGGGAAAGTTATCTCTGGATCAATAACAGCATACTGGATGCCGGGGGTTATATTGATTTCCTTTAGAAAGGAAAACACGTTCAGGATAGGAGTCGCAATTGGAAAACCACCTAATTACATTCATAATAAAAGTTCTGCAATTCTTTGGTGGCATCTGTCTTCTGTTTCCAGCAAACTGAAGAGTTAAGTGGGAATGCACTTAAGAATTTCTCCAGTTTTCTCATGTGTTAATCCCAGAGCGATGCAGTTTTGCTTTTTATTCAATATTGGCCTAGAGAACTGTCTATTTGCTTGTATTTGGTCTTCATTGTACTCATGAGTTTCCTCAAAAGAAGGAATGCAGGTGTATATTCTTATCTAAGGAGACAAATCCCTATCACTCAGTACAGAAATGTTATTGCTTTCTTGTTACTGCTTGTACTGTGCTTCCTGGTGGACATCTGTGAAAAATTTCTACCAAAATTAACATGGTTATCTAAAAACAAGTATATCAGTCAAAGTTCAACAAAAACAAACAAAAAGAAAACCAGAACATTACAAGACTTATGGGAATAAAGAATTTACAATGACATTTACAACAAACACGAATGAGATTGTAACTGAGAATGTTGAGGCTGCAGTTTGTCACAGCAAGTAGCCAGTATTCCCTCAGATATTCCCTCTGCTTTGCTTTACTCCACAAGTTACTTGTGTGAATAGGTGCTGTTCTCAGGGGAGGAAAGAGGAAGAATTATAGAAAGTACCTGTGAGTTTATTCCAATATTCTTCCTCAGAAACATCCTGTTTACCTATTTTCGTAGGGCTCTGGTTTTTTTAATTGATAACTGAGAAGATATTTGTAGTGGTTGATTGATTATGTCAACTTGAGAAGTTTAAAAGTGTAACTAAACTTGGCTCAGTAATTCTACACGCTAGAGTAGATCATCACCTAGATGATATAAAAGGGAAATGAGGGAGGACAGAGGAACTTCCATTCCTTTTGGAGGAGCTCCAGTCTTCACCTTCAGCTTGGACTTAGTCTCCTGGCTTCTAGTGCAGACACTTCGGCTTCCACCTTGGATCCTTCAGCCTTCCATTGCAGACTCATCGGCCTCCTGGTACGGACTTGCATGGAGCTCTGCAGTGAACTCCATACCCTGGACTGATTCCTTCAGTCTTCAGTGTGCAGACACCCTCTGCACACTTCCCCATACAACTCTCTGGCTGACCGTCGTAAGCCAATCTTTAATTTCTTATACATTTGTACATCTTGGGTTATATCTGTTTCTCTAGCAAAACCCAGACTGATACAATATTGTATCTATTTTTATGGTTAAACTAAATAGGCAGATTCCATGGAATTTTTTATTGGCTTATATGTCTGTTTTGGTCATACATTCCAAAATGCACCTTTTTGTCTATTAATTTAATGTATTCCTAAGAAGATATCATGAAAAATTTCCCTTGAAAAATAATTCTGTTTGGATTATTGTGTTTACCATTTCCTCACTGAGGTAAACACTGTCAATTTGGCTTTGAAATAATAGAAATTATGTCTTTGAAATAATAGAAATTATGAAATAATAGAAATTATGTAGACTCTGGCACCCTATCACACTCTTGTCATTTGAAAGCAGATTTTTTTTTTTCAACTACAGAATCTCATGTGACAAGGCAGGCCTATAGAACACCCCCATTTTCAGTTTTTCCAAAGATGCTGTCCTTCTTTCCTCAATTACAAGAAAAAAATTTTCAGAAATGAGTTAATGTAGCAGATCTGAGCCTGATATTGCTATCCTTAGAAAGGCCACTTGTAAAATTGACATGACTGGGTTTAAGGGACTTGTTTTCCAGATCATTACTTTCTCTTTCTTGCAACTTTTGTTTTAAGACATTACAATTTATTTAATAAATTGTAAAAAAAAATGTTGACTGTTCTTAGATAATATGAATTATGGGAAATGGGAAGTTTGCTTTACATTTGGGAAGTTTGGCACATGGTAGGCAGAGGGACCAGAGCTCTGTAAACTGAGTCTCTATTCAATATCTTTGAGAGAAACAGGTCACAGATGTGTTGGCACAGTTGTTTGCTTCTGGAATTTAGTGTGTCCTATGTGATTTTTCTAAGCGATGACTCTCAGAAGCTTGTGTTTGGTTTCCTCTGGATTTCTTATATACATTTTTCCTTTGCTGATTTTGTTTTGTAGTCGTCTGCTATAATAATTCATACTCATGTATAGAATCCCATGCTGAATTGTGTGAGTCCTCTTTCTATATCACTGAATCTAGGGATGGTCTTGAGGACCTTCTATATATCAAATATTTCCCAAAAATTGGTAGGGGAATTATTTATGGTGGCCTTCAGGAAAGGCAGGGTACTATATCAGTTGACTGATAAAAGGGACTAGTATCGCTTTTATTTCCCCAAAATACTGCACTCATTTTTCTACATAAAACTAAGGACATATTGGTTTCACATTTTAATTTAGAGTCCAAATTTAGAAAATATAAACAAAAATTCATAATGAACCCTTGCTAATGTTAAAAAAAATTACAGCAATTTATGTATGTCTACCACATTACTAATTTCAGCCTGATTCAAACATTTGCTCTCTTATAAAGCAAGCATGATCAGAATTTACCTCTCCTTTTTTTCCCTATATGTTTTACTTATAGAAATTCCACTGGGGCGGTAAAAAAGAAATTCCAGGGGATGAGGTATGTGGCTCAGTGGTATTGCTCTTGCCTTGCATGTACAAGTTCCTGGGTTCTATCCCCAGCACCAAAAAAAGAAAAAGAAAGAAAGAAAAAAAGAAGTTCCAAGTCTTCCAATATTTTATGATTTTTTTTTGCTTTTTAATTTTTTTAAAAATTTTATCTTTAAAAGGAAAAGAACTAACAAAATAACAACAATGAAGACAAAAACAAAAAGCAAAAAAAAACAAACAAAGATACATGATGTCAAAACAAAATGATAGGAATTAACAATGATTCCTATTTTATGTATTTTTCAGTTGTGTAATTGCTTCTCTACTTCCATGACTATGTCCGCATTCTAGATCATTCATTCCAGATCATTACTTTTTCTTTCTTGCAATTTGTTTTATTTTAAGACATTACAATTTATTTAATAAAGAAAAACCATTCACATCAGCTAGAGGAAATACTGTTTAGATAGTAAGAACTGAAAATAATATTTAGATATATATAAAAATCTTTATTGTATTTCCAATTCTGAAGATCTAACACGAACACAAAATTAATGGCTCAATGTTTTAAAAAACCCAAATAAGACTGGAAAAGAAATCATAACATAAATCAGTAATTTGAAAGTCATACTTCATACTAGGTTTTCAGCTACATCTGGTTGCAGTATCACAACACGGAGGATGAGCACTGAGTGGAAGCAGAACGTTCGTAAGGCACTCACTTGATGCCTCATATTATTAGCACAAGGAAGGTAACACCAGGTTACAATGACTCATCCCATGTTTCTGTACTTTGTATTTGTACTTTACCATAATGGCAGCTGGCTGTGCATCTCAGTAGCTGTGCCTGAGGGATACAGGAAGCAACTTCTCTGTTTACACTCTTTGTATGATGAACAAATGGCAAGGTGTGTGCACGTGTGCACAATTGTCAAACTGGGATTTTTACCCACATAATACTCCATCTAACAGGTTTTTTCCTACGTTTACCAGAGCATGATGGGATCAAATACACCCGCACCACTCTTCTAAACATGTATGCTGCTATACTCCAACTGTGGGTGAGACTCACAGTAGCTGCGCCTGTGGAAAGCGAAAGCCCATCTGGGCATTCACCCACTTGGCACATGAAGAGCAGGGTGTGTACAGGAGATTCATAGCAGCAGCAGCTGAGTTTTACCCATGAAATGTTCAGTGCTAAATATCTGTGCATTTAGGATTTATTTTTAAAAATGGTTTTCTTTCCCTTTTTCTGGTAGACATATAGCCCAGTTCAGTACAATGGCACATGAAAAACAAGATTTGCAAGGAGGTCAGAAGTGGATCATCAATTCATTTATGCATGGATGATGGAGATGATAATGGCTCTGATGCTGGCCATGTGAGCCAAAGTTTCCATGATAATGAAATGGAGCAATAATTAACTAATACAGGTACAGGGATTGCAGACCTCTTTGATTTCTATGAGAAATTTAATTGAAATATGAGTACATATTTGACTGGTAGAAATGATACACATGGTCATGCAACCAAATTGAATGATCTAATGTTAGAACTAAGTCTCATAATATAGCAAGGAACTTTGCAGCAGTGAAACCTCTTGGACTGAATGACAACACTATCATTCAATGTTTGAAATTGTTTGTAATGAATAAAATGCTACAATGTATTGTGAAGTACACAAATGCTGAAACACAAGTGAAACCTTCTGTATGTACCAAGAGCTATACTCAAAAATGAATTTATTATGACACCTCTCCAGCTGAACTGAAAGCATTCACAGGTCCATTGTGTCTAGCAGGACTTTCCATTGGTAATATCAGAAATATAAAAGACTTAGAGAAAAGTCATTGATGTGGGCTTGAGATTTGTAAAATAGTGATGACACTGAGATTTGGTTTCCTTCAAAATTGCCTGAGGTTTGATGACAAACCATCCACCAAGAAAGAAAGACTAGCTTCTATTCACTCATGGTTTGAGATATTTGTGGGGAATTGTCAAGCAAGTTGCATACCATCTGCAAACATGACTATAGATGAACATCTTGCAGCATTTTGTGGTTATGGTAGCTTCAGGTAATATATTTTTAAAAAACTTCAAAATATGGTATAAAAATGTATGCCCTTGTAGGTATAAAGATTTATTATGCCTTCAGTTTAGAAATCTATCTTAAAACTCAGTCATCAGGTCCTTGTTCGTATAGTAATAAACCAAGTGATGGTGTGAACAGACTTGTGCTCCCACCTCCCAAACTAACTGGAATATGACGTTTGACAATTGCTTTACCAGTTTCCAGGCAGATGTTACATTTGCTACTAGAACAGAAGTAGACCACCATAGAAACTGTATGCAGAAACAAAGCAGAAATTCCAAATGAAATGTTGCAATTTCAAAACAGAGAATTCTGTAGTACAATGTTTGGATTTCAAAAAAATATAACATATGATAATATGCATTACGGTCCCTTACATGACAAAGAAAAATAAACTGGTACTGATGGTTGCACCATGATGGAAATATGGATAGGGAAACCTCAACAAAATAGAAGCCTGAAGTGGTGATTTTCTACAACAAAGACAAAGGAGGAGTACATGCTGTTGATGAGTTATGAAGCAACTATGATATCATGCAAAACACAAATTATTGGCCAATCATTGTGTTTTGCTCAATCCTAAACATGTTTACCATAAGTAGTTTGATAGTTTACCAGGAAAAGCAATAAGTACAAAATATCACAGGCAAATTTTCTTAGATATTGAGTATGGAACACACAAGAGAGAATTCATAGTGAAGGAAAGACAAAATGTTTCTGCCAGGGACCAATGCAAAATAATTGTGGGGCACACTGGTGAGCTGACAGGTGAACAGGCAGGTGTTTAAGAAGAATTGGCTTCAAGTCGATATTTTATTTTTTATTTTAAAGGTAAAAGAATAAGCACACATTAACAAGCAAACAGACATAAACAAAACACTCAAACAATAGAAGCAATACAGAATTTCAGACAAGGTGATGGGAAATTAATAATGGTTGTTGTATTACATATTGATATCTTCAAATTTGTTACTCACTTAAACAAATATAGGCATGTAAGATTGATCAAACAATTAAATGTTAACTGCTCCTTCCCATTAATAGAAATTAGTAGTGCAATTATCTTAGCCATCTTGTGTATACATATATACATATTTTTCCCTTCTTTCTTTCTTTTCTCTTTTTGCTCATCCCAGTTGTTCTTTCCTTTGGATCAGTGTCTTTCCCTTTCACAATATCTATTGCACCTTTTAGATTTTATTTACTCTTTCAGGATCTTACACTAATGAGACAATATGGTGTTTACACGTGCACTTCTGATTTGTTTCACTTATGACTATGGTCTCTAGTTGTATCCATTTACTTATAAAAGCCTCAAGTTTATCTTCCTTTATAGCTGAGTAATATTCCATTATATAAAAATACCAGTTGATATTTTAAAAATTGTTCAAGGGCTTTATTTAAACCATACAGTATGATACATTCTGGGTTCATATTGGTCCGAAATAGAAAATGAGATACAATTATGGCTTCACAGTGCACAAGTTCAGTGAAAATATGTCTTTCAAAGATTATACATTGATGGTGGAGAGGAGAGTTTCTAGAAGGCACACACAATGGACAGTGAGTGGCTGACTTCACAGTCAATAGATGGTGTCAAAAGATAAAAGAGAAGAGTCCATATCCCTTCTCTTATTTCTTAGCTGATACATAAAACAAAGTCTGGGTTAAATGCAGTGTGTTAACTCATGTGTATATTGCACAATGTTTAACTCAGATTAAATATATCTATTTTTGCACTTTTTAAATGTTGAACACCTCTAAAATCCTTTCATTTAGATTTTAAAAAGACTGTACACAGTATGTTTTCATTACCTATGGCCACCCTATTATGCAAGAGTGCACCAGAACATTTTACTCCTATGTAACTACAACTAGTACTGACCTATATATCATGCTACTTCCTTTTGCCTTTAAAACCTTTTCTTTGTTGCCTCTGATTGAGAGAAAAGGAAAAATACCGATTTATTTGCTGTTTGCCTACTTGCTGATCATTTTGAGAGTTGGTAATTCAATATATGAAAACAATTCCTAATCATTGAAATACAACTATGTCATAAGAACATCTTCCTTGATTATAGAAAATATTTTAATAACATCTATTATCATATAAATCTGTTACTTTTGCAACTTGAATTTTAAATGACTTAAAAATACTTACTTATATAGACATATAAATCTTATATAAAATACTTACTAAATGCATTTGATTATAAGAGAAATTTCTGTCTCCTAATACTGGCAACCTCATCTTACAATTGAACAAGTAAAGTTATATAGACATATACAACTGAACTTATATAGACATATAAATCTTATATAAAATACTCTTGAACTTAAATACAATTGAACTTATATAGACATATAGATCTTATATAAAATACTTACTTATATAGACATATAAATCTAAGGACAGTATACAGACAGACACATAGATTGTCTCACTGAGAAAAAATTTGAATTATGTTATGAGTTTAATTGTAAGTTTGTTCTTGCATTAGTCAACTTATAGTTTCAGATAATGACAAAATAAATATCATAATCCTTCCAAATGAAAGTCTTTTTTCCATGGTCTGCTTTGGATATCCTGCAGTACTTCTCACACTCAAAGAACAGTGGAAGAAATAACACTGAAGGCAAGATTTTGAGATGTTTTTATTTTGTGTATGCCTCAGAGCCTGAAAATACTTGAGAAAAGTGACGTCAACTGAATTCATATTATTGTTGAGTTTTTTTGCACAATGCCAATAAGTATAATGTCTCAAAAATGTCACTACCCTAATAGATGGGTGCTTAAAATATTCTTATTATCCATTATTCAGGTGGGCCTTGAGAACCTTCCCAATTACAAGGGAGAGACCATAAATGTATAATAAAACCCAAGATTATTACTTAGTAGCAGAATGAGAGACGGAAAACTGAAAAAGCAATTAATGTCTTTAATAAACTAAACAATTGGCTTGAAATTTTTACTACTATGCAAATAAAAGAACCATGGATACCATAAATCATTTTTAATTGGAAAGAAAAATAAAATTTGAATATGCAGTATCTTCCTGCTGAGCTCTGCAGTAACAGCAACTGTATTAGTCAATAATGTCCAGTCATGATTTTAGGGGACATTGGTGTAACAGCACAGGTCGTATGTGTTGAACAAGATAGGGTTTTATTTCATAATACTGTATATTCTCATTCAGACTCCAAATGATTTTGAAATAAAATTTTACAAAAACTGTAAAATTAGATTCTACTATAATCTTTATAGCTTAACTGATTCCTTTACTAAATTTGTACACATCGGACATTGCAACAAAGCTATGTTGCTGGTGACACAATTATTATGCTTTCCAGATTCAAAGATATCAAATAACTTTGTGAATACAAAGAAAGTAAGGATAAATGCCTCTTCCTCTGATCCAGAACTTATAATTCATTGTTTCTTGTAATTTTTAATTATTTCTTGTGTTTTTATAACAAAGACAAAAATAAGGGAAATATAAATGCTGTAGCTTTTCTACAGTTTTATCAGCATATTTAAGTACTGAGACTTTTATCATGACTTTATTTTTTTTATCAACTCCCGTGTATTTCCAAATAACCTTGTGTAGGAAAGAGGGTATAATCTGATGAAATACAAATTTTTTACTTGTTCAATAGTAAGATGAGGTTGCCAGTATTAGGAGACAGAAATTTCTCTTCTAAGCAAATGCATTCAGCAAACTTGGAATCAAATCAGGACCTTATGCCTCCAAAATACCATATGGGGAAACTATTGACCAGGTAAGTGCTCTTTACCATACTCTCACCTAAAGAGTAACAGCGTCACTTGTGCAACAGCAACATATTTGTGTCCCCCAGGCAAGGTTTGTCCGACCTCTGTCCCCATGCTTTAAAAAATTTTTGTAGCACTCCACCTTAGAAGATAGACAAGATTATGTGTTATGTTAAGGATTACACAAAATAATTTTGAATTGGAATTTGCATGATACATTTACAAGTACATACAGGACCAACTATGTACAACCATAGTTAAATATTTAATATCTTCCCTAACTTTATTTCCTAGTGTTTAGGCATGGCTACTTCTGCAGTCAGCCTTCATATTTATTACGTACCTTTTAGATAACATATACTGCCCAGCTTTACATTTGTGGATCCTTTCCACTGAAAACTCTGACTCTTCTTCAATCAAGGTGTAAAAATGTTAGGAGAGAACTCTTACAGCCGGGCTTGGTCCCCAGGACCACACAGAAGTAACCAACCGTGGATAAGGTGAAAGATACATTTTGAGTGGGCCTTCTGGGTTAAATGTCTGTCTCTGGGGTAATTTCTAGAAATACAATGGCAGGATTCTATAATCTAGACCTTATATTCTTAGAGTATTTTAGAGAAGCAGAATCAATTCAAGATTTGTTAAATCATGAATATTAAATTTTTTTATTATAAAAGCTAAATAAATTTAACAAAATTTAAAATTTACATGGAATATAAAAAGGTTATTTATCATCAATTTATAAGATTATTTACTTAAAATTAATCATTGATTTTGTATCATTTAACAAAAAAGCAAAGGATGCTTAAAATATTGAACAAATAATTATATTTTATTTCATACTAGTATAACTTATTACAGTATTTCCCAAAGAAATTATAATATGAGGGGGCTGGGGATTTAGCTCAGCGGCAAAGTGCCTGCCTGGCAAGCGCAAGGTTGTGAGTTCGGTTCCCGGTACCGGAGAAAAAACCAAAAAAAAAAGAAATTATAATATGAGATATTCATCTATGCCATATTCTCATTTATCAGAAATAATTGAGATTGACATGTCTGATAAGTATTCTGTATCCAAATGATGTTGAATTTAATGTTACATATAAATCATTACTTTTTTAGGAGAATTTTTATGACAAGGAAGTATTACTGGATGATAGATCCCTATTGATATTGAACAGAAAAACACATCATTTTGCAGGGATTATTTTACTTCTCTTCAAATTATGAGAACATCTGTAGCTTTTAAATTTTTGCTTAGTTTTAAATATCAATATTTGTCTTCCTACTCTGTTTTGAAAGTGACTTTTGCATATGATGCAGAAGGCTAAAATGACAAGACACAAATACTCCTAAGTGAGTTTAACATATTAAATCAGTGTTTAAAAATGAGGCCTGATTTCAATTGTATCAAAAACTACAAGAAAATAAATGCATTGTACTTGTAGACAGCAGCGCCTGAGAGCTTAGCTATGTCTCTGATCTAATTCTACAGCACTTACCACACTCACCATTGTCTGATCCTGAATTGTAGAGAGAGAGGATCCAGATTAACCTGGCCTTGGTCCATATACAGCCCCTCAGGCACAAACGTCCAATCTCTGACTGCTGTAGGATGGTGAGTTGAGACATCAGTACAGAACGGGACCACTCCAGAAGTAGCAAAGTCTCTCAGGAGAATAGCCAAAGCCTTCAAAGCACCCGATTTCTTCTTTTATAAAATATTGTCACTCTTCTACTAGAAATATTAGTGTCTTATAAATTCACTTACAAGTTTTCCCTGTTTTCCTTTCTTTTGATTTTTTTTTATCAGTAGCTTTTTTATTGTGGATGTATTTAGTTAAGTTTCATGCAGCGATGTGTTCAAACAGAAAGCTTCAGGAATCTGGGTTGAATTGAACATAATTCTCCTTTTTAAACCAGATTCATTATGCTCATCCTCTCTTCTGTGTTGTGATTTGATTTAATACCCAGGTAATTTTCAATATGTTTCTGGAATATGTAGCTTATCTACAGGTACAGACAGGCTAAATACATAGATTTCTAAAATTTTTTTTGGAAATGTCCTGTGTGCCTGTTAGGAGACAAATAGATTTTCTTTATCTGGAGTCTTCGGTACAATAAACTGTATGGCATCCGCCTGACACAATTAGGCTTAACATCTCCTATATTTGATTATAATACTTCAGGTACATTACATTTCTGCAGATATGGTCTTAGCATGGTATTTCAATAAATAATTCCTCCTTCTTTGTGTTCTGTTTGGCTGGGAAAGATTTCAGTGTGTCAGAATAGAATAATATCTCTCATTATATTTGAAGCACGAGGAAAGGAAAACAAATACTGACTGTGTAGAATTAAGAATGTAGACATGCCGAGCACCAAATCATTTCTCTGTCTGCAGTTTGTAAATGGGAAAATAGTAAGTTATGTTCTCTGGCATTTGGATCTAAAGGACAGAACAGATGGTAAAAGCTTATTTAAAATTAAAAGAGAGAAAATATTTATCTAAAAGAACTGCAGTGCCAAGAGGTAATTTATGTGTAGGGGATAGCAATGTGTTCAGTAAAGCTTGGTCTTAACTACAATAAGATAATATACAACAAATTGCTAGGTTCTCATTTAAGTGAATTTCTGTTAAGAAATCCACATTGACAGAAAGATTCTCCACTGCATTTGCTATATATATTACTCTAAACTGTTAAGCATAGCACTTTAAGCTCAGTTATTGTCTTTCGGTTTCAAGAAATCGTCCATACAAGAGTGTGTTGACCAAATAGTAATTATTGGATTTATGTTTGAAAGAAAAGACAGTCTGATATCATTTGAAGTCTGCAGAAATAAGATATTGAACTTGATATTACTCAGTAAGAAAACAGAGAAAAGTCTTAGTAATTCAAATGATCTGGGAAATAGATTAAGTTTCTTAGGCCATTAGGTACTATATGGCTGTTTGTTAATTTTCTGTGAAAAACGCATTCCTCTGACAGTCTTACCCGGAATATTGGATTAATCTGATGAACCACACTTCTGTAGTTTAAGAGCACTGCAACTGATACAAATCTAAGAATTGAAATTCAGAAGCATTTCTCCAGTTGAAAATCCCTAGACTACAGGTCAAAGCTCAGGGTTAAAGAGCATAAGACAATACACATTTCATAGTAAAGACCATTCTCAGCAATCAAACTGTCAACATTCCAGAAAATGTGGACATCACTCTGAAGGAACGCACGGTTACCTTGAAGGGCCCCAGAGGAGCCCTGCGGAGGGACTTCAACCACATCAATGTAGAACTCAGTCTCCTCAGGAAGAAAAAGAAGAGGCTCCGGGTTGACAAATGATGAGGAAACAGAAAGGAACTGGCTACCATTTTCATGATCTGTAGCCATGTACAGAGCATGACCAAGGGTGGCACGCTGGGCTTTCATTACAAGATGAGGTCTGTGTATGCTCACTTCCCCATTAACATCGCTATTCAGGAGAATGGGTCGAAATTTGGAATTTCTCGGGTGAAAAATACCTTCACTGAGTTCATACGAGGGCAGGTATTGCTTGCTCAGTATCTCAAGCCCAAGAAAGATGAACTAATCCTTGAAGGAAATGACACTGAGCTTGTTTCATTCAGCTGCTTTCATTCAGTAGGCCACAGCAGTCAAAAACAAGGATATCAGAAAATGTTTGGATGGTATCTATGTTTCTGAAGAGGGAACAGTTCAGCAGCCAGATGAGTAGGTCCAAGAGCTATCCAGGCACAGAAACAAGCTTCTGGACTGCAAGACCAATATGTGATATCTTAATGAGGCAATAAAAGATCATTATTGAAAAAAAATACTTTTTCTCCACATAAAATAATGAGAATATTTTTTTCACAAGGAAGTATACTATCTTCCCCATCTTCAAACTGACACGCAAATATAGTGCATATTTACAGACCGATGTTTCAGTGTATGTATACACTGCGCAACATTCAAATCAAGATAAATATACCTGTCACTTCAGACATTTATCATTTCTCTATGTTCTGCTTTACTTAAAACACTAGCTCTTCTACAGTTTTATTTGCATACACTTTGAAAGATACAGAAAATAGGAAAATATTTTATTTAAAACATTAAATTTGTTTTAAATGACAGCTGATTTTCAGCTCATCTGTCAAGGTAAACTGGAAAGTTTATCCTAAGTGGTACAATTGCAGTTTAGCTCCGGCCAAATGTTGGCCCAATGTGGCTAATTCTATTAACTCCACTGCCTTCTATATAGGACCAAATCTTTATTGGGAATTATTAAACGTTGGCCTATTCCAAAAATTTTCACACTACATAAAAGAGAATATTTTGGACCAAACAAGATTGCTCTTCAGATTGAAATAATAGGCAAAAAGAGTTTCCAAAACTGTCCCAAATTATGACATTAATTAAATGGAATCATACTATCTAATAAGGCAAGCAATTAAGCCATTGATTCTACTAAAGTAAAAGCTTGAAATGCAAAACTGAACCCAAATGAGTACTGAAACTATAACTTTAAGTATCTGTAGATATTACATAGATTTCCTAGCATATACAATAGAAAAATAAAAATAATTAGCATTCAAAATCCTTCTGATTTTTGCACATAGTTTTGACCATTTACCTTAGCTATCTCTACAGTTTTTTTAGTATGGTGTGATATGACTGGGAAGAATTATTACATAAAATTCTTTCTCTTATTGTATTCACATAAAATTATAATCAATGTTTAATGTTCTGAGTTTTTATTTTTAATACTACTACTAGCTGTTCAAGAACTAGCAATTAACTGACTACTACATAACAACTACTCAGAAACTAAGTTTCCCACGACATATTAGCTTTGTATGCAGTACTTATTTTCTGTAATGATTTTAACATGGAGACACTATCAGTACTAAACTCAGATTTACAAAGATTGAGTGACATAATCTGTGAAATCATTACATTGTGTTTCGGCACAGAGAACAATACTACTTATCAGTAATCAAATAACAATAATGTTCTGCAAAGTAGGAAAAATTTCTAGTTCACTAGACATAAATAATTATTTAAACTGCCATTATGAAACAAAAAAGTATTGATTTTCTACCCATCTATACTTCGTAATTAAATCATAAACATTTACAAAGAGATGAATTATATTTGAATAATAGTCTAAAAACAAAACCAATCTGATAGTTTTAAAGATAAATTGAAAAGTAATTAATCCTCATCACCTGAATAAGTAACCACAAAGTCAGGTAGAGTGAAATTTAAGTCATAAATATAAATCAAGAAATCATGTACCAGCCCTTGCAGTTGAGACGGAAGAGAAATAAACTTAATGAGATACTGGCAGACTAAATCATTTCAATAAAGACATCTTCACGGCATGAATCACTTCTGGAAGAATTGACAGTATTGGTGATGTGATTATAAAAGCTGGAGTAAAGACTGATGAAGTTATTACTAAACAATCAAATAAAACTTAGAGGATTGGCAAAATTGCATAACTTGCTAGCATTATAAAGCTACAAAAAGTCAGAGTTGAAACTTTAACCTCAGGGGCTGGGGATTTAGCTCAGCGGCACAGCACCTGCCTGGCAAGCACGAGGTCGTGAGGTCCATTCCCAGTATTGGAAAAAAACAAAAACAAAAACAAAACTAAAAAAACTTGAACCTCAGACTCAAACAATTATGCTCTGTTATTTCTGTCTTACAATTCAAGGAGTAAGATTTCTAACTGAATAATTGACACACAATAGTTTGAATAAACAAATGTGTAGGTAGAGTACAAGAATTTAAAATACACTGTTCTAATTTACCATCTGGTAAAGGACATTAGCCATGTGTTTACAGATATTATCCTGTTCCTGGGCTCATTCATAATACATTTAAGGTCAGATGTATCTGGGAATAAAAATGATTTTCTATTTCAATATTAAGCTGAAATTTTAAGAAGGTCTTTCCAACTTAATACCCTGTTGGGGGCAGGGGATTTAACTCAGTGGCACAGCACCTGCCTGGCAAGCATGAGGTTGTGAGTTCAATACCAGGTACCAGAAAAAAACAAAAAATAAATAAATAACTTGCTGCCCTAGTCACCTGAGTTATATATATCTCTGACTATCAAAGAAATGTGAATGAAAAAGACATTGAGATTCCATCTTGCTCCAAAAGGAATAGGTACTGTCAAAATATACAAACAAATAACAAACACTAACAATTCTGGCAAGGCTGAGGCAGCACCCTTCTGCATTGTACTTGATAATGTAAATTGGTATAACCACTATGGAATCAGTATGTAAATTTCACAAAATAACACCAAAGAAAAATTTCATTTGACCCAGCTATTCCTCTTCTAGGTATATTGCCATAAGAGTGAAAGATATTATACCACAGTGATACATGCATATCTGTGTTTATAGCAGTAGCAGTCATAACAGCTAACACTTGCAGTAGCCAATATATCCATCAACAGATAAATGGATACAGAAAATGTTGTATTTAAACATAACAGAGTATAACTTTGCTATAAAGAAATATAAATTTGGGTCAATCATAGAATAATGAATGAAACTTGAGATCATAATGTTATGTGGAATAAATGATACACACAAGTTTAAATTTCACATAACTTCCTATAGGAGCAAACCAAAATATAATTAATTTTTTAAAACAAAATAAACCAGAGACAATAAGAAACAGGAAGATAGATCTTTTGCAAATCAGAAGGAGCTCTAGAAAGGTAGGGAAGGGGAAATGAGGGAAGAAGATGACAATGAAAAGAATTAAGATATATTAAGTACTTGTATGTCTCTAAGATCAATGTAAATATTATGTAACTGTAAACATGTGCCAAGACAATCTTTTAAAAAAGCTATTTAATATCCTACCCTGATGTCACTTACATATTCAGTCTGCCACCATTTACATATGCATATATTTGTTTTCATGTCAGCAATGTCTTTATCCTTGCACTTACTAGGTTACATTGGACATCCAATACTTACAGATTATTTCTTATGCAATGCAAGATGAATATAGCTTGTGGATGAATAAATAAATGAATTTACTGAATCAAACTTAAGATAAACATATTTAAAAGTATGCACAGGAAATATCTCTGGAAAATGAAAGAATTTTTATAATGTGCCTGTATTATACATGTTTGCAATTAAAATGTAAACATAGAATTTTCAATCAGAAACGTTTATCATTGGAAATGCACTTGTGAACAGGACAGCTATAGTTTTGGAAATTCAACTTATTGACTAGTGAGGAGAAAAAAATAATAAAATATAAACCCAAAATAAATGCTTTATAAATTTAATTGATTTTATAAAGAATAAATATATTGCAGTAATATAATGGCGTATAACTGGCTCATAGGGATGGGTGGATTTAGATTATTAGTGGGAAGATTCCTGGTAGTGATATCATTTTAACTGAGACTTAAATGTTAAATGGGATAAAGTTCTTAGTGACCCAATAGGGAAATATGCAGCACGATAGAATGGCAGGGGAAAGCCGCTGAGATAGGCGCAAGTGGAATTTTTATGGGAATAAGTACGAGCAGTGTGACTGGACAGTGGAAGATGTGGTAGAGCGGGTGTACATGTGTTTTGTCATGGAAGGCATTCTTCATTTTAAGTTCATTATGCTGTCTAGTAAGGGCAATGAGAAAATGCCAAAAGGTTTCAAACAGAGGAGATATAAAATCTGCTTTATTTTTAAAGGTCCTTGTGGGTAGCATAATTTAATTATAAAGAGATGGAGAGGGTTATGCCAAACGGAAGCAGAAAGTTCAATGAGAAGATACTGTATTGCGTAGTTTGCAATGACAGGACAAATTGGGCTGCTCGTGGTGAAATATTAAACTTTTTAGGGTAATTATAATAAAATTGTTGATAGGTTACAAGTGGGGAAAGTCACGGAAAAAAGAAAACAACCTGTATCTTGAGTCATTTTCTGAATATTTGGATGGATGGGAATGACATTTACTGACATGAGAATAAAATGGAAGACTATATATCATCTATTTTTACATAAAGTTGACATATTTCACATTACCCAAATGGGAAGTTAAGGTAGACATATGTTATTACAGTAGAGTGTTAAATTTTAATGTTTTGAATGAGGCAAAATTATTCAGCAGATATTTTACCTTTTGCAAACCTTCTCTGAGACTGCAAAAGAAAAAAAATAGAACGTGAGAATTGTGCCAATTACATAGCTCCACGAGAGTTCACATTTTTGAAAGTGGAGTTTTTGAAGGAGATATGCTTGGAGAAAGCTGCTGTTGCACAGTGAGCCCCACCCTTATTTCAGAGGAGAGTTAATGGAATCACTGGAGAGTGTGATCTGTGATTCACCAATTCAGAAAAACACACTAAACAAGGACCTTCACTGTCATGGTAACGCTCAACATGAGAGAATGGTTATGTGCTTTGGTGCAAAGGAAAAGAGTGAAGCTTCTCCTTTTCGATCTACCTTCACTACCAGCGAAATCTCCTGAAGACAACGCTTCTGCAAAACTTGTAGATCAGCTTTAGGCTATGTCGGGGAGAAGAGCACTGGCCTATGAAAAATTCTAGAGGATAATAGGACATCAGAATGAAAAGATGCCTCTGGTATATGGCTATGGGGACATGACGACCAACTATAGTCTCAGACCATACTTTCCAACATTGAGCTTAAGCATGTGTTTCTGTGTGTGTGCGTGTTTACAGTGTATGTATTTGTGTGTCTGTGTGTGTGTGTAAGTGTGTATGGGAGTTGTAGCAGCTCTGCAAATATTGATAGAATTCCCCATTAAGTAAACAGCAATACTGAATTAACTTCTAAACAAAGGGATGAAAAACTTTGGAGACAATATTAGAAAGATCGGTCACTACTGACCTCTACTTCTGTTTCATTTTCCCCACTAGCATTAGAGAAAGGATCCAAACATTAATACAGTGAAAGAGAAGACACAATATTAATTAGTAAAGGATCTATCCTGGACCAGGACTTTGATGAGAAGAAATGTTGAGTTTTGCTTATGTAAATAAAAGTATTTTGATTATTAAATGGTGATGATGATGACAACTTATGGAAACCATAGGATTTTCCCTAGATGTCAGCCAGTTGGAAAAGAATAGCGAGGACACAATGGAGCTACAAATAGGAAGCCAAAGCTTCTACAGCTGACCCTTAAGACAGAAAAAATGGATGAGAAAATTCATAGAGACTGAACTTTAAAGATGCATGTGAATATTGTTTTTACCACTGTGGTTCAGAGAAGCCGCTTGATGTATCTCAGGAAAGGATGAAATAGTAAAGCATGATGTCCTTCAGGCTATGTTTTCTTATTGCAGAAATGTCAGCCTTCTGGCAGATATCTGATATATAATATTTTTTGAGATGCATTAACCTTTTTATAGGAAATAGCTGATTTATTGGAAATGAAAAAATTACTTGACAAAGAAACAGGAAACATTCACACATTTAAAATATATTAAATCAATTTCTCATAAAATCCAGTCCAATCCCAGTGAATATCTGCGGTATCCAGGAAAGAGGAAATTGATGTGAAACCTGTGGGATGCAATAAGGAGAAAGTGTCCATTTGGACGCACATAGATGTGCCGTTGAAGCCAGGCTTCAGCAATTTTAAACTTGTGGAACTTTGAAAAACTCCTAAATGTCAAAATATATCTGTTTCCTGTGGTTATTGTGCAGATCTGAAAAGTAATTCAGGCAATGAACTTTGAGAAGTACTTCCAATAGTTTTATTCTCTGTATAATATTTTGCAAAGAATTTATTTTTCCAAACCATCCTTTCTAAATACTGAATAGAATCGTATGTAGCTGTGAAACCCTCACTTTACTTAAATCTCAAATATAGTTTATCCACTACTTATACAATCTTCACTTCAGTCATGAAGGCATTTTAACATTCTTTTGCACTGCTACTTCTTCCAATTATTACTAGTCTTTGAAGACGGATTTCATTTCATTTAAGAGATTTAGTCTCACGGGCTTTGCTGCTCACCCCCAGGAAATCCTCGCCCCATAGCAGATTGATTCATTGCACAGTTGTTACAGTTCATTAAAAGAATGAGGGATGCTGACAGTTCAGTACAAGCAATCCGTTGGCCTCTTTATGGGTCACCTACCACTCTGAGTTTTGCCCTGTGAAGCAGAGCAGCATAATGTGGGAGAGCAAAGAAAAAAAAAATTGTGTTTTCCTTAAATCTTTAGAATTGGTTCAGTACGTCATTTTGTAAATCAAATCAATAAATATTCCCCCAAATTTAAAGGTTTTTTTGACTGTTTTGCCATTTTTCATCTTGAGTGTTTTATACCAAGAGATATTCAGTTTGACCCAATGTAAGATTTTTTTAAAATTTTTTTCATGGCAACTTTGATATCTATAGACATAGAAAAATTGAACTTTACTATTGAGAAAAACCTTTTATAGATATATAATATTTGATCCAATATGGCAATACAGTGCAGACAAAACAGTCAATATACAGGTAATTATTTTGTGGGTGCTTTACAATGCTAGTGCACAAAACTTAGTGGTAAATGAGGCAGAAGTAAGGATTGAGGAAATAAAAATATAAACAATTACAAAGTAATGGATTATCAAGGCTTGGTCCCACAAACTAAGGGGAAGGAAAGAGCTGCGAGGAAAATTCACATACTGCCTTAACAAGATTCATCCGATATCACCAGGAAGGATTTCTTAGTGTAGTCGATAAAAGAGAGGTGACGGGGAATGTCTCAGGTTCCTATTGGTAAAATGGACTGACTAGGAGATTACAGTACAGTTCTGGGTTTAAGCATCTGACCAGTGCTGAGGACCTCAGAATGCTGTATCTGATAGTCTGTGGTATGCTGTTTCATCCAAATCCAGAAAATGTCTTAAAAGTCTGAACCATTTAGCTGCTTGGTCAGTTGCTTGATGACAGAAGGGAAGAAGGGTCTGGTGATACCAGGGCCAGTGACTGGCAGAGGTCAATACCATGTGAGAAGAGAGCGTCACTTGCAGCATGAAGATGCCTGAGGATTATTTTGAGCAGATTACCATCGTTTGTATACAGACATGGTGCAAAGTCTGTTAAAGAGTGTTTGATCAATTAAGGTTTGATCAATACATTCTACTTTGTTGACTGTATAAGATTCGTGTACAACAAGTTTCCTTGTGACACATAAAAGAGGGAAAGTAGAGATGAAAAGAAACTTTTAAGTACATAAACTATTTTTATATAATTGATGCTCTATTTTCAGTTGGTGCAGAACTGCAATTTCTGTTCTTACAATGAAGCTTCAAAAATAATTCTCTATTATATACTGAGAACTATGAAAGATTATAAAGAAAAGGCATAACATTCATTAAGACGCTGAAAAAGAAAGCAATCAGTCATTGGCTAACTCAGCTAAAATAAAACATAAATGGAATATTTGCATAGTTTTCATTTTAATAAAGAAAGTTTACATAATTTATCTCTCCTAATCCTTTTTCATTCTTAGCGATCAAATTGGTCTTTTCTAAACTATTCACTTGCTCATAAAAGTGCTGACTTCATTTTTTCAAGTTCATGACAGCTATTTTTAGTTAAGAATGTAGGAAAAAATATGTGTAAGATGTGTAATATTGAACCATTGTTATACTTGGTACTTTAAATAATTAAATGATTTTGGAAGTATGTATAACTATTCCCAAACAAAAAAGCATTTACAAATATATTTTAAATTTCATTCAAGTGATGTGTGCTCAGAAGTTATGTTCTTATTTTTTATTTTTTTATTTTAAAGAAAAAAAAGAACAAAAACATCTTAACAAACACACATATATTTAGAAAATAACACAGAAACAATACAAGCAATACAGAATTTCAGAGAAGGTGATATGAAATTAACAGTGGCTGTGGTATTATATTATATTGATATATGTTTTGTATATATATATGTTTTGGCTGTGGTATTATATTATATTGATATATGTTTTGTAGAGATTCTTAGACATCTAATCTGGTAGGAGGACACAGATTATTATAGAAATTTGTTTCATACATTAACTGTGTTATGTGACAAACACCACATATATAAAACTTTAATCTCCAGCCCAGAGTCAAATTCTTCAGAAATATAGTATATTATAGTCCTCTAGGGGACAAATATTTTTAAATTTGATTCATAAATTTTATGCTCCTCTTACAGAAACTATATATGTATATCCAAAGCATGTGTTAGTCCCTTCCGAATTTTTTCATTAGTAAAATGTGTCACATAGATTATAAGATAGGCCATTAATTTACAGGTTTTTAAATATACAAATTCCCTAAACATACAAATGATAGCACAATTTTATAAATCTAAGTCTTTTGATATTTCCTAATGTCCATAGAATACTTTAGCAAATATAGCTATCTATTAAAAATAACCCAAGTACATTTATTTTTAATTAACTACTTGTACTGGTACCTTTCAGATATAATGATCACATCTTGATTCTTCTTTTTTTATCTCCCTCCACTCCCTTCAATCCCCCTTCCCCTCCTTATTTACAAAATCTCTGTTTCCATATTTTTTCTTCTCTCCTTTTTAAATTTTTCCTTCCTTCCTTTCTGCCTCCCCCCCAGTTCCCTTTTCATCTTGAACATTTTCTTCCTATTTTACAATATCTATTATATATTTTGGTTCTTATTTACACATCTGGCTCCTCAAACCAGAGAAATAAACAATTTAAATATGTACAATTTATTATGATTTATTTCATCCGAGTATGATCTCAAAGTTCACTCATTTACCTAGAAATGTCTCAAGTTTATTCTTCCTTATGGCAGAGTGGTAATACATTGTATAAATAATCCCACATGTTATTTAACCATTTATGAGTGGTGGGGCATTTAGGCTGTTCCCAAGAGTTAGCTATCATAAACTGTGTTGCTATAAACATGGGTGTGCATACATCACCATGGTTATGACGCTTTTAATTCTTATGGGAAGATACTAAGAAGGGGAATAGCTAGGTCAAAGGGAACCTCTAGTTTTAGTTTTTTGAGAAACCTCTCATTGATTTCCACAGTAGCTGCACCAGTTTACATTCCCACCAACAATAGACAGATGTTCATTTTTCCGCACAGGCCTGCAAGCAATTGTTATTGGTTGATTTCTTGATAATAGCCATGCTTTCTGAAGTGAGATGGAATTTCCATGTTGTTTTAATTTGCATCTCTCAAATAGCCAGTGATGTTGAGCAATTTTTCATATATTTATTTGCTGTTTATACATCTTCATCTGCAATGTGTCTATTCACAGATGTCCATGGTTGGATTGTGGCTTTAAATTGGGAAGTCTGTTTTTCTTACTTCTTCATACATTCTAATTATTTGTCCTTCAGCTAGGAATTTTTTTTGCCACCCTATGGGTTGCTCTTCACTCTTTTGATGATTTTTTTCCCGTGATGAAGCTTTTATGAGCTCCCAATTGTTGGCTCTTTGTAGTATTTCCTGTGTGATCCGATTTCTGTTCATAAAATTTTTACTTGGACCTATGTCTACAAGAGTTCTGCCTGTTCTACTTTCTGGTGGATTTAGTATTTTTGTTTACATATTTAGTTATTTAATCCATTTAGATTTTATTTGTGTGTGTGGCAAGAGACATTAATCTAGTTTTAGACCTTTATTTTGACTATAGTACTTTACGTTGACAATTACAGTGCTTTGCACCGACAACTACAGTGAATGGGTCTAGTTTTAGAGTTGTACACTGGCAACTACTGTACTCTGAAAAGGGAACTTGAAAAGGATATTAGAAAATGGAAAAATATCTCTTGTTCTTAAGTAGAAAGAACTAATATAGTGAAAATGGCCATACATCCAAAATTGTTATACAGATTTAATAAAGTCTCAATCAAAATGCCCATAGCCATTCCTCAGTGGATGGGCATTTGGGTTGTTTCCAAGATTTAGCTGTAACAAATTGTGCTGCTATAAACATGGGTGCACATATATTGCTGTGGTGTGATGTCTTTAATTCTTCTGGGGCAATACCCAGAAGGGGAATAGCTGGATTCAGTGGGACTTCCAATTCTAGTTTTGTGAGGAATCTCCAAATTGATTTGCACAGTGGTTTCACCAATCTACACTTCCACCAGCAGTAGAGTAGGGTTCCTTTGTCCCCACAACCTCTCCAGCATTTGTCATTGGTTGATTTCTTGATGATAGCCATTCTTTCTGGGGTGAGATGGAATCTCAGTGTTGTTTTAATTTTCATTCTTATATCTGGTAATCTGAGCAACTGATTTGAAGGTAACAATATGCAATGGAATTACCATGATGAATTCCTACCATCTTGTCTAGTGAAACTCTGTATTATCTCTAATGTTTTATCTAATAATTATTGTCTTATTCTCTTTAATGGTTTGAGCAATCTTTTATTCTTACATCTGGTCATCTGAGCAATGTAGTTGAGGATAGTGATATGTAATATAATAACCACTGTTAATTTCTATTATTTTACCTTGAAACCCTGTATCATTTTAAATGTTTTTGCTTTGGTTTGTTTATGTTTGTACTACTGGTATGCTGCTATTGTTCTATTATTTTGTTTGTTTCTTATTTATTACTGTCTTTGAAATAAAATAAATAAATAAATAAATAAATACCCATAGCATCTCACAAAACTGGAGAAAATAATCTTAAAATTTATTTAGAACCAAAAGAGACCTTGAATAGCAAAACCAGTTCTGAGCAACAAGGGCAAGGCAGGAGGCATCGCATTCCCTGTCTTGAAATTATAAGATAAAGCTACTATAAATAAAATAACATGGTACTGGGAGAAAATAGGCCCAAGGAACAAAAGGAGTAGATTACAAGATGCAAAAACAACTCCAAGCACACTCAGCTACCTTACCTTTGACAAATGTGCCAAACACATTCTCTGGAAGAATGATAGGATCTTTAATAAATGGTGCTGGAAAAACTGACTTTCCATATGCCAACCACTCAAGTATAATCAGAATATTACTTAACATAAATACTACAAGAATTGCACCTTCTGATAATTAGTGGGTCATTTTGGCATGAGGACACAGTGAAAACTAAGACTGGGAGAATGTTTTCATTCAAACATGGGAGAAACTTTTAGCCTTGCTATGGCTTGGCTATGTCCTTCAAAGTGCAAATGTTAGAAGTTTAATCCCCAAGTCAAAAATTTTGCAAGGCAGGGACTAATAATAATTATCAGGTCACAAGGGCCAATGACATTACCATGGAAGTAGGTTAGTCAATTCAAGAGTGCATGTTATATAAGTGAGTTAAGGTCTCTCCTTTCTCATTGGCCACTTGTGCATCAATCTTCCACTATGTGACTACACACCAGAAAGATTCCGACCTATCTGAGCCATATATGTGGACTTACCAGCCTCCAGAACCATGAGCCGAGTAAGGTCGCATTGCTAATAAATTCCTAGGGCCAGGTATTCTTTTATAGCAAAACCAAAAACAGACTAAGAGGCTCGTTATGCTGGTATCTAGATTATTTAGAAAATGAAGAGTTCATGTGCTTTAGAATCTAACATTTTCCCAGCATCTGTATACCTTGCTTCCACACAAGATAGTGTCATCTGTAGCTCTCTACTTAAGGGATGTTAAGCCAGAAATTTTCTGCTTGTACTTGGGCATGTGCACAACCTTTCAGATCTCTAGCCTTATAAGCACTTCCTAAGGTCAATTGTTAGACTTGTCATAGTGTGTGGATCATGATCAAATTTTTCTCTTGTGCTTGACCCTAAAGCATATTAGAGCTACTGATAACAAAAATCCTGTTTTACCAACTACACAGTAGAGAGGAATTGCCTACAGGGCTTAATATCATGTTTAGCTTCCTCCCCACTAGAAAATATAAAAGAAAATAGGAAGTATATATTCTAATAAAAGAAACATCACATGGAGCAATCAGAGCATTTGACAACATTTATTGTATTCTTCTGAGCATATAGTTTCAGCCTTAGAACTATTTCAAAATCAATTGCAAGTATACAAAGTTTGATTTTAATATGCATTACTCCCCAGAGCCAAATTTTAATTTAAGTTTCCCAGTGACTTATGTACTTGAGGCCTTTTCAAGCTACACTGTATATTTAGAGCATAAGAATTCATGAGATAACCTCAGCACTCTCATTAGAAACAGCATGTCCAAAATCATTATTGTACCTGCAGGCTCCTTAGCTGAGAGATAGAGAAATTTAAAGCAAACCTCATACATTTTAGTTGTCCTTCCTTCTGCACATACTTTCTCAAGATACCTGCTCTCATATATTTGATGAAGACAAATTATAACTATTTCTTAAATTGCTTTTGTTTTCACTGAGCTTAAACCTGCATAGGTGTTGAGCCACTATCATATCAAAAGTAATGATGGTTTATGTGCAAGGCATAAGGGCTTAAAACCAATTGCATACAAATTTTTCTAATTCTGCCACATGTCTGCTGTTCATGTTGCATTTGTACAAATGATACCCAAAATATGAGAAAGTATGTTTCATAAAAATATACTCAATGGACCCATTTATAAAATCAAAGAACATGAGTAATCTAAGAATGTTACAAGTCAAGTTAGTAGTTACATTTAAAGAGTAAGAAAAGAAAAATAATCATGGCAAGTCAAAGAATGGAGCTTATGAGATGCTGGTAGTGTATTTCTTTATTTAAATAAATGTTAAACATAGATGTTCATGTTGCTACTTTCAAATTTGTGCATTTTTCTGTATGTGTGTTATCAGCAATGAAGAATGCTTTTAAAATACTAGTCTGCTAATATTAACAAGAGGTTGAAACTAATTTTCTAAAGACTTCCTACCTGCTATATGTCAGTCTTCCTTTGCCAGAATCAAAAAATAAAAACAGAAGGAAAATGTAGCCTCTTTCATTTGAGGGCAAAGAATGAACTCATGAGCATCTTAAGAATTGTCTTTGTTCCAAAAGCCTGATTTTTGTTAAATTGTTGTAATTATCCATTTTACTTATACAATTCTAAAGGAGCTAATGAAAGGAAAATTCTGTATATGCTTTTGATGGGACTTCTTAACATTGTCGTCTCTTATATGTTCAGTAACAATTACGTACAGTGCTTTGTAAATGACAGTGTATTAATACCTCAAGAAGGAATGAAACTTCCTAGAGAAAGAAAGTATAAAGTAAGAAAAAAGGTCCACAAAGAAAATTGTGAAAAGTGCTAAGACACAAAGGGTGATAGGGTAAGATGATCAACAGAAATTTCTGAAGAAGAGTAGCTGTCTAAGTAGGCATAGCACAGCAAAGTGTATTAGAGTCCTGGGATGATGGATGCAGTCAGGAAGAAGATCAAAAGTGGAGAGTGAGGCAAATGTTGAATCATTACATAAAGTTGCTGCCCTTAACATGTTCAAAGCTAAAAAGGAAGGATAGTGTAAGGACAAAGTTAAAATTACATGTGAGGTAATGTACAAGTTGCTGAAAATCCATTCCTGGATTTTTTTTTTGGTTTAAAATAAAAGTAATAATTCTTTCCTTACAGTAACAGAACACAGAAATACTGGCATAATAGAAAATAATGTCTACACCCGGCCGTGGTGGTACACACCTGTAATCCCAGCACTTGGGAGGCTGAAGCAGGAGGATCGTTGTGAGTTCGAACCAGCCTAGGTCATAAAGTGAGCTCAGGGCCAGCATGAACTGCACAGCAAGACCCTGTGTCAAAAAGACAAAATAAAATAAAATAAATAAAATAAAATAAAATAAAATAAAATAAATCAGTAAATACAACTGCATGCCCAATGGAGTTAAAGTGACATTCTAAGAATCTTTCAAAGATTTCTAAAATTGCATGCCTCAATCTGATTAGTGACATGAAGATCAATTGACAGACTAGGTAAAAGTGAAAAGCAAATTTGCAACAGTTACCTGAGTCCATATGCCTCAAAATGGAAACACACAGTAACTTCACAAGAATTATTTTATGATTGTCAAGTATAAAAGAATATAATTTTTATACATGCTTTTATAAACTAATTCTATATAAAATCTTATTGTAAATGAGGTTAGTTGAAGCATGTCTTTCCTCCTAAATATGAATCAATAACCCTTTATACCCTTAGTTATAATTGGTAAGACCTTTATTTTCAAGGCTATGGGAAGAAATCCATCTGTAGGAACAGGTGCAAAACATGCAGGGGCTAAAGAAATACATTTGTAAGAATTAAAAAATCAAGTATAAAGAAGAAAGAAATGCATTCTTAAGAAATGAAAGAGAAAGTATATAGACAAATACAAATATTTAGTATAACTGATTTTCAAGAAAGACTCTGAGGGCTATAATAGAGGGTTTTTTTGTACTGTGTCACTCTTCAGCTTAAGATTAATTTATATCTCCATTTTCTCAAGGTTCTTAGAATCTCATTCAGACCTTCTGTGATTGTTCTTTACAATATTTCAGCTGCATCTCTCATCAGGTCTCCTTGGACCCTATGCTTAGCCATAATGAACTATGTACAGTTTTTCTAATGTCCTAGACCATTCCAAACATCATTCATTTTGTTTTATTTTATTTATTTATTTTTCTGGTATCAGGAACCAAACTCAGGACATCGCACTTGCCAGGCAAGCATTATGCTGCTGAGCAAAATCCCCAGCCCATCATTCATTTTAAATCCACTCTTTAGATCCTTTCGGGATATCTCCCTTCTAAAACAGATTCGTCTTCTCCTTCTGTTGTGTCCCAAGCATATATTGACATGGATTTCAAGCTCAACTCTCTCATGTGTTATCAGTTCTGCCTAAAACTTCTGTCCCTCTAACACTTTGAGCATTCTTTAAACAAAACTTATGATTGATTCCTCTCACTGTCCCTGGCATTGTGTATAATTCTGAATACCATGAAAAGATACTTGTGGAATAAAGAACCTAGAAATAGAGTCAACTTATTTTCAACCAACACACAAATGCAATTCTGTTGACAGGCTATAGCTTTCTTAATAAGTGGTGATGGGATGACTGAGTATACTGAAGTGGAAAAGAAGAAACCTAACCCCAAATTCACAATTAATGTAAAATTTAACTCAAAATATTTCATAGATGTAAATTAAAAATATAAATGCCAACAGGGTAATGCAAATTGAAATTGCACCAACCTTCTACCAGAGCAGCTAAATTAATAATTTAAAAAGGGACATCACCACATACTGGCAAAGATGGAAAGAAAAAGTATTCATGCACTGCTGGTGAGAATATAAAATTCTACAGTCACTCTGGAAAATAGTTGGGCATTTTACATTAAAAATAAACATGAAACTACCATATGACTCCGTAATTGTACTCTTAGATATTTCATCCAAAGTGAAGCATGTTTACAAGTGATTATAGTAGCTTTATTCTGAATAATGCCATGCTAGAAAAACTATACATACTTCAGTAAGTGAAAGATTAAAACCTGTAATACATACATATAGAATACTACAAATCATCAAAAAAGAATATGTTATTGATATATACAGTGACTTGAATGAACCTTCATGGAATTAGGTTGAATGAGAAAAGGCAATCATAGAGTGAGTGGAGAGAGGAACAGTGATGCATTTGTAAAGAGCACCACATACACACGTGAGTACAGGTGCATTAGTAAAAAAACTGAATCTGAGCAGTGGATGTTATTAATACCCTAATTGTACTGCAGTTTTACAAACTATCGCTATTGGGGAAAGCTAGGAAAGGGTATATGGTAGCTCTCTACATTATTGTTATTTTCAATCTATTGTAATTCAATAAAATATATACTGGAATAATTAGTTTATTAAAATTATGTTCATAAAATTGTTCAATATTTTTAAGTAAATAGAGCAAGAGCAATAGGAAAATGTATGTGTAATATATCTTCCTGGAAGTGGGAAAATAGAGAATTTAATTTTGTTTTATGGTTGCTGTAATTCATTGACATGTAACATAATGAGCTTTTCAAATTCCAGTAGAGATAATTTCAGGGAGGAATCATCTGCTATGTTCTAACAAAAAGACATAGAAGGATATTCTGATCAAATATCCCTTTAGAAGAACATCTACCAGGACTCCAGCATAAGTTGGTAATATTATTTGGCATTTGTTTGTTTTTTATTCTTTTACTGTGTAGAAGAAGCAAGCTGTTCAAATACTTCTGGTTGAGGCCACCACAAGCTCTGAGGCACTAAATGGTGAGGATCAGAAAAGGTCTCTTTATTATAGTATCTCCACAACATAACCATAAGTGTTATTTCTTTTAAGATGTGCTTAGTAACAGTGCTTGTATATTTGGCTTACATTAAAATACAAATTCTAATGAGGATTATTAAACTAATTTACAGCATCTTGTCTGGGATTTTTACAATCCACTCTCTTTTTATTATTATAATTTATTATAATAATATACATTAATTGCATGCCTTAATTGCATAAGCTGGCAAGAGTCACTGAGGTATTTTTGTACATGTGTTAATTATGTATTTGTGCAATGATCACGCCCACCCCCCTCAGCCCTGCCTTCTGTTAACACTCTCTGTCCCTTCCCATTCAACCCCTCATGGTCCTCTCTTTTACTTTTAGATCATCTTTTTCTTTTCACTGTTTTCTGCAATAGATGAGAGAAACCATAAGTGCAATATTTGTTTCTCTGTGTCTGATTTATTTCTCTTTACATGATATTCTCAACTTCATTTATTTTCTTGAAAATCACAGTATTTTGTTGTACATACTGTGGTATTATTTCCACTTCTTTTCATAGTGTATGTTTGTGATACATAATAGTGCTGTTCTTCTTAAGCAATTGGTACATACATAAAACATAACTCAATCACTTTTTACTCTTCTATTCCCTTCTCCCTGCTCCCTCCCCTGCCCCAATCACTTTCCTAACACCAAAAAATCCACCTTCTTGTTTTCTACTTTCTCTCTATTTTACTCATTTATTTAAATTTTTAGTGGTTTTGTAATCCATGGATACTTAGACTAATTTCAAATCTTGGCTATTGTGAATGGTGCCTTAATTAACCTGAGTATGTAGTAAACTGACTTTTGTAAACTGACTTGCTTTCTTCTGAATATATACAGAGAAGTGAAGTAACTAGACCATGTCATAGTTCACTGTTCTATTTTTATCCTTTTTTGAAGATCTTCCACATAGTTTTCCACAGTGGTTATGTTGATGTCCATGATCACCAACAGTAAAGTTTACTTTTGCTCTATATCTTTGCAAAAGTTTATTATTTTTCTTTGTTTGTTTATAGCCATCCTAACTGGGGTGAGATAGACTCTCATTGCCGTATTGATTTGCCTTACCCTGATGGCCAAAGATACTGAATATTTTTCCATATTCATGTTGAACATTTATATTTCTTTTATTGAGAGGTGGCTGTTCAGATTATTTGCCCTTATATTGGATTATGTGTTTTTATTTTAATATTTTGAATTCTTTATATGTACTGGATAGTAACCTCTGTCAGATGAATAGGTAGCAAAAATTTTCTCTCATTCTGTAGACTTTCTTTACACTCTGTCAGTTATTTCCTGTGCTTTTTAATTTGATTTAATGCTATTTGTGAATTATTACTTTTGTTTCCTGTGATTTCGGGCTTTTATTCAGGAAATCATATTGGTGCCAATATCTTCAAGTGTTTCCCCTAAGTTCTCCTCTAGTTGTTTCAGAGTTTCATGTCTTACATTAAGGTTTTTGACCCACTTGAGGTTAATTTCTGTGCAGGGTGAGAAATAGGGGCTAAATTCAAATCTTGTATATGTAAACACTCAGTTTTCCCAAAGCAAGATGTAAAAGAGACTTTTCTTCCTCCAAAGTATATCTTTGGCACTTTTGCTGAAAATCAGTTGGCTGAAGATACAGGAATTTATTTTGAGGTCCTCTGTTTTGTTCCATTGGTATATACCTCTGGTTTTATGCCAGTGCCTTGCTGTTTATGTATTTAAATCAAGCATTGTTATACCTCCAAATTTGCCCTTTTTATTCATCACGCCTTTTGGCTATTTAGCTTCTTCATTTGAATTTTAGAATTGTTTCATCAGGTTCCCAAAGGAAGTCCAAGATATTTTCATGGGGAGTGTACTGAATGTGTAGATGGTGTTGATAACTCTAACCATCCTTCAGTATTAAATCTCCAAACCTTTTATTGCAGTCAGTTTCAATGGCATTTTGTAATTTTCATCACAGACCTCTTTCTCATCCTTAGGTTTATTCCTAGGTACTTTATTTATTTTGTCATTATTGTGAGTAGGGTTATTTTCCTGGTTTCTTTTTCAGTAAATTCAGTATGGAGATACAGAAAAGCTACTAATTTATATGTTGATATTTATGTTGATTTTGAATCCTTTTGGTCTTTTTTTTACTAAATTTGCTGTAAATTTTTAATAATTTGTCAGTGAAGTTTTTAGATTTTTCAATATATAAAGTCATCTCATATGCATTATTATTTAGATGAAAGATATCCTTAAAAATGTTGTGTGTTGTGCATTCTTATATAGATCTAAAAGTCTTTCAGTCTTCAGCACTAAGACCTGGCTGGAAGGGGTGGGTCCCTGGGGACATAACCTGACATGTGTATTCTTTTCCCCAGCTTGTCCTCTCTCCCTCTGCTTCCTGGGTGCCATGAGGTAAGCAGTCACCTCCACCATGCTCTTGCACCTTATCATTTCTGCTTTGGAGCCAGCTAGCCATCATGGACTGAACCCATTGTAAACTCTGAGCTAAGATAAACCTCTTACTTAAACTGTGAGTGTTGGGGACTTTGTCCCAGTGGTTGGAAAAATGACTATATGCAAATAGAAACAATTTGTCTTACCCATTTCTTTTTTTTTTTTTTTTTTGGTTTTTCTCCGGTACCAGGAACCGAACTCACGACCTTGCACTTGCCAGGCAGGCACTTTTGCCGATGAGCTAAATCCCCAGCCCCTAACAGAAAGTCCTTTTTTTTTTGTTTTTTTTTTTTTTTTTGGTTTTTCTCCGGTACCGGGAACTGAACTCACGACCTTGCGCTTGCCAGGCAGGTGCTTTGCCGCTGAGCTAAATCCCCAGCCCCTGTCTTACCCATTTCTTGCTTCTGTAGCCTTTAATATTTTTTTTATCTTGCCTAATTGCTCTGGCTAAAATATCTGTACACTATTAAATAGAAAGTTTGAGAGAATATACTCTGGCTTTATTTTTCATTTTAAAGGAAATGATTTCAGTTTTCTCCCATTCAGTATGATGTTGGCTACATGTTTGTCATATACAGCCTTTTTTATGATGAGTGATAAGTCTCACTCCCATTTATCTCCAGCCACTTGATATACTCTGGGCCCCTGCCTGAGCCCAGGAACAATGGGTAGAACTTGACACACCTGCCCCATTTAGTACGTCACAGTGCCCATTGCTAGAGCCACGTATCAGCCATTCTTACTGCCCCAGTCTCACACTGCTCCCTTTGGGTTACCTCTTCTAAGTCCATCCTACTAGCCTCCTTGTCCTATCCATTAAAGATCCAGCTCTATAAACTGCACTCGGACTCTTTTTGGAGTTACTCAACGCAGTCCTGCTGGGAACCCCCAAATACAGGCTGGCTGTGTCCTTTACTTGTTTTCACCATTTACCTAACAATGAGGTAAGCTCCTTCCGCGCCTAAGCTTTTTCAGGGTTTTACCACGACAGGAATGCTGGAAAATATAAACTGTTTCTGGTGCACCTATTGAAAAGGTCATGTGATTTTTATGTTTGAATTTATTTACATGCATTATTATATTTATCGATTTTTGTTGCATTCTTATAATTAAAACAAATTTATCACAATGCATGATTTTAATATACAATTGAATTGAATTTGAAAGTATTTTGTTGATGATTTTGAATGTATCTTCATCACAGATGCTGAGGTGCATTTTCCTCTTTTTTTTTCTTTCTTTCCTTTTCTTTCTTTCTTTCTTTCTTTCTTTCTTTCTTTCTTTCTTGTTTGCTTGCTTGCTTGCTTGCTTGCTTTCGCACTTTCTGTCTATATTATTGTGCCCTTGTCAGGTTTGGGTAGAAGAGTAATGCTGGCTTTATAGAGTGACTTTGGAAGTGTTCCTTTCCTTTCTATTTTATGGAATACCTGGAGGAGCATTGGCATTGGTTCTCATTTAAATATTTAATAAAATTTAACAGTGAAGCCACCTTTTGCAAGAATTTTTACTATTTTTGATTTATGTATGTTTTCATATCCTCTTGGTTCAGTTTCATAGATCATTTACACCTAAATATTCTTCCATTATTTCTAGATTTTCCAGGTAATTGGCATATAATTTTTCAAAGTATTACTTAACGGATCTTTGAATTAGTGTAGTATCAGTCATAATATTTTCTTTTTCATCTCTAATTTCATTTATTTGATTATTTTCTGTTTTGTTACCTTAGATAAGGATTTGTTACTTTTTAAATCTGTTCAAACAACCAACTCTTTGCTTCACTGATCCTTTTTATTTTTAAATGTACAATTTCTTTTACTTTGATCTTTATTAGTTTTTTTTTATAATTTATAATTCTCAGACTGAGGTTCAGTTTGTTGGCTTTCTTTTTTTTCTTTTTTTCTTTATCTTTTATTTTCTTTTTGTTTTTTTTCCGGTACTGGGAATCAAAATCACGACCTTGCACTTGCCAGGCAGGCACTGTGGCGCTGAGCTAAATCCCCAGCCCTGTTACTTTACTTTAGTTACTTTAAATGACAAAGATTATGGCTATCAAGAAACATAAAAAGCCAAAATACAACTTTAGACAATAAACTATTTTTTTAGATTAACCTGTACCTTTTTATGTACAATATATAAAAGAAGACAAACACTGACAAATTTCAAAGAAAGTAAATGGCGGATGTAATCAGATTCAGTACACATTTTCTTTAAATTATGGAGGAAAAAATACTTGAAGATTTGAACATGAAGTGTAAATAGAATATTCAATACAAAAACTTTGTACATAATTATATTTTATTAGTTTTTTTGTGGTGAAAAGGATGATTTAGAATGCTTGAATAATAATACATAATAAACACTTTTTAAAAATGGTAATAAGCATATACATTTTCTTCTGCAAATTTCCATTAAACTGCACATTAAGTTTGGTCAATAAAAGTTGCATTTAGTCCAATATGGAACTCAATAAGTTTATATAAAATTGTGAAAATACTTTGGTTTACATATTCTAAGAATACACATTCATACTGAATATTAGATTCATGTCAAAATACTTGAGAATAGTTACTTCAAAAACAAAAACTTGAATACCTATAATAATCCTTTCAAAAGGAAAAGCTGTTATAACTTTGAGTTATATGCACTTCTAATGAATAAAAATTATAATGTGTTGAATTTATTTTCAATGAATACAAGCACGTCAAGGTATTTTCATAAATTCCCTACGGGATACTAATATTAGTTCAGAAATGCATTAAGCAACTGATACTTCCATTTTACAGACACTTAAGACAAGACATAGCAAACTAAGGATTTCACCCTGAGGATCCAAGTACTTATAATTTAAAAAGCTCCTTTTATTCAATTTGATTATTTAAATTATCTATCTGACAATACTTTGATATCATCATTTAAAAATAAGGAAGCTTTCTATAATAGACATCTTTGTTATCATCTTCCAATATATTTATTTACATGTAATTTTATCCTAAAACACCCGTTAATATGTTGTAAGGAGAGATGATCATACTCAGATAAATTTTACTGTAATATATATTCTCTCTTATTTTACAAGAAAGAAAATGGTTGGTATCAGGATTCTAAGATTTTAGGTTCAGGTTAATTAATGCAGTGAAAAATATAAACCTTTTCTATAAAAAGGAATATTCAATATTTTTATTTAAAATGCTCAAAAAATTAAAATAATAATCTTCACATCTACAACTGAAACAAATAACCTAAAAAAGTTTGTAGATTAAAGATCTTACAGTTAAATCAATATGCCAAAATCAGGGGCAGTCAATGGAAATAAGGTCTTCAGATCTGTAAGAAACAATCTATAGTATCCTCCAAAACTGAGAGAATTTATGGAACTTTTTTTCCTCATGGTTTCCTGATAATGTCATAATGGATGTGTTCACCATGCTGTCCATGTGTAGCCAGAATATAGTAAATTAAAAAGAAAACAGGGAAGAAGATGTTCATGGTTTTCTCAGTCTTAGGAACAAAAAATATTAACTCTCCTGGAGCCTGAAATTATAAATTGTTAATATAAGCGTAGTTGAACAGGACATACTGAGGGAAATAAGATGGAACCAAGGAGAGAAGAAAGAACAAGTTGCTAGGTAAACTGTGCATGACAAGAAGTTTAAAAATATTAGGAAAGAAAATATCATGATGCAAACGAAATTCACCAAAATAAATGCATAGGTATGTTCATGAGTGCAGCAGTATCCCAAATGTTTAAATGTGTGTTTAAAACCAAAGGTAAAGGAAATAATGACATTCAAAAAGTAAACATAGAAAATTATAGAACACCGAATTAAGTACCATAAATTAAATTATATGGAAAGAACAAATTTGTTATAATATAAATTTAATGCTTTCCTAAGTTCATAGTTGAATTAGAAGGGAAAAGTTTTTCCTGCAATTACAATCATAAAGTCAGCCAGAAATAAACGTAATGAACTGATGCACAGAAATGAGAGAATCATCCAAAACAATGGATAGAGGTTAGAGAGCTGAAGATTGTGAAACCGCGTGTTGAATAAGCAAATTCAAATTACACAATTTAAACATTTCTTTCACTCTGTACAAGACAGATTGTAGATACAGTTTCCAATAGTCTGTTCTTCATGTAGTTCTCCTCTAAACCACTACAGTTTCATCCCACATAAAAAGAAAAATTCTACTATTATTCAGTATCTAAGAAATTTGGTGAACTTTCTGTCTTATACTTTTCTCCAAATACTATGCCAAACAACCTTGGAGTACTGGTTTTAGCACGTGGCTTACTTAATTCCTGCACTGATCCTTCTCACAGTCCTTGCTGTGATCCTATGGTTTAAAGTTCCAATATTTCCACTCCCAGTGCCTTACATTTCTATCCTATTCACTTTGTCTTGTTTCTTGGAAACATTTATAAATGGTGGTAGATTAAATTAACATTTATATAATTCTAATTCCACTCCACCTGCCCTTGACATTACTCTTGGATAGATGAGAAATATTTCAGAAAAAGTACATATTTGAGGCCATAAATATGCTTTGATCACTATATAGTAGCAAGTGGAATCAAAGTAAAAGATTTCTTTTTTTTTTTTTTTTTTCAAATGGGGACTTATCTCTGGTTGTTGGAAATACCATCATAAGGATATATTCCTGAGATGTGTGTATTCCCTACATGACATTAGAGAGCAAAGGTGGCCAGATTTTCAAACTGAAGCCAATCCCAACTGAATCTATCCAAATCAGCTCTCTCCATGTTACTCACACACAGGAAGAAACTTAACTGAGCCATCTTATTCACCCGAGTAGATTCAAAGGCATCTAAGGTAAATGCCCTGTTAAATGATATTTGTGGTAGTGGGTGAGACATAATAACTGTGATGTCAGATAACTTATTTAACTTTCAGCATACTATATTATTTACATACTGCTATGTACTTTATTTACCATCTGTCTCACTCATGAGGATGCCAACATTATAAAAGGATTATTATTCTGCTGTATTTTATAATAATATGTGTAAACCAAAGTGTTAGACAAAAGATGTTGCAGAGATGCTGTTAGCAAATATTTATTTTAAAGCTATGTCTAAATATTTTATAACAGTTTTTACTGACAGTAAAATTTTAGAAAAATTAAACTGTGAGAAGGAATATTAAGATAAAAATACCCTCAAAAGTTAATTTTCTAGGCCTGGACATTAGCCATCCTACCTTTATAGGCAGCTGAGTTAGAAATAGTATAGGCAGTGAGACAGGGCCAGGCCCTTGAAGGAGCCAACATGAAAGACAAGATAAGATACCTGTGGGCCAGACCTCAAGACAAAAGGACTAAACAAATGCACCCACATACCTCCCTAGGTGTGAACATCAAGGATTGATATTCTAAATAGGGAGCAACCACCTTCAAAAAGCCAGAAAGAGTCACTAGCCCAACCCCCTACAGGAAAAGCCCCTGTTCTGTATTCATGCCCACTTGCTACTGACCCGCTTCCCCATTTGATCCCAGTTTACTCAATTTTACTTGTAATCTTATTGAGTGATTAGTTTTGTCCCACCTCATGCCCACCTTGCAATTTCCCATTTTCCCCCTATCTTGGACCTGCCTCACCTCAGGGTTTTGCTCTATAAAGTCCCTGGGAAGGGCAAGGACCTTGGCAACCAACTCGGGCCCCTTGCTGTCTCTCTCTTGGACAGAAGCTTTCTCTCCCTCAATAAATATATTCTGCTCTTAACCTCTATTGTTCCTAAAATTCACTCTTCAATTTTACAGAACACGAACTAGTCCAGATATTCAGGTTGGGAATTTTTATTTTCCTGTATCACTACTTCTCCAAGGTGTCAAAACTGTAGCTTATGGCACAATAGTTTCTTTTTTCTATTTCTGAATTTTTATAAATAGAATCATACAGCATATACTCTTGTATTTTTGACTAAAATTATAATTTTTGAAAAATTATCTATGTTACTCTGTGTACCTATATTCATTTTTTTGCCCCTGTTTGATGACCACTTTTGCCATCTACTCAACTTTTTTTTTTTTTTTTTTTTTTTTGGTACCAAGGATCAAACTCAGGACCTTTTGCTTCTCACGCAGGCACTTGTGCCACTGAGCTATTCCCCCGGACCTCAACATTGTTCTATAAAAGGTAAAACAGACTGCCTTGGTTACTCTTCTCTCATTGCTAACATAAAATACCTGACACCCAAAATTAAGGAAGGAAAGGTTTATTTAACTTACAGTTTGTGCAGGCTTCAGTCAATACTTGGCAGGCTCCAAAGCAGAGTGGCACATGGCAGAGGGCAAATGTTCATGGCAGCTGAAAACAGCAAAAGCAACAAGAACAAAATGGAGGAACCTAAGGAAGAGCAAGCCTCTTTCTCTTATATATACATTCACATTCAGTCAATGAAAACTCTAAAATCCTGCCCCATGACTGCATCTCTCTTTGGGGGGACACCCAGACACAAACCATAACATTCCACCCCTTCCCCCCAAAAAACTCATGCACATCCCTTTATATAAACAGCATTTAATCTATCTGCAAGAGTTGCCAAAGTCCTAATAGGTTCAGCACTGCTGAAAAGTCCAAGTCCAACGTCTCCTCCAAGATGTAAGGCAAACTCTTATCTATGAGTCCTTGTACAAATGAAAAATTAAACACTTCCAACATTCAATGGCACAAAATAAACATTACCATTCCAAAAGGTACAAAGAGGGGGATGCAGAGCATCAGGAACAAAGCAAGTCCAAAATCTAGCAGGACTAACATTATGTCCTGTCGTTCCAAGTCCAGCATCTGAAGCAATCTGTGGCACATTGTGAGCACCAAAGGGCTTGCATGAGTCCACCCCTATGGCACTTTCACTGGTTATAGCTTGCAGGGCTTCTCTTTTGGGCCCACTTCTTCCTCCTTGCAGCCTTCCTCGGACAATCCTCGTTCCTGGTTTTTCCAAACTTCTGAGGTCTCTAGTACACTTTTACTTCACACTCACAACTTCACATTGCCCTATCAGGGGCACACTGCCTGGCCTCCCAGACCTTCTTCTGAAATCAAGGTGGAAGCCATTTTAACCTCAGAACACTTGCATTTTGTATGCACCTAAAACCAGTGCCATGTGACTGATGTCAATGTCTGCTGTCACCTGGAGCAGTACCAAAGCTTTCCTCTCTCTTGGCTATAGGGGTCAAGTGCCAGGATCACTGGGCACTCTGAATCCAGTTCTGAGGAACAGATTCTCTCTGCCGCCACCATTCTGGAACACGGAGCTCTGAGGCTTTCTTCTCAAAGCAAAATCTCTCATTTTTGCAGTTTTTAGGCTGCAAAGGGTGGAGACTTGGTGCTTGTGATGCCCTCAGGCCATCTTTTCCATTGTCTTGTTCTTTCTCAGCAATGAATATCTCAGCCTTATCTTTGCAGGCCAGAGCTTTACTGAAGCTTCTTTCTTTCTGGCCAAACTCACAATATTTTAAATCATCCTGGTGGTCTCTTTGCTCTTGATTCTCAATATAAATCTGGCTAAAAACCCCCAACAACAGCCATGGCTTTGCCCCAACATTCGAATGCCTTGAAATTTCTTTTGCCAGTTTCATCAGTTCTCTGCCACCCCTAGTCTCAAAGTCTCTGGACATCAGCAAAATGCAGACAAACTTTCTGCCAAGCCATAACACACATCATCTGGAGTCCAGTACCCAATGCAGTCCTTCTTTTCATTAAAAACCTCCTGAACCCAGTCTTTACCGGCAAAATTTCCACCAGCCTTCTGGTCTTCTGTGTTCTGACCAGAATCTCCCATTGAGAAGAGCTGAAGGCAGTCCAGCTTTATTTTTTATGGCAACATCTCCGATCTTTTCCAAATACTTCCCACAAGCCATTGCCAAGGGCTCTTGAACCAAATGTCAGGTATAGTCACAGTAACGGCATCACTCATGGTACCTAATTCTGTCTTAGTTATTTTTCTCTCATTGCTGAGACAAAATACCTGACGCCCAAAATGAAGGAAGGGAAGGTTTATTTAGCTCACAATTTGTGGAGGTTTCAGTTCATACTCAGCTGGATCCAAGGCAGAGTGGCACATGGCAGAGGACAACCATTCATGGAGGTGGAAAGCAGCAGAACAAGAGCATAATGAAGAAATGGCGGCAAGCTGCTTTTTCCTCTCCCTTACATATGCAAGGTGTCTGCCCCAGGGAAGTGTAGCACTCACAACCATGAATCAAAACTCTAAAAGCCTGCCCCATGACTACATGAGGATTTGGGGGGACATGTGGACACAACCATAACACAGACACAATTTCAAAAGAAATAAAAATCTCTGTTCTTGTGAGTGAGGACTACGTTCATAGAATATCCTAATAAGGCTAAAATACAGATACAAGTTTAATATACAAAAACGTATTGTGTTTGATAATTGTATCAGTAAGCAATTTGAAACTGCAATTTAAAATCTAAAATTACTTTAAAAATTCAAATAAGTAGGTGTGAACATAACAAAGAATTTCAAAACATACTGAAAATTAAAATAATCTATTTAATTTTAAATTTACTTCATATATCTTCAAAATAGAGGTTTTGAAATATGTTTAAAAATTTAGTCAAGGAGGTCATGTTTTTGAGGTTATTCCACTTATTACATTTTATATTCTGTTTTTTGACAAAATATATGGATATATTATCTTTCCTTCCTGACTTTGTATACTTCTTATATTTACTAAAATGCATTTTGTAGTCCATAACTACTGGCATACATATTTTCATCATATATAAGTAAATGAAAGTTTTATATCCTTATTTCTAAATTTTAACCTTCTTATTTATTTTTACTCCTATTATTTTAGTTCATAGACTGATCGGTGTAATGTGGAACAAGAGGGCATTATGAGGCATAGTGTTCTTTTTGGAGACATTAATGTGATGTTTTCAGTATTTCATTATTAAGCAAAGTATTTCCTATAAATTCTTTTTAGATACTCACTAGATTTAGATAGTTCCATTGTATATATCATTGGCTAGGAATTTATAGTGAACATATTGTATTTTATCTATGTTCTTTTAAATCTTTTTGTATGACACTATATCTATTTTTTCTTAAAATGCTGAGATAGTCTTGAACTTTCTAAATTTCTACTTACACTTCTAGAATAAAATCTTTTTCCATAATGAATTATAATTATATGTATGCATAGAAATATGAACATATGCAAGCAATATCTTTACATAATGACATTTATTCTTAGCAAATTTGATTTATTCACTTTTTAGAGCTTTTAACATCTATGTTTATGAGTGATATGTCTTTATAAATTTCTTTTCATATAACTTTGCTGAGGTTTTGTTTTACAGACTATGCTCTCATTAAAGAATAACTTGGAGAATATTTCTATATCAAATTTTCTTTGGGAGAAAGTCTGCATAATATTCTTATAGTTTAAAGAATGTTATCACTGAAAGCATTTTTGCATGGAGTAATTTTTTAAATCCAACTTTTGGGGGTTTAATTTACATATAGTAAATTACCCCAATTTTGATAAGTTTTGATAAATCTATAAATCTACTGAAAAATAACAAATTAAAATATAGAATTTCCTATCAGTCCAAAATTTTTCTAACATGTACATCTCCACAAGATGACAAAGAAAAACCAGTTGCCAAATATTTCACACAATAAGCCTGTTTATTTTTTCTTTTCTTCAAAGGCCAGGTATGTTAAAGTACAATCAAGTATGAAAAAATTAATAAGTGGTTTTCTGGGAAAAACTAGGGACCACAGTTGTAATATGTTTCATGATGATTTCAAATTAGCAAATATCCTCAAGTACCCATTGAAAAATAAGAATACCCAATAAATTTTGATTACATTTCCTATGGGCTACTTTCATGGTCCTAATTTAGATAAATATCTACAAATGATTAAATAAATTATTAGATTCCTGAGTGTTGACTTTGTTTCAAACCATGTATCAGGTAATCTCTTCATTTATAACTCTTAATTCTCAGAATGATTATATGAGTGATGCTATGATATTTATCAATAAAGCATGTAACAAAACTGAGTCCTTGAAATAACTTGTCAAGTCTTATATTTAATATACTGCAGGATAGTGACTGGAACTGAGGTTTGTTGGAAAGCTACATTTATGTCAATCTGATGCTTTTGCAGGTTTATAGTAAAGTAGTATAAAGGTAAATATTAATATTAATTCTTGAAAGTCTCTAGAGCATTTGTCTTTGAGTGGGATCCATTTTGCCTAGAAATACATTTTGCTTAGATAATTTCGGGGAGATTCTGGAGTGAGAGTCCAAGAGCATGTACTAAATTCCAAAGAGAGGAAACTGTGGTTTTGGTAGTGGTGGAGAGACAGAGAAAGAGAAAGAGAGAGAGAGAAAGAGAGAGACAGAGAGAAAGTATCAAGCCAATGGGGAGGAGAGAGAGAAAAGGAGGGAAAGAAAGAATGAAACACTATTCTGTGAGGGTTTGTCTAACAAAAGGAGAAACAGGATGATTGCAAGAGGAAAGTATTTCATCCTGAGAAATGGCAGGGATCTATGAATTGGCAGCATGGAATACATGGCCAAACTATTAGACTATCTGCTTCATTCCTCACTGTCTTCTTATAACAAGCATTGGCTAATAATTTGATCTAATGAGCAAAAGCCTCTGCAGAAAGAAGTTGTAGCAATTAATGTAAGAACTCTTATAACCTGACCCAGGCAGTGGCTCAAGGCAGACACCTGGGAGAGGTTCCTGCTATGGTGATAATTCAAAGCATATGCCTGACTTAGCAACTGAATTCTTTGGAATTTAATTACTCAACATGATTATATACTGACAGCAAACTCATTATCAGAAGGATTGATTATTATTATGCAAACATTTCCATTATTCATTTATTGGAAACTTGGGCAGACTTCCCAGATTAGAATTGAATCTTCTACCTCTTTGCACTTCATTACCTTTTTTAGTTGAGTATGTTTAACATTCAAGGGTGGTTATTTTGACTCATGTCATTCTCAAATATGATCAAACTATTAAAATTCATTCACTAATGAACATTTCTTTAAGAAAAAAATGCAGCACTGTGATGATAAAATATGGGACAGTTTGGTCAGTTCTGCTGTAACAATTTAGCTCACACTGACTTGCTTGTGTGTTCCTACACCTTTGTACAAACTGACTTGGTTCATATTTCATTTCTTAAAGTAGACTAGAGACGAGCAGTTTGGTATAACAGATTAGCTGCTAAAATGTGAACATAGGCCTTGCTATAAACATTTATTGAGTAAATTAATAGAAGAGAGAAATGGACTCTAAGATATGTTATTTATCTAGTGTTTTACACTTGAAATGACATTGAGGTTATTACTTGTTTTCTAAGGAAGATAGTCTTTGCCTTCAAGCAAGCATCAATAATACCATATTAAAACTAAATTTCATTTAAACTCTCATGACAACTCTACAGAATTTTATGTTTTTCATGAATATATGAAAAAATCTTTTAGTAGTAAAATTCTTATTTCAGCATTATTTGTTCCAAGTTGTGAGTTCACGGTGCACATTTCAGGTGCAGCTCAATAATGAAGTGTTTTCAAATAATACAAAAATGATTGCTTCCCATTATTCTATGGATCGTGGTCTGTTTCATAAATGCCTGTGGATTGAAGTTCATCCTGAGGAGGGTTAAATTGAGGTTTTAGTAACACTGTAGATTTGGGGACTGTATCATCAATTTATCTTGGATGCTGTCATTGCAATTTGATTCTAAGAAATAAAGTATTTAGATTTTAACAGCATTGGAAGCTACTGTGTGAATGTATTCAACTTCACTTTTGAATGAAGAGCTACAAAGGCTTTTTTAAAAAAGGATTTTAAAAGGCAAAAGAAATAAACAAGTAACATAAATAATAGTACAGGTGAATCTTGATGTGCTTTTGATTGATAGAGGTCCCTTTGTATTTATTTTGAGAAATATTACAAACTCTGTAAAAGCTATTCAAATTCAATCTATAAAAATACTTTGGACTGAGGCATACATAAAACATACAGCTTTTCAGAATTTCTCTAGCTGCTCCCACTACTGCTTCTAATCCTGATAGAAATGGAATACTACAAATGAAATTCTTCTCAACTCTGAAGTGATAGCTCAGCCTAGTAACTATATTTTAAATTTCATCATTTTAAGGTTGAGCTATATCTTATTTGCTTTGTGCTGAAGGATATAGGCTTTAGGCAAATCAGAATGACTACAGGAGGGGCAGGAACTTCCTTCTCAGGACAAGCATGTTCTAAAATTAGAGCCTCATAACAGTCCCATATTTCTTGCAATGCACAAAACACTGTACTATACATTTATAAATATTGCATTTTGTGATATGTGAGTTATACCTGAATATAAAGCTCTTAAAATAATCTGTGGCATAAACAGCAGAAGTTAAACTGGTGATAACTATCAAAGTTGTTATCATAAATGCTCTGCTACACAGCATACACACAATACACATGAAACTATTTGTGTTTTAATGGTTAAAAATGGTAAAACTGATCTATGAATTAAAAGCTATCAGGTTCACAGCTACCACAAATAAGGTTGTAGCTCTTTCTATCTGATATATTTCCATCATCTAAAAATCCTCCGTATTGCCCATAAGGGCTTATATATGCCAAAGATGATTTGCTCAAACACAAAGATATAGGAGCTATAGTGATAGCAGCATCCAGTATTGCCGACAATGATATAGGTCTCTGATGTCCAAGTAAATGGATGAAGAAAATTCATCTGACTCAAAGGAGGTCATGAACATTCCTGCAGCAAAACACCATGAGCTAAGAAGGAATAGAAGGAAATTTCAGAATGAGTAATTTGAGGTGAGAAAGAAATAAAACTGGACAGAGAGACAAAAAAGTCAGCATCTGCTCACATGGTACTGTGTGGTAGCAGTGTCAAGGATAGGTGAAACACTTGCCGAACCTACATTAAATTAAGACCCCGCTAAGCAAGTTGCAATGTGAAGCTACATGGTCCTTTGTGCTTTGCAAAGATGTTTATGGTGCATTAGCACCACGTTGTGTAGCACAGGTGTTCCAGTAATTGGGGAATACTGGAAAAAGGCAGTGTTCCATTTATCTTCATCATATCCCAAGGTGATACACCAGTAGCAATTTAGCACCTGCTAGAGCAGTTTGGCATCTGTGGTATTTACTGAAGTGTTTGGTCTTAAAGGTTGGAAGTGTTATTTTGCACTTCCGTAGATGCTAGGGAATTAGCAAGCATTTGCCCAAACCAAAAGCACTGCAAAACCCTCTTAGTGAAAGTGGTACAAACAAACTTAATAAAGAATAGTGAATAAAAGTTTTATCAAGGTGAGAGATTAGATTATTGTTATATTCCTTCTTTCACTAAAAACAAGTCTTTTTTTCTGACTGCCAAGGGGAATAATTATCACCGCATTTTTTTTTAACAATATAACTTAAACACAAATGAGAAAAGACATTTGGAATGTATTTGTTTAAAAGTATTTTGCAATGAAATTTCTAGTTCTGTTGCTAACCATGCAGGATATCAAACATGGTAAGATAAATATTCCTTTCTCCTTTATACTGTGAAATAATTTTTGAATATAAATAATTAAACGCCTTACCAAAAGATAATAAATATTTCTTATTCCAGAAAATATGTAAGACAGAAATAGATGATGAAAGCTATTTGCTGGCTATCTAGATAGATAGAGAGACAGATGATAGATAGATGATAGAGGATAGAGAGATGATAGATAGATAGATGATACATAGATGATAAATAGGCAGACAGATAGATGATAGATTATAAGTAGATAGATGATAGATGGATAGATAGATAGATAGACAGATAGATAGAAATTAAATATTTCTTTGCCTACAACTCTGACTGAAAGCTCTGTTTTTGAAGGATTCATGGTGAAATGAACAAGGTTGAAAAGTCTCAATTTTTTTTCATAATGTGCTTAAGGAAAAATGACTAACCTAATACAAACACTACTAAGAAAATAAAACGTGAATTATCAACATTCCAGATCCACTTGTTCCTAACAATAGTTTTACAAAATATAACTATATGTGTTTTACTCCACCTAAAAAGTACAATAGTTTTGAGTGTTTATTGTGTGTCAGGTCCATTGTGTGGCAGCTAAGCCTTCAACACAGAAATGAAGTGAATCCATATCAAGGCAAGGTACCTTCATGCTTATATTCAAGATTAGCATATGGCTGCTTTTTAATAAATATTTGTGAGATAAAGCCTTTTACTTGAAAATTGTAATGATATTGATATATGATAAGTACATTTTTGATCAAAAAGATATAATTTAAAGCTAAATATAACAAACAACAAATTAGGTAAATGATAAGCAAATTTTATCAAAAAATACAAAGAATTCTTCATTAAAAATAAGGATGATGATACACATGAAAATTAACCTTGATCATAATCAATCAAATCTAATAAATGAACATAAATTTAAATGATACCCTATGCATCAGGTTAACAAATTCAATAACAAAAAACCAATTGATTTTAAAAATTAAAAATAAAAAGGAAGTGTGTTCATTTCATAAGAAGTATGGCAGAATATAAGGACAGTTTTTAAAAATTCTAATAAATAAATTCTGATAATGAATGATTAAGTTCAAAAAGTTTATATTTATGTATATATGTTCACAATTTAAAATTAGTTTGTATTTATAAATAGCAGAACAACACTTAAAATAGTTACAATAACTTTAAGACTGCTTTGTAGGCTGCATATATATTCACACAACCACACTTTTTTGATGTAATGGCAAGATAGCAATCAATATATATTTTAAAATTAACAAATTCATACAATTTAATTAATACCTTTAAATAGGAGATACTATTAAATTTTAATAAATAATTTGTTGAAAATGTATGAGTAAATAATGTTTATATACTTGTAATTTATATGCTTAGATTAATAATTTCCATGAAGCATTGTTGTTATAGTGATGTAAGATGTACAGATGTATATGCATATAAGATTCCATTTTACATTACTAACTATAAAAAAATTCTCCCAGTGCATTTATGTGTGGAGGACTATGTATTTGCTATATTGATCATCATGAGGAAGGTTATGGCAAGTATGGATGTTTATGATGAGATGTTAAGTAAAATGTACAATTTGATTTTGTATATTTCATTTAGTATTATGATTTTAATTAGTTGAAGGGAAATAAAATAGATTCAATATATCTGGTCATATTTTCATATATTTCATTTAGATGAAAACAAAAATTGAAACAATGTATACCAAACCATTTAAAATTGATTGCAAGAGGGATTTGCATTTGAAAGTCATTTCCATGTAATAGTTCTGTATGATTTTTACATACATTTATTATCTATGTGTATGTAAGCAAAATCAAACATATATTCATACCTGTTTATCTAGGCAGTGCTGTATGTTACTATATATTAGAAGGAACCATGAACTATAACTACAAAGTCTTAAACTGTGTAGAGACCTTTATTATCAATATGAAAAATTGACTATTATTAAATTATTATTGTAAAAAAATTATAATTTTATAATACAAAAATTGTTTTCTACAACATTTAATGCTCATTGTCAGTTACACTTTAAGAAAACAAGAAATTAGTAACATAAATATTCATTTTTACAATGTGATTTATAATATTAGAACCACTTATAACGTTTCTTTTTTATTTTTTTATTTTTTATTTATTTATTTATTTTTTTGATTTTTCTCCGGTACTGGGAACCGAACTCACGACCTTGCACTTGCCAGGCAGGCACTTTTTGCCACTGAGCTAAATCCCCAGCCCCCACGTTTCTTTTTTTAATAAAAACTTATTAAAAATAAAACTTATTAATAAGTTATTTAAGAAAAAACTTATTAAAACTAAAGAGTGGTAGCCTTGTTATTGTTCACTTAAATACACTGTGAGTATCTTTTTGTGCCTGACAAATTATTATACCTTTCTAATTTTGGATTAGTTTTTAACATTTTATTATTTGTGCTGTGACTATCATGAAGTAGCCCCGTGAATTATTTTATATACAGTCTTCTATTGACATCAGTTCTTTTTGGCATCTTTACAGTGTGCTCTACAAGCACTTTTTCATTTATTCCTTTCACCAGGTTCCTGTAGCAAACCATCTAGTTTCTCAGACAACAGCAGTTGTAATATGTCCAATGTCATGTATCTTCTCTATTAACTTAATCTGCATTGAGTTGAATTGTAATTTCACCTTGATGTTAACACTCTGCAATCCCCTCTTTCAGTTAGCCATTTTTGTAAAATAATGACACGGGTATCACAGAGCAGACCAAGGCTTGCTGTCTAAACAAGTTATGCACAGTAACCAGTGATTAACAGATTTTGAAAAAAGTAACAGGATAAATCATTATGCTCATCTGTCATATGGCAATATTTAGGCGGAAGAGCCAGCAATTAAATTTATATCATGAACAGCCACTAGACCATTGTTTCAAAATGTGTGTATATCGCCATGGAAGGAGGATCATTTTCCTAACTTTGACAATTTATAAATGCAAAATTTAATGAAATAATTTTCCTAATAATAAGCCTGCACTCATTTCAATTCTTAAAAGTTCAATTGAGTGAAAACATAACACAGAAATGCACATTATTTTCTAGTGTAGGAGATGCCAAGGAGGAGCTTACTTCTCCAGTAGTAACTGAAGTTATTAGTCAATGTTTATTGACTTCCTTTCTCAACCTGATTTATGCGCTCATATCTTGACCAGTCTTTCTTGGAATCAAATATACAAAATACAGCCTCATCTTTTTCTTTAGGATCCTCTTTTGGAAAAATTAAAAAAAAAAAGGGAAAAATGCAATTTAATTCTAATTCCAGGAAAAAATGCAAAATAAATAATGGAACTCCAAAAAAAGTATACTGATAAAACTAGTTTTATAAAGACATTTGTAAATGCAGTTGAGATTACTTTACCGGGCATTTTGTTTGTTTGTTTTGTTTTTCTTGAGATGGAGTCTCACTCTACTGCTCAGGCCTGTATGAAATTCATGTAGTGATGTAATCTTCCCACCTCATGCTCTCAACTATGCAGATTATAGTTGTGCTTAGCTAATTTTCTTAGTTTAACATGACACATAAGGCATTGGTTCTCCACGTTATATTGAGTAAAACAATCTTACTCTTGAACAAAGTTTCTCTTAATTAGTACATAAGCTCTATAACTGAACGTTACAAAGTAAAGGGAGTTCTGTGAAAGTATGTGAACAGATAGTTCCACCAAATATAGTAGCAAAGAAGATCCACTAACCTCAGCAGACCCCTTTCCACTTTTGTACCAGAATATCCCACAGATAACATTGTGAATAACTTAGACCACAGCACTAAAGGCAGTAATAATGAAAACTTCTATTTTTTCTTTCAATTAGATCACCATCATCTCTGATATTGTTTACTTAATTTCATAACTTCAGTGTACTCAGAAAAGTATTTCTAATAAATTATGGATAGGAAAATATTTTAACATATTTTTGGTACTTGCATGAATCATTCTGCTGCTTGTGAGCAATCTCCAGTAATTTTATATCACAGACTTCATAACAAGCATGGAATTAAAGCACTGCCATGAAAAACATCCTGCATTTTGTGTGTTTCCTCTTTGATTAGAGGAACATGCTGAATATCACTGTTGCTAGAAATGTTCAGTTTAAGCATATGTTTCACTGTGCTAAAGAGAACTGAACTTTCAAATCATGAAGTAAAGTATACTTCTAGAAGATTGTTTAAGTTTAAAATGTTCTTAAGAAAGAACTCTTCACAGATTTTGAAACCTACACTATGTTTTTCCAATATGATAGTGGTAAGTGTGGTGACATTTTGAAACTAACTTTTGTGGGATTTGTTTTCTTTCAATGAAAAACCTCATGAAAATGTAAATAAATAACACAATCTCTTCTTTGTCATCGATGAGAGTTAGAAAGGATAGACTCATCTCTATGGACCTTATGGGCAAATTCCTGTCAATAAGATGAATTTTACTGATCATTGAATATCTTGGTGGTCCCTTTCTCCACTTATTCTAAAACCTTCCTGGCTAGATCAGAGAGTAAACAATCTTTAATTTTTAAAAAATTTCTTAATGTTTATGAAAAGAATTGCTCAGAAGAAGAACCAAGATGGTAGATTAGAAACATTTAGAACTTTCAAACTTCTCCAATGCCCAGAATCAAAACAGCTAAAGAACAGCTACTCAGAGGTGAGTGACAGAGGGAGTGCACTGACTTCAATAATGAGGAGAGTGAGAAAGTTGGATAAACTGGTGATAATGGTTACCACAACTGAGGGAAAGGAAGTTTACCAGAGGATGGGTAGGGAAACACGGAGGAAAAGAAAGAAAAATATGGTGTATAAAATTGGCACAGAAACAGATCCAGAAGAGAAAAGAAGTCTGAATTTTGCTGATTGAAGTGTTAAATAGTAAGCTAATGCTTACTATATGTTTTTTGACTTGTGAGTATGGTGTGGAGGCAGGGAGCCATTGTGTGATGGTCACACCAACTTTATTGCTCTGGGAAGCATAAATCCTTACATTTTTGTCTTCCCTGGAAAACACAGCAAATATTTCTATGCTATCCTGGGGCATTTAACAGGCATCTCAGCATGTTCTCCCAGGAGATGTTCATTGAAACCAGCCAAGTGAAGACTGCACATAGTGGAAATTAGGATGGAGATAAAGATTGGGGTGGAGTGCTCTTTCTTTATAAAACTGGAAAAAAATTATATATTATCATATAATGTCATATAATATATAATATTATATGCAATATAATATGTCATATGATATACTTTATAATAATATGTAAATATATATATATATATATATATATATATATATATATATATTCTGGTAACTTTGGTTGCCAGTTTAGCAGAATTATGAGACAGAGAAAACGACACTGATCATGGGTACATGACCTCTCAAAGCACCAGGCATGAGTTGTGGGTTACACAGGATCTTTTGTGCCTCCTCCACCTAGATCAGCTAGCTCTCTCATCTCTAAGTAGGCTTCATACAGGGCACCAGAGACTAAAATATGCTCAGCATCAGCCCAATCCTTGGAGCATGTCAAACTCATCTATTCAAAGTAATCTCAAGGTGAAACTTCCCAGCCTGTGCTATTTGTCCTGGAGAGCAGGGAAGCTTGAGAATCACTATAATCAACTCTGCTCCCACATCTTTCAGCTGGAAGTCTCAAGAACAACACAAAAGGAGGAGGAGGTAGTATTCCTGGTCCTAGCTTTCCTTAAAGTGTACATAGGCAAAGAAGTTACTGAAGGAACCACAGATCATTATAGACAGTGAAGATCCATTTGTATGCATGTTCAACCACCTGAGTGGAGAAAATTTCTTTTATTTTTCATTAAGAATTTGATATATTCAGTAACTGGTATGTAGTGATTGATATATACAGATATGTATATATCTTATGAAGAAATATATATATATGAAGAAAAGAACTTTAAAAATAGTTTTCTCTTTATTATTATCTACTTCTCTTCTATTTGTTATTTTTAGCATTATTTATCTCCCCCTTTCTATATGGTACTGTAGAATAGGCACAACAATGAATAAATTGGATACATACTGTGTCACTGAGCTATATCCCAGCCCACCTAAGAGACAGCACATCTGGCTTCACACCCTGTGTAGTCTTTCTAGAACTTTTGGAAATAACTTAAAGAATAAAGGAGAAAGTACACCCCAGGCAATACCCAGAACCCAAGCATCCATAACTACACATAGCCTGAAGATCCCATCCTGTGGTCTTACAGAAAGAACTGAAAGTCTGTGGACACTGTGATTATGTGACGCCTCAACATGGATTACTCCTTCACCATCTCAGAATGTGAATTACTGATGAGACTACAAGAGTAGTACAGACAGCATACCCCATATATACCAGCAGTCTGCAATAAAGTTGCTTGATCTACTAGCAAAATCCTTTGTTATGAAACTTATGTGGAATGTGGGGCTTAAATATTAATCACCACCAAAGAACTAACAAATAAACTATGTTCTTAAATCTACATAGAAACATAATTCAACATTTTATAGTAAATGGAAATACAAAGACACATCATCATGAGAAGGTTACTCCCTAAAATATTGTTATATAAAAATGAAAGAGATATTCAACCCAATAGATATACAAAGCTCAAAATATAATGACAATCTATTGGAAAAGACAGAGAAAACATGCCTCCTTCAGAAGTACACAATTCCCTAGCTACTGACTCTGAAGATACTGAAGTGGATAAAATGCCAAAAAGATAATTCAAAAGAATATTTTAAAGATTAATGAATTCTGTGAGAATACAGAAAAACACCTGAACAAATTATTGAACATAATACAGGATAGGCATGAAATATTTAATAGGAAAAAGAGACTTTGAAAAAGAAAATAATAGAAATCTTAGAACTAAGTTCAAAAAAAATAAGAAAAAATTCATGGAAATCTTTAGCAAGACTAGATCAATCAGAGGACATAATTTCCAGGACTTATAAACAAGGTTGTTGAATTACCATGTATGACTAATTAAGAAATTTTGAGGAGAACATGAAATGAAATAATATACAGATGCATGTTATGGTTCCAAAAAAATAAAAAAAAAAAGAAGTACCATAAAGATGCATTTTAAAGTCCTAGAAACCAAGAACAAACTAAACCCAAATAAAAATCTGTAAAATAAAAGAAATATTGAAGAGCAATGCTGGAAATCCTGAAATAGAGACTAAGGCAATGGTAAAATATCAGTGAAATAAAGAATTATTACTTGGAAAAAGTAAACTAGATTGAAAAAATTTTGGCTAAACTAACTCACAGAGAGAAAAGACCCAGTTTAATAAAATTAGAGAAAAGAATGGCATTTAAACAGTAACCACTGAAATCCACAGGATAATTTGGACATATTTTGAAAACTTGTAATCCAGTGAATTGGAAAATCTACATAATGAGTTGGAAAATCTACACAAAGTAGACCAAATTCTCTATGCAGAAGTCCTACCAAAATTGAGCCAGGGGAATCAGTATAAGAAATTTAAATACATCAAAAGTGAGCAATGAAATTGAAACAGTAATGAAACAGCTCCCAATAAAGAAAAGCACAGGACTGGAAGGACTCACTGGTTTTTTAGAAAAGAACTAATACTAATGCCCCTCAAAATAGTCCGTGAAATTTTAATAGAAAAAATGCTTCCAAACGTGATGTATAAAGCCAGTGTTATGTATTTATTTACCATTTGTATTTCATTATCTGAGAAGTATGTATTCATCTCAGATGAACATGTTTGGATTGGGTCTTTGAATTTGGGGGAGGTTGATTTTTTAAAATTTTTTATGTGTTCTAGATAGAAGTCCTTTGTCTGAGGGACAGTTAGCTAAATTTTTTTCCAAATTTGTGTGTTTTCTTTTTACTCTGCTGGTGATTTCTTTAGATGTGCAAAAAACTTTTCAATAAGATGAGATCCCAGTTGTTGATACTTTGAAGTATTTCTTGTGCAGTTTGCTTTTTGTTCATGAACTGTCTGCCTATCCCCATGTCTTCAAGATTTTTACCTGCTTTCTCTTCCAGTAGATTACATCACTAATCATTCAAGAAATGCAAATTAAAGTAACAGTGACGTTGCATCTCATCCCAGAAAGAATGGCTGGCATCAAGAAGTGAACCAATAACCAGTGCTGGAGGGGGTGTGGGGAAAAAGGAACCTTCTCCACTGTTGGTGGGAGTGTAGACTGGTTAAACCACTGTGGAAATCAGTTTGGAGATTCCTCAGAAAACTAGGACTAGAGGTACCATTCAACCCAGCTATTCCCCTTTGGGGTATTTTTCCAGAAGAACTGAAAACATCATATCACAGTAATAAATGTGCACCCATGCTTATAGCAGCAAAATTTGTAATATCTAAATCATGACAGCAACCCAAATGCCCATCAACTGAGGAATGGATAAAAAGTTGCGTATTTTTATACAATGGAATATTACCCAGCTATAAAGAAAGTTAAACTCAGGAGTTTTACAGGTAAATGGTCACAAGTAGAGATCACACTTATAAGTAAAATAAATCAGATCCCACATTTGTAAACACTATATTGTCTGGGTAGTGTAAGAACTCAAAAGAGTGTATAAAATCTAAAAGGTACAGTAGATATGAAAGGGAAAGAAATTGCTCAAAGGAACGAACAACTGGGATAATAGAAAAGAGAAAAGAAAGAAAGAAGTAAAACTTGTGTATATATGTGTACACAGAATAGCTAACATAGTTGTACTAGTGATTTCTATTACTTTATTGAAAGAAATAGTTAATGTTTAATTATTTGAGTAATCTTACATGTCTATATTTGTTTATCTGAGTAAACAATTTGAACATATCAATATGTAATACAGCCATCATTGTTAATTTCCTGTCACCTTCTATGAAAATATGTGTCACTTGCACTGTTTTGTGTTATTGTGTAAATGTCTGTGTGTTAGTTAAAATTTTGTTTCTTTTATATTTAAAGTAAAAAATTAAAAATAAAAAAGCTAGTATCATTCTGATACAAAAATCAGACAAAGATACAACAACAATAAAGAAAACTATAGACTGTTATCCTTAATGAACATAGATATCAAGATCTCAATAAAATATTTGAATACTGAATTCAACAACACATGAAAAAGTTCATACATCATGATCAAGTTGGTTTCATTCTAGGGAGGCTAGTCTTGGTCAACACACACAAATCAATAATTTTATATATCACATAAGCAAAATCCAGGACAAGCATATTATGATTACATTGATATATATGGAAAGCCTTTATAAATTTCAATATCTATTTATAACAAAAGCACTGAAAAACTCAGGTATAGAACAATTTTATATCAACATATTAAAAGATCTATATATATATCAAACTCATATCTAATATTATACTGAATAAGGGAAAAACTGATAATACTCTAAAATCAGGAAAGATAAATAAACAAACAAATAAATAAATCAGGAAGACCAGGATGTCCACTTTTATAATTCCATTCACTATATTCCTTGAAATTTTAACCGAAACTATTAAACCACAGAAAAAAATATGATATAAAAATAGGAAAGGAAGAAATAAAATTATCTCTATTTGCAAACAATAAGATTCTATACTTATCAGACAGTAAAGACTCCAATAGAAGACTTAAATCTGATAAACAAATTATGGAAATGAGCAGGATGTTAAAACAACATACAAAAATGAACAGTTTTTCTATATACAACAACAAACTCATGGAAAAAGAAGTTAGGAAATCAATCCCATTCACAGTAGTTTCAAAAAATAAAGTAAAATATCTGGGAATAAATCTAACCAACAGGTTAAAGACCTCTTCAATGAAAGTTGCAGAATACTGAACAAAGAAACTAAAGAAGACAATAGAAGAGAGATCTCTGATATTCATGGACTGGAAGAGATATAACTTTAAAATGGTCATATCCTCAAAGCAATCTATAGATTCAATAGAATCTCCAGCAAAATACAAATGATGTTCTTCAGAAAACTAGAAAAAGCAATCTTAAAATTCATATAGAAGTACAAATGACTTGGAATAGCAGTCCTGAGCAAAAAGGTCAATGCTGTAGTTTGCAGAATGTAAATTAGTAGAGCCACGATAAAAAATACCATCCAAAAATTGAAAATGGAAATGTCATTTGATTCCGTGATAACACTCCAGAGTATAAACCAAAAGAGTTAAAGTCAATGTGTTATAGAGGTAGCTGTACTCCAATGTTTACTGCAGCAAATTAACAATAGCCAAGTTATAGCCTCAGTCTAGCTTTCCATTAGAGAATGAATAAGAAAATGTGATACATATATGAATATGAGCAAATTATTTAGCCAAAATGAACAAATTCATAACCTTTGCAAGAAAATGGATGGAAGTGGAGATCATCATATTAAGTGAAATAAGCCAAACTCATAAAGACATGCACTGTATGTTTTCTCTCATATGTGCAATCCAGAAAAAGAAAAAAAAAAAATAACAACATGAATTAGAAGAGGAAGAGAACCAGTGGAAGGAGCGTAAAGAGAGTGGGCATGATCAAAGTATGTTATGAATGGATGTAAGTAGCACAGTGAAAACCATTGCTCTGTGTAATCAACATACTGCTAATAAAAACAAATCTGAGGGTTCTTTTGTTCTGAACTTTAATAACTTCAAACATCTAGTGAAACAACTCTGTCAAAATGCATAAGTGCAAATAGTTATGTTGGGAACACCATTATCTCATCCAAAGCCCAAGTATTCTGAGAAAGTGCAGGGGGATGCTGAGAGTTTGAGAGAGAGAAGGATTAGTTAGACTTAGTAACAGGTACTAACAGGGGAGAGCAAGGTTAATTGATAACAGCAGGAAAGTATTCATGAGAAGCAATATAAGGGTCCAACGGGAGTGCTCCCAAGATCAGCAAAAGGTGTATAGCTTCTTCATTTGGCAAAATTTCAAGGTGGGTGAATATCAAACAACAGCACCTCCTGGTAATTACATAGCATGACATCATTAGTTTGTTTTGTTCTACTATATGGCCAGCATTCCAAGGAGCAGCTACCTTAGCAAAGAGCCAGGAAGGCAGTTTCTAGAGATAACTCCAGTCCACCTGATTGTAGCTGTCTGGGAAAATCAGTTTCTGTGTGTTTATAGTGTCCTCAAGACTTGGTAAGAGGCCTGAGAAAACCAATGGGGCATTTCAAAGGCAAGATGTTAATTGTCCTAATTTTTCTCAGGGATAATACAACTACCATGTCCTACTGAGTCCCTTTCTCTGCTGGACTAATAACAACTCTTTTAAAACACTAACCTAGTAAATAAAAATCCAACTGAAATTCTGAACAGATTTCACCTCTTACTCTTGTAGTCAATTTAAAAGTTCTCCTTGTGCTGAGCACTCAGAGGTTCCTAGTCTTTTATTTCCAATCTACATTACCACTCTCTGAATGATGTTTGATCCTTTGTCCCTGCTCAGGGCATGCTACAATTTACTCTCCACACTACTGATAATGCAACTGTAACAAAGGCACATGGGGTGATGTCATTGATGACACTCTCCACTGCTCCTGCAACACTTCAATAGCAACCTGAATGGCATAACAGGGCATTTGTACTCATGTATTTTGTAAGACAGAAAAAGAATAGCTTCAAAACTCCCCTTCTGAAAAAGATAGCAAGTTATGCAACAAAATTTTTACTAAAACTGTCACTGATCTGGCAAAAATTAAGGGAAAAAAATCACGGATTTATTAAAGCCATCACTGATATAGCAAAAACTAAAGAACTGGATTGATACAGAAAAAAGATGTGTAATATACGTGTCCAATTTCCCACAAAGAATGTAAGCATTATGTACCACCCATGATACAGGTAAAGAGTACTAAGATGGTGCTATCTTCTTAACACCCATCCCCAAGGACCTGTACTTTACTTACTTCAACTGCATAAAGAATAACAAATAAAACTTTGAAAATCAATGTAGGACAAAGTTCAATTTGTAGATTCCTAAACTAAGTCATGAGTTAGAAATAATACAATTTTTAAAATAATATTGTGACAGAGAAATTTCTCAGTTAAAATGCAAAATTCCTGAAAAGCATTATAGATAAAAAAGAAAGATGGAAAATAAGGAGGTGGATATAGGGATAGATAGAGGGAAGGAGACAGGGGGAGGTGGAAAGAAAGGGAAGAATGAGGGGAGGAAGGCAAGGAGGAGGGACAGGAGGGAAAGAGGGAGAGAAAAAGAAAAGGAAGTCTACATCTAGCCATATTGTTTTATAATTAAATAAAAAGACTACAAAGCAAGCAGGAAAACAATTATTTATAAGTGAACCATAATAAGGTAAAATGCCTGCTAAAAACTCTTGTCAAAATATTGAAATAACATCTTTAAAGTTTGGGGAAAACAATAATACGTAAATATGTATAGGAATCTGGGAGAATTTAACCCTAGTAGAAACTCACCAAAGACATGTAAGTTTTCTTACAAACTGTCACAACTCAAGGGTTTAAAACTACTCCCATTTTTTATCTCTTTGTAGTGTAAGTGAGGAAACAGACAGCCTGGATAGATTTCTCTGCGTAGGTTCCCCTGAGATGGAAAATAAGGTGTCAGCAGGGATGGGCTCCAGGGAAAAATCCACTTCTGACGCAGGTCACTTTGTTATGAATGTACTCCTGGATGCTACAACATTGATGTCACTGTTTTCTGTTGGTTAGCGATTGTTCTCAGCACCTAGAAGCTGCTTGTTATTGTTTAGATTTAAATTGTCCCACAAAACTTGTTTTCTGGTTTTTAATAATAAAAATAAACTCTGAAACATAAATAAAATAAAGTGCACCACAAAAGTCTCATGTGTTTGGAAGGTGACTGGGTTATAATAAGGGTGTGATACCCATTAGTGGATTAATTCATTGATGAGTTATGTAGGTAAAACCTCATAATAGGGGCCTAGTGGGAAGAACTGCCCACAACATCTCTCCCCCCTCCTCTCTCTCTCATCTCCCTGTCTCTCTGACTCTGTTTTCCAGCTGCCACAGTGGACCATGGGCTGAAATCATGAGCCCAAATCACACTCTTTATGTTTAAATTGCAAGCGTCAGGTATTTTATCTCAGCTGTGGGTAAATGACTAAAATACTGCTCTCTGACCTTGATCTCTGACCTCCAGTTCAAAGTCACGGATGGAGAGTTTGACTCACACTTCTCACATCGAACTTCTCTCACATTTTAATCTCTAAATTCTAGCTTCTGCCACTTCCTAAAGCAATCTGCTGCCTTTTATAAGTATCAAAGTTTTACTCTACTAAACATATTTGTGGCATATAATATAAGCATGGGAAAGATATGTCATCATATTCATCACTTTAATCAACATACAAAGAAAACCAACTGAACTAAGAAAGAAGAGAGTCATCAAAAGTCATTTAAGGGTTCTACCTGCCATGAACAAATGTTTAAACTATATATATAAATTAGAAAAATTCTGTCCTAAACTATAGGGTATGAGGGAGGGGAGTAAAGGGGATGAGAAAAGTAATTAAGATGTGTAATATACATGTCCAGTTTCCCACAAAGAATGTAAGCATTATGTACCACCCATGTACTAATAAACCAATCAAAAAACATTATAATCAAAGGTGCGAGAAAGAATATTGAGTAATGAAAATAGCAATCATTTGAGTAAATTAAATACATATAATTATTAAACAGACCAAGAATTATATTGTCTAAAATGGAAAATAATGTAACTAAACTACTTGTAGTTCGTATCTGTGGATAGTATGTGACATCAGATAATTATTATTTTTTGTTTTGTTTAGGAATTAAACTATGAATTAAGTTTATACTTTTGTAAATCTATATTAAGATTTTCAGACAATTCATTTAAACATATTGATAATAAATGCCAACAGTAATAATGAAAAAAATGGAATAAGAAAAGTACTGCAATTGAAAATTGTAGAAAGAAAAGTAGAAAAAAATCTATACGTATAGCTAAAAGGAAACCTGTGAAAATCATATGTGTATCACAGAAGAAATGCAGTAGTTATCTTCTTATTCTAGTTTGCAATGACCACTGCTTAGGTTACAAATACTGACCTAAAGGTGAAAATTTTCTAAATTAATCTGAGGGATACTATCATACTAGTAAAGAAAGCACATCACTTGGTGCCATGGAAACAGAGAGATGTGGCCACAAATACCTTGTGACTAAGGTGCAAGGCAGGTTTAGGTCCATCACATAGGGAACATTGCATAATAATAGTGAAAGATTTATAAAGAACAAGTATATACAATTTAATAGAAGTTCAAAATGTGTCAGAGTCTTAATGTACTTTTTAAATTACTATAACATAAAATATTTACAACCATTTAGAGGTGATAAAAGTGTGTTTAGAAAAAAGAGGTTTGCTGAGGTCACAAAGATATTTGCATGCGGTGTGCACTTGAATCTGATTCCAAACCTAGGCACTTTTCACAGAGCCATGCTTTCATATTCTTTTTCTTTATTTGCTTAATGTTACTCAAACTGCATTTTTGACTTTGTACGCTGAAAATTTTTTCCCAGCATAGTTTTTCTCTACTCTGTCCTTGAAATTGCATGATGCTTTTCCTGTCATTAGCATTCTCAAGATTTGCTGAACACTTCATCCGTGAGTTTATGCTTCGCAAACACATGGGACAATGCCAAGGCAAGAATTTGTCTCAAAACAAGTTCACAATAATGCATTTTAATCAAAGAAGAACTGCCATCTAAAAATTTCCGCAACATTCTGAGAGCACAGGTGTAGCACTGATTCAGGTTTATTTACAAAAGCTATGTAATCCCATAAAAATCCATATTCAAATGCAAAACAATTTGCCTGCACAGCTGCTTCCTACTCGAATCCAACCAATCAGCTAAGGATTGTCTAAGGGCCTCAGAAGAGTACTTGTTGGTCTTGTTCAGGTGACGCTCTTTTTAAATGCAAGAACAGTGCAACATTCAAGGTTTCTTTAAAGAGTTTTATTCTGCTAATTAAAGTGGAATATTGTTGATTTTTCTCTCCTAGACTCACAGGTATAATGAAGACCATCTCTGCCATCACCGGATAACAGGTGTTGAATATTTTTAGGAATGTAAACAATGACATGTTTAACAATCTTGGCATAGTCTTATTCTATATAGATGATTTGTTCTGGTTTACCGAGGATTTTCTCAATTATTAAAGCATCGCTGTTCTGATTTCCATTCTCAACTCTGATATATATTACGGTGTTTTTAAGTTTTGAAGTTATATATTTATTGAAACTTCAGTGAGCAACTGCTATGGGGTATGCATAAGAGAATCAGGCTCTACATTTCAAAAGTTTAAGACCTTGGTAATTGGGGAAAATTTTACTGCTTGCAGTTGTTACAGAATGCCAAATGAACACGTCTCACCCATCCTTATCTTATTCCATTCTTTTAATATTCAGTTTCTCTCCTTTATTATTTACATTTACCTCATGAGCAGTTCATCCTTTGTTTCTAGAATCGGTATTCATTTCTGGATAGTTTTTCTATTTAAGAACCTCTTGTCTGACATTCACCTTCTTTACAGAACTTCCTTAATGTCTTCCAGCCTCTAATTTCCCCTTATCGAATTTTATTTTCCTAAAGTTCCCACCAACTGTTATCAAACAGTAGTGCAGCCACTGATATTTCCAAGTGTAGGTGAAAGCAAAACAAATTCTATTGTTTTGAGTTTCATCCCACATTAAACAAATTTTTAAAATCAAGTATGTAGTTATGCAAAAAATATACAACAGCCTTAAGATAAAGATGGCTGAGTATGTCTCTCTGTAGCTAATTTGTAATGTCCCTCACCGTAGCTTGGATAAGTAAGTTAACACAGTTTGCAAATAAATGAAAATTTGTCTTTTCTTGAAAAGTTAAAACATTTTCAGAAGACTCACATACCTTAACCAAAAAGATTTACTTATTTTATATTCTAATTTATGAGGAAACTAATATTTCTCTTTAATAGAACATAATTGCACCATATTTTCACTATGCTTTTTATATTGCATTTACAGTACTAACATAACTAAATCTATAGAATGGAACTGGAAAGAATATATAATAAATGTCTGCTCCAAAAAATCATTACCTACAAAATATGATTCATAATATATTTTTCCTACCATTTAAGTAATAATTCTGGTAATAAGAATAAGTTATCCATAAGAAAATGTTTAAGGCTGTATAGAATTATTTTTGTATAAATTCAGATATTAAGCCATAAAACAAAGACATTAAATTACATCAGAGTAAAACTGGAATTTTGTATGTTCTTAATAACTTACGTAAGTTCACCATGTTATTTAATTTCCTGGAGCAAAGGAAAGTTTGGCAAGTAATTACAGATATAAACACACAATCACATGATCTGTTCTCACATTAGCTCAAGGAAATTTTTCGAGGAATGGTTTTAAAGCAGAAAATAGTGCAGTTTCTCTAACATAGTTAGAATGTCAGACTGGAAAACATGATTGAAATATAGTTCCAAGGTTCCTCTGCAGAGATCAAGGCTGTGATCAGAAAAGCAAGGTAAGAAATAGACACTAGGTATTACAGATGATCCTTATAAATTAAAGATAATCTCTAAAACAAAAATCTCTAAAATGTGGTTTATTCAGAAGACCTATTCTGTCTGTTATTTCTTAAAAAGTAATAAATGATAGTTACAACCTTACCCAAGCTAGTATGTGGATATCAAATATACTACCTCTGGTACTGTCTATACTATTATTCTCAGATTTTTCCTTTAATTCTGCTTTGTGATACTTTAGAGAGGTAAGGTGCATGATTTTTTTTGAGAGGGTAGAAACTACACTAAGAGAAATTCCAAGTTTTACAAAATAAATTATGTTTTAAATTGGCAGAAAGTTTTGCATATACTTAGTGTTTCTTGATAATCTGTATGGATACCAAGATTTATGAATTGAAATTCCATTTTTAGAGCATGACCAATATCGAACTCTTAAATATTTGTTTTGAGCAAATACTTGATATCTGTGAAGAAGTCAGTATTTTAACAGGAGTTAGAAAGGAACTAATAATTTATGAATGCTTTGCTTTTGGTATTTTATAAGTGGCCTTGAATGATTTTCATGTTCAAATCTCCATGGACTTGAGTGGTTGTGACTAGGTTTCCTTCCTTGGGAATGTCATAATTCAATACCACAATAAGAAGAAAAGTGAGCTAGCCCTAACACATAGTGGAAAAGCCTTATGTGGATCTTATTCTAATAGCAGTTAATCTTCCTTCCTAACATTTTTACTGATTGTCAGGGACTAGAATGTTTACAAAGTGAGGACCCTGGTCTCCTGCTGAGTCACTTAGTTAAACTTCTAAAATTGACACAAAAATGTATCAACTGATATTTATTTTTTGCACAGACCCTTTGGGTGTTTTAAATCAGACAACACTTATTAATTACTTGATATTTTTCCAGATTTGAAAACTTGACATTTATAGTGCTCACACTTAAAACTTAATAGTTATTTAATGCTTTTATTATTATATAAGGTACTCATATAAATTATTTTTATTCTATTCACTTTTAAATGTTAGAAATTTGAAGGTCTTTTGATCTTCAAGAAAAATTTTCCTCTCTTGCTGTGTTCTCTGAAACATCAGGAAAACAAACCACTGAAAGAAGATACTTTTCACCTGTAACATAGATCTTTGTCATTTTAATTTCTATTATACTGAAAAATACTTACAGTAGTTTAAAATTTTGAATTTTTTTTAAATTAAATAATTTTTAAATCACTAAGGAAACTGAGAAATATATGTCATGAAAAAATAAATGTTAGAAGTTACCCACAAATAAATTTACAATGCAGAATTCTAGGAAATCATGAACATTTGGCTACAATTTAGCCAATATGGGCCAATATGACGAAATTCAATTTGCTCTTTAAAGAGTAACCATTGTCTATATGGATGCTAAAGCAATGACTCAAACTTTTATAACACTGGCAAAAAAATGAGAAATCTAGTATACATCCAGTTAAAACATGCAAGCACATACGTTCTAACATATCCATCCCCAAGAAAGTTTAAGAAACAATGTTTAAGATTCCAATATTTTATTATATTTTATTTTATTAAAAGCATTATAGCTGCAAAAATATAAATTGATTTTGTGAATTACAAATGGACTAATCACCATGACATGTACAATATTATGCTAGGGTATAGATACAAATAGATAAGATAAAAATCTCCCTAACAGAATCTTTGGTAGCTAAACTGTTTAACATCATTAATGCTTATATTAGTCGGGGTTCTTCAAAGAAACCGAAGGAGTAGAACAATTATCTATTAAGAGGAAAATGGCTCACATGAGAGTACAGGCTGAAATGATCCAAAATTTAGTGTCTGTACATTGGAGACTTAGGAATTTGGTGGTCAAGATGAAATGCTCCATTCAAATAGGGAGATAGGAAGTAAAATAGGTCAGATTTCTCTTTTGTCTGCCCTTTGCTCTACTGAGGCCTTTAGGTGGATTAGGGAGTATAAACTACTGAGTTTATATGTTTAAATGCTAATCTTATCTAATGGCAACTCATAAATGTAGGCACAAACAATGCTTACATTTTTGCAACACAAGACTAGTCAAGTTGACTTATTATATCCCTTAGGGTTCACTAAAGAAACTTTATACATATAATGTAATATATGTCAAATATGTAAATTATGCATACAATGGTCACAGAAGAAGATGTATATGAATTAAGAGACATTGGTGCACTGGATGGTCAAAGGATCCAGACAAATTCATTTTTTTCGTTTTTTTTTGGTTTTTCTCCGGTACCAGGAACCGAACTCACAACCTTGCACTTGCCAGGCAGGCGTTTTGCCGCTGAGCTAAATCCCTAGCCCAGGATCCAGACAAATTCAAAGACTCTTGTGTGAGTTTATACTGGGAAGCCAAAGAGTTTACATTTCTGAAGGCTGAAGATTGTGATCTGGAAGGCTAAAGAGTCTGCAACCCAACAACATAATCCTGGATACAGACATTCAAGGGAGTGGTGAAGATTGGAGCAGAAATAAGACTTTCTCTTTCTTTCCCTTCTTATGCCATCCATCCTACAAGCCTATTGGTTGGTGCCACTTACATGCAAGTTGGATCTTTCCTCTTCAAAAAGTCAGCCATCCAGACATACCCAAAACTAATCTGCCAGGGGTTTCTTACTCAAATCGAAACCACAATTAGCCATCACACTCATATATTTAACCATCACACTGATAAAGATTATATATCTAAAATACTTGAACAACAGCCTATAGTAATCAAAAGTAGTGTTGCCTGCATCTACCCCAAGGTTTATTCTGATAGATTTTTGGGCAATCTTTCACTTTTCCAGATCAAGCCACCCATTCCTTTGTTCTCCCATACTCTCTTGCCTAGCAGGCTCCCTGCAATCTCGGGTCTCATTTCAGCTGGTATTTTCAAGTCTATTTTCTGCCAGTAATGATGAATTCTCTGTTAGTTCATACCTTCTTCTCCTACCTTTCATTAATTTGCTTTCAATGCCAGCACAAATTGGGGTTTTCTGTAATGTATAATAGTTCATAAATGTTGTCTTTATTTCTTAGCTTACTAACTTTTGCATAGATAAAGTTAAAATTGTAATCTATTGATCATAGAACAAGGAGAATTTCCTGGATTATCCATATATACCCAGTGTAATCTAAAAGGACATTTAAATGAAAAAGATGGATACAGAAGGTTGTCACAGAAATGGCACACAAAAAATGAAATAAGAGCACCCAGTTTGCCATGACTGCATTTAAAGAGGGAGAGATACATCAACCAAGGAATGTGAGGAACCTCCAGAAGGCACAAAAGACAAGGAAATGAATTCCCTTGCAGAGCCTCCAGAAAGGAGCACACTCCTTGGCTCTGGTCTACTGAAACTCAGCTGAGATGTCAGCTCTCCAAAATAATGAGATATTCGATGTGTTTTAGCCAGGAAGTTGTGGTTATGTACTATAGAGAGCTTAAAAAATGCACATTTGCTATAGTAGGTTAAAATGAAACACATATCTAAATTGTTAGTTTTATATTTTTAACAATTCTTATCCCCAAAGTCCTTACTAATAATGTAAATGTGTAATAGCAATTTCATGGTCTAAAAAGCTTGATTTCTTGCAGTTACTTCCTTATCATAAGGAGATTTTGATCCAGTACACTTATAAGTTTCACTTGGCACTATATTTTTATGGGGTTTTATAGGTAGAATTAGTGAGAAAAGAACTATAAAAATTTCCGTGCTTCTTAGAGTAAACTGCCACAATACTTTCAAAAGAGGTGGCAGCAGTTTTTCTTGCAATGAACAGTGCTTTCCATCAGGTTTGCCAAATACTTAATGCTCAACTGTGACTACTGATTTTGAACTTTCTGAACTTAAGAGGCAAAAACAACGATAATTGGAGATTTTAACAATCTACATTTTTGAAATATCTACTGACATTGTTTGTAGTTTCACATGGTCCTTATTAGTTATCAATTATTTTCTGAGAATTTGTTGATGTTCTATGCTCACTTTCATACTATTTATATCCTTTCCTTGAGGATTAGCTGCAAGGATATTTGCATTATTTGCTGTCTTTGTTTATAATAGCCCATTATTTATTCCTTCATTACAGAGTAAATATTAAAAGAAAAAATATATTTTTCTCACATTATGAAGAGCTCATTTTCCATATTTAGCATGCACAGTCATTAAGAGACAAACGTTATGAACTGATAAATCATAAACATAATAGAGTAAAGTTACAAGCATTAGAAAAAATAAATAAATAAGAAAAACCAAGTTGGCTTAGTTCCCTCATTTTATTTACATTTGTTTATTTAACTAAAGCAAGCAACACAGAATCCATCACCATTTATACTTGCATAACCACTCTTCATATGTTTACTTTTGCTAATGCTTTATGATTAATGTGGAACAAGAAAAGGAATTATTCTTTTGGCAAATATTATTAAATAATTGATATGTCAGGCTCTTTAAAGGAAAAAAACACAAAGAATATATTGTTTTGTATTCTCTATCACTCAGTTTTGAAAGAAATCATGTAAATTTTAATTTGAGTCTATTGCAAATGCTAGATGTAGGAGCACATCATGACAGCACTGTGCTAAAAAGGAGGAGATGATTGAATCAGGACAAAAATAGGTGACCTTGGAACAAAGCCTTAAAGGAAGAGAATTGGAGGAAAAACTTTGATAAGGACAGAAGCCACTTTCAGACAGATAGAATAGCAAGAAAAAAGAAACCCAGAAGCATGAAAAAGAGACATGTTTGACAAATCATAGCTATTTAATGTGTTTGAAGCTCAGTATAGGGTGAGGAAATATTATTAATGGAGCAAGAAACTTTGTTATCAGATCATGTATAACTTCCTATACAAGTGGAATTTAACTTTCCTGTGAGTTTTATGGAATCAAACTTTATCAACAATAGAGGTGTGAATGAGTATTGATTTGGGAGTATTAATTTGGTAAAAGCATTAGAGATATTGTGACTAGGAATCTGAAATTAGACCAAAAATAAACGATGCTTTAAATTATCCAAATTAGGACATATTAAGGACGCTCATCTCCTAAAATATGTGTATCTCAGGTGTATAACTCAGTGGCACAAGCGTTTACCTGGCAAGTGCAAGGTCAAGAGTTCAATTCCTAGCGCGAAAAAAAAAAAAGGGGGGGCTGGGGATTTAGCTCAGCAGCACAGCACCTGCCTGGCAAGTGCAAGGTTGTAGGTTCAATTCCTGGTACCAGAAGAAAAACAAAAACAAAAGCAAACAAACAAAATATATGTGTATCTCAGAAGGGCTGAAATATCCATTAGGCCTATAAATATGAGACCACAGAATTTCGTGTTTAACCTAAGATACTGGGAGAATGGCAGAGATGTTCTAAGTACTTATATTAGATTGACAAGGACATAGCAGAACATCTGCTTGCAAGTTAAGATGTACAGTGATTTTTTTCCTCTAATGACCTTATCTATTATTTAAGATCTTATACAAACTTTGTCTACTCTTTGTTTGGGAAAAAAATGCCTGCATAGGGAGGCACTGAAGACATACAAGCAGGGAAAGGTCAAGAAAATAACCTTCAAAATGATTAGTCGATGTTTTAGGGAGAATTGTAGGCTTAAAAAGTAAATCTGAAAACAGTAGCTCCAGAAGGAGTTTGCTTCAGCTGTTCTAAGGATGGCTGTACAGTACACACTGTGATGAATTCCTGTGCAACAGTCCTTCTCATCACTGATGGAACTATTAGGGAAGGAAGCTGTACATGTATTTCTTACCTGAGCAGATGCTGTTTCTTCAAATAAATTGGTATAAGTTATCTTCATTTGCAACAGCAGGAAACTACAAATGGTGTTCCCCCGGGAAGTAGACTTTTCAGAAACATATCCAATTTTACAACCGTTATGAGCACTGTTTACTAATTGAGCCACTGATCCCTATCACTGGAATAGTACATAACTCTCTAGAAGGAAAAAAGAGAGTATTTAGCTTACCTGCTGATATGGTTTATGTCTGGATGTCCCCCCAAAGCCTCATGCAGTCATGGGGCAGGCTTCTAGAGTTTATGACTGATTTATGGTCCAATGCTGAGATTATGGGTGTGAGCGCTACATTCACCCCAGGGTGGGCAGCCTGTATACAATACAAGGGAGGAAAAGAGAGGCTTGTTCGCTGCTGCTCCTCCCTTTGGGCTCTTGCTACTTTTGCTATTTTCCACTGCCACAAATTGTTGCCCTCTTCCATGTGCCAAACTCTGCCTTGGAGTCAGTCGGGTATGGACTGAAATCTCCACAACTGTGAGCTACTTAAGCCTTTCCTTCCTTAATTTTGGGTGTTGGGTATTTTGTCTCAGCAATGAAAGAAAATAACAAACACACCTGCCCTGTCCAGGTACCTTCATATTGACAGCAAACTGTCATTTGGGTCCACATTGGGTCTTGTGTTCAATACAATAATACCTGAAAGGGTATTACTTTATTGAAGTGAAACAATATTTAATTAGAAATAATAACTCTACATTGTTACAGAAAAATAATATATAGTAAGATAAATAATTACATAAAGTAAATAAAATATATATGCTTTACTAAAATTATTTTAGAAAAAAGTCAGTATCTATATTCACAGAGTTAAGCAAATAGTTATCTTAGGCATATAGAATAATCATGTATAGAGAGATATATCTATACATATGTGCACATATACATATAAACATATAGTCCCAAATATACATTATAAATACATGAACGTGTAGACAAAGATAATACCAAAGTATTTTTAACCACACTTTTCTTGAGTAACTGGTAGCCCAGGATATAGCAAAAATATAGGTTAAAGATTGTCGATGCCTGATTATATTGTTTTATTTTTTTGTGTTGTGTTATGTTCTTTATCAGAAGAGACAGGTACAAATAATGTATTCGAACTTTTGTTCAATTTTCCTTAAAAATTGATGTGTCTTCTTTCCCTAATTAGAAGAAATTAGAAAGTATGTATAATATCTATGAAGATATGGCAACCAAAAGACAGTATGATGCGTATAATTGGTGGTCAATTTGAATTTATAGAACTACAGTTGGAATAATATAAGAATCAGATTGTCCTATCCCATGTTCTTAAAGAAAATAAATTTTATTTTATTAACCTTTAAGAATATTCTTCCCCATTTATTCCATTTACATCTTTATGGAAATCTCTTCCTTAATACCAATATATTTTCCATATAGGAAAAAGGGGGAGACATTTAATGTAGGTGATCCTTTTGATATACATTTCTTCCCCCAACATTTTATGAAGGCATCATTCCTTTCTTTTGGGGACAAACTTTTATTGAATGGCTAGTTATGTACTAAGTGCTAGACTAAACCCTAGAAATAAAAAGACTGCAATTTAGAGGTCATAGAGGAGCAGGGGAGAAAAACTGTTTAACACTGTAATAATGGGAAACAAGAACTAAAGCTGAAATTGCAAAAGGTGATTATCATTATTGAGGATCTAATATTTGCTAGACACTCATTACAATAAAGCCTTGGGGGAGTAAAAAAGAGAAAATGATTAATTCATCTTGTGAAGTTAGAAAAACTTCACAAAGTAGCTTTTATTTGAACACTCTTAAAAATACTTGAAATTCAACCCACTGACAATGAAAGAAGAATAGAATGAGGGAAGAACATGTAAACACATATCCTGTGTGAGAGCTTCCACAAGACTGTCTTCGATTTTAGAAATAGTAGTCAGAACCTAGGTGAGTGGATATTCTGCATGAAATAATATTGTGATGACTTATGACACAATATTTATGTGTTGAATACTGGTAATTTTGAGTATTCTCTTTATATGATCTCAGGTATTGGAGTTTTTCTTTCCTCTCAACTCAGAAATGTATCCATAGGATATCCTACTCAATCAAATGTTTTAACAGAGCAGAAAATATTAGTAAATAAAATAACATTAGCTCAGTTATCTCTACATACTTACATACAAAAAGATGAGTAGATGGACATGGGAAATATAGGGTTCATATTCCACAAGTTTACATGATATTTTTATGTAAAAGTATTACTGAGCATAATTGGATTTTACAAGTCATAATCACTACTGCTAAAATAATGTGTTCCATTTAAAATAAATGCTTCCTTTACAATTAGTAATATTAGGGGCTGGGGATTTAGCTCAGAGGCAAAGTGCCTGCCTGGCAAGCGCAAGGTCGTGAGTTCGGTTCCCGGTACCGGAGAAAAACCAAAAAAAAAAAAAAAAAAAAAAAAAAAAAAAAAAAAAACAATTAGTAATATTAGTAAAATTTCCTCTACAGGTAAGAAATATGACTACAAAACATTATGAGATAATGAAGTTTAATGTATTTTGCTTTTCTGTATTCTGCTTTTACTATCAGACAATATTGTACAACCCCCCCATTACTTCAGTTATAATTAATAGCTCATTACATCCTAACTTGTATGATTTTCTCAGTTTTATCATATTTCTAGGTGTTGCTTAAATGTTGCCTAAATATCTTCTTGCACAGAGAAGGAAACATTCCTCAAAATGAAAAGGAATCCTACATATGGTGGAAAATATGTGCAACTCGGGTATCTGATAAAGGCTTAGTGCTCCCAGAATAGAGGAAATTCCTGCAACTCAATGGCGAAAACAAAGCAAACAGAATAAAATATCTCAACCAAAAAATGGGCAAAGGACTTGAATAGATTTCCCCCCTCAAAAAGCAGAAAGCATAAAACTGACCAACATGTATATGAAAGATTATTCAATGCCACTAGTCACCAGAGAAAAAGGAAACAAAATGAGATATTGCCATAGGCCCGTTTGGGCGGCTACTATAAAAGAAAAATAAAGTACAAAATACATAATGAAGGGAATAAGGGAGAAAAGATAAAAGTAAAGCAGAAAGAAAGGAAGAGAGAAAGAAAGAAAAGGAGGAAGGAAAGAAAAAAAGGAAGGAGAAAGGAAGGGAGAGAAGGAGGAAAAGCAGGTAAAATAATGACAACTGTTAATGAGTTTGTGGAGAACTTTAGGACACTGTTGGAAGGAATATAAAACGCAGCATCTATGTTGCATTATGTATGAACTATGAAGACATTATGATCAGTAAATACTCCAGGAACAAAAGACAAATGCTGCAAAATTTTACTTATTTGAAAGATCTAAAACAGGGAAATTCATAGAAGAATGAAATAGAATATTGGTTTGCACAAGATGAAGGAAGGGTAAAGTTAAGCTTCCTGTGAAACAGACAGTGTTCTAGGTCTGCTCTATAATGTACACATAGTTAGCAATACTGTAGGGTACACTTGTGTTGATAAATCTCGTTACATTTTTTTAATCCCGATAAAATAATAATTCTTATTTCTCATGTCAGTAATAAGTCATTCTGATTGGTGTGCTCTGGTTATTGTTATTTTACATTAACTTTTTAACTTGCCTAATTTCTTGGTTAACTGAATTTTTTTATTTTGTATACTTTATATTTTTTCTGTTTTATCTCTACCCTAGATATTATTTTTATAGTTTTGTTATTTATTCATTCACACTACTTAATCATAACATAAAGTAATGCTAATAAAACAACTTTTCATAATGAGTTCAGTTTAAGAAACAGAGGTTAACCAGGAACTTTAAATTTTCAATTTTGTCTAATGTCATCTTCCTTTTGGCCCTCATATAGGGTAACGTTATTCCAAATTTGTGTCTGTTATTTCCTCTGTGTATGATTTCATTGCTATCTGAATTTCAAATATTGTATTGTTTAGCTATTTTTAAAGTATTAGGTTTACTTAGAGGTACGGTTTAATAGATTGAGCAAATACATATTCTTAAAACATCCAGATCTAAAATCAAAAGATATAGAACATTTCTGTCACCATAAAATGTTCTCTTTTGCTATTTTGAAGGCAATTCACTCTCTTTCCCTGCAGATTTTGTAGTGTATAAAAATCTAGTCTTTCCTATGTCATTTTTATTTTACTGTGCCAAATACATTTGATAGGCATTCATCTATTGTGTGTATTCTTTTTGGTTGCAGAATGCTATTCCTTCTACTTGTGAATTGCATCTTATATAGCATTGCTTAGTTTTGCATATTCTGAATTGTATGTAAATTAATTCATACTGCAAGAAATTATTTTGTGGCATCCTTTGTTTCTCACTCTGATGCACAGACTACTCAGCCATACTGTAGTTCACTTAGCTCCAAAATATTTCACCATTTAAAAACAATATTAAAGGGTCAGGGATATAGCTTAGTGTCATAAGCACCTGCCTGGCAAGCACAAGGTCCTGAGTTTGATTCCTGATACCAAAAACAAAATCAATAAAAACAACATTAATTTGCTCTCTATTCTTTAATGAATAATTTGATTTGTTCCGGTTTTTCTTTTATAAAAAACTAGAATACTACCTGTAATCTGTATTAGGTATTATAGAGGAATAGAATTGATAGAATATATAAATTGTGCAAGGTGTTTATTAGGTCGACTTAACAGGATCAGAGACAGGAGATTTCACAGTGTTTATTAGGTCGACTTAACAGGATCAGAGACAGGAGATTTCACAGCTGGCCAGATTTCACAGGCCAACTCCGTGCTGTAGAGCTGAAGCGTCCAGTAATTACTCAATTCATGAAGCCGCAGAACAGAAGCAGTAAAGGATACAACACTAGTCTAAGACCTAAAGCATGGAAGCACCCTGGAGAGTCACTGGTATAATTTCTCCAGGAAAGGATGAAGAAACTGGAGTGTGACATCAACAGGTGAAGCTAGCCAAAAGACACACTTGTTCACACTGAATGGTACTTTTCAAAGATATGTGTGTGGTGGGAACTTCCTTTTTCTTTCCCTTTTGTTCCATCCAGGTTACAAGATTATTGGTTGATACCACCAGCAAAGTGGATGTGTCTTCCTCTTAGCCCTGAGTTTACTGGCCTATGTCTCAATCATCTCTGAAAACACCACAAAGATATGTAAGTGTGCCTTATTAATTATCTGTTAGGCATTTCTTAACTCACAGGAATTGACTCAGCATGATAGTCACACAATCCTGTATTAGTCTCTTGGTTCACATGTATAGTAATATTTCTAGGAAAAAATTGCCATCACAGATTAACTGTGCCTTGAATTTTCACTTTCAAAAGTAAATATCTAAAAACAAAATATAATAGAGTTCATCATTCAAGTTATTACTAAATCCTGTACATAGGTTCTTTTGTTTATTTTTGGCAGATAGCTGAGAAGATATGAATGGTGAGAGGTGATATGAGCATTTTCTGGATTGCAAGTCAATGTAGGCAGTTTTTCAGGTATTTATGGCTAAGTCATATTCCCACCAATGAAATGTGTAACATTAGCTTTTGTAAAATTTCACTTTTAGTTTCTGTTTGGGTTTCTGGTTTTGGTTTTCCATGTTGAGTATTATATGCACATGTAGACCTTGTTGAAAGTATTGAAATATTTCTTTCTAACACACATTTTTAAAATTTTCATTATTATTTAAACATTTTCCTTTCCTCATTTCATAGACACTACTTATATCTTATAATTGCTTTAAAGTTCTGTGCTGTGTACCAAATCTCTCACATAATTTTATAAATTTTTTATAAAACAGATTTGCTCACGTGTTTTCCTATGGAAACATGTTTTCCCTCTATCCTTACACTACTTTTACACAGTATAGTATCATTCTCATCAGTAATGATAGCTCTAACATTTAAAAAATATTTCTCTGTGTGTGGACTAAACAGTTGGTCTAATTTTCTGTCTTTGCATCAATACCTTAATTACTGTTGCCTTATAAGAAGTCTTAAATTTTCAAATAAAAGTCTTCCATTACTCTTTGTTTAAATATTTGTATACAAAAATATAGCATTTCATATCACATTATGAGTAAAATTAGAATAGTCGTGGATATTGTGGTGAATTTGTGGTTAATTAGAAATTAGAATCTGTAATATTATAGCCCTCTGATCATGAATATAATGGTTTTCTTTCCATAGGGGACCTTTCAGGTATCTCAGTAAAATATTGTATTTGTTAATTAATATCTAGAAATTATGTTTAATACATTAGGAGATCCTTCATTTATCTTTTATTTCAGGGTACATATTTTAATTTATACTGTAAGGATTTTCCTGAGTTCTTTAGGTATTATGGTTCAAACTACCACCCTTTCCCAATTTCTGTTTTTTTTAGCAATTACTGTTCCTTTTTCCAGCATGTACACTACATATTTCCTCTTACTACTTGTACCAATATCTCAATAGTGATTTCTGCCATCATTTGTATTGCGTATCTATGATTTCAAAATAATTTCATGATTATTGTCTGGATCCGTTACCACCACTGATGTTTTCAAAGTGGTTTTTGAGTCACTTATCCATGGCTGCTTAACCAGCCAGCCTCAAACCAAGTGATTTAAAACAAATATCATTTATTATCACTCATTATAATGAATGTGATTCTGTGAAGGCATGCACAACTGGCCTCAGCTGGGCTTGTTCATGCACTTGAGCTCAGCTAAGAAACTGGTGAAATTGCCTGCTTTAAGAGGGTGTCATTTATCATTTCCACTGGGCTTTACCATCTGGTAGTGTCAGCGTTCCATAATTTAAAAGCATACAAAGCCTCAGGGGCTTGGTTTTGGAACTGGTACAACATGGTTCACAGTAACCTGGGGGTCAAAACAAGTTACAACATAGGATCAGAGTGGAGAAATAGATTCCATTTCTTTATGTGATGGCCTAGAAGTTACCATCTCAAAGGGAAGTTGTGAATAATTGTGGACATTTTTGTAACCTATAATGTCATTTTTTTTTAATTGACTATTTAGAAAATTTTATTTGTCCACTTGTCAGTGTATTTTATATTGGAATATAGACCACACCAGGAAAGCAGGAGCAATGTCTCATTCTACATGTGTGTATGCGCGTGTGTTTGTATATTCATATGTTTTGTCACTGGTTATTTTGGAGGTCTTACATGAATTGCAAATGTAGTGAATTTATGTCATGGCAATTTCCAACATAGACAATTAATTTGGAGCCTTTCTCAAAATTCAGATATTGTTAGATCAACTACTGATGATGCTACTCACAACAGGGGTTTCTCTTTCAAGGATCTGTTTTTTTTTTGTTTTGTTTTGTTTTGGTTTTTTTTTTGTTTGTTTGTTTGTTTTGCAGTACTGGGGATCGAACTCACGACCTTCCGCTTGCCAGGCAAGCGCTTATGCCACTGAGCTATATCCCCAGCTCAAGGATCTGTTTTGATTGATGATTTCTGACTTCCTGTCATAGTTCACGACTGTGGCATGGCACAAAGGATGAAAAACTACATGGAGTCCATGTCCAATTCAAACTCCAAGAAGACCCAGAGGGACTCCCCTAACCGAGCCCCTTCAGTGTGAAAGTCTCCTCAGGACAGCCCTAAACTCAAGTTTTGCACGGTTTTTATTTATGGAACCAGGAAGGAAGGATAAAAGATAGAGGAAGGACATCAGTGCAGGAATCCATGTAAGGTGAAGTTAAAGGACAAGAGTACAGGAAAAGACAGGGGAAAGTCAAGGTGATCTGTTATATAACTGAACTTGGAATCTAAATAATAAATTAGAGCATATGGGAAGAACAAGGGCCGGAGCATTCATTCCTTAAGGCAATGGATTGTAATCCTACTTGGATTTGTGGCCCTGTGGGCTATCTTCTAATCTCTAACCATTTATTCTAGGAGGTTTTGGTTGTGTGGCTCCAATGCCCCATAGCTCTGCATATCCATCTCATATATACTTCTGGCCAATGCCTCACAACTTACAGCACTCTTCCATTTCCTGTGTACTTCTCATAGCCTATTCAGACTTACTAAGTTAATCTATAAATTCATGATGAAGTCCATTGGAATAGATGCCTTTTGGTCTGCTACAAGAAATAAAATTCACTAAGCCAAAAATATGTCCTCAGGCTATTTACGATAATAACTGAGATACAATGTTCACATCACTGAGTGTTACCTCAGCATTAATTTCAAATGTAAGAAGCAGACTTTATTCCTGTATCTTACAGATTTTAAACATTTAATTCTTTATTTTGATATTCCATAGGTTCTATAAGCAGTCTCTAGAACTGAAAGAAATTGAGAGAGAACATACACATAAAATGGCAATTTCTTCACCACCTAACAACCACAGCCTTAAATCCCTATGAGAAATACACAGCAAGGCAGATTGTGTCAGTATGCATATAGATAGATAGATAGATAGATAGATAGATAGATAGATGAGAAATATAATGCGAGTTAAACATAATTGTAATTTTTCTGGAAGCTATATTCAAGAGTAAGTATGAAAAGGTGAAACACGTCTGTAAACATTTTATTTAACCGAAAATGTCATGGGATCAATAAGTTATCAAAATACAAAATTATTTTAAAGTACTTAATTCTTTCTTTTCATACTAAGTGCTTGAAAATGAGGATGCATTTTAAATTAACAGCATATCTCTGTTTGCACTCCAATGGTCACATGTAGCTTGTGTTAATTGTATTGCAAAGCACGACACAATCTAGAATAAGCATGAGACTTGTAATTCTTTACTACCCACCCCACATCAGGTATGGAATTTTAGCTTATTTACTTAAATGAAGAAGAAGAAGAATAAGAAGGGAAAAAGAAGATGGGGCAGAAGTTAGGAAAAAATTCACTAACAGAATAACATTAGACTTCACCCTTCTGAAGAGTTATTAATATTTTTATCTGACTTACTATGAACAACTTCCTTCTGAGGACAAGTTGTACTTGGGGACCAAAGGTACTTGTTCTCTTCCAGGAGGTTAGAATGAGCAGCTGTCATGTGGGTACTCATGTTTAAGTTGTGGATAATTAGAAGAAAAATACATACTGAAACTAAGAATGCAGATTGAAAGTGCAGCAGCAGCATCACATCAAATAGATGATATAAATTCTTGTAAATTTATCTATTTTATTATTTGCTAACCATGCTCATAATATGTCTACCGATTTCACTTACTTCTGAGGATTGCACTTAACAGTCTCATATCCACATTTTCCTGATTATTGGATAAATGCTTATCACATCATAAAGCTGATTGCATCATACTGAGTAATCTAGTATAGAAGTGAATGCACAGTATTTCTCATTTGAAGGAAATAATTTCATTACTGTCTTGGAAACATTTTCAAGCATATTTTTCAATAAAATTGTTTCCATGGAATAGGTCATTGAATATAGAAATGAAGGTGCTACTGGATGGCTGTAAATATTTTAGGTATACCATCAGGGTTTAAATCATATTTGTCTACCTTGTCTGTCCAACAAAATGCAAGGTTTTTATGAAAGCCAAGGATACGTCTGTGAACATTATAAATTCCTTGACCCTAAACTGAATGCTATAAATTTCTTGATATATTTCAGAGTGAAACATGAATTTGAGAATGGACTTTTGCAATACATGGAATAATAGGATAAACCTATCATCTAGTTAAATCTATAAAAATGTAGCACATGCAACCACCTCATATAGACTCTTACATTTGACTAATATTCATTTGCTCTTATATATTTATTATGAAGGTTGAAAAATACGTATCACAGTTATTTTAAGCACATTAAATGCATTTTTACTAATCTTCACCATGATATATAAATAAATTATCCATCTTCAATTTGTAGATGGGGAATATACTTTAATTAATTAATTGATCAAGTTACTAGAAAAAAAATAGTGGATCACAGTTAAATAGTGTAAGACTGACTCTAATGCCCAAGTACTCTGTTAATGTTCAATATAATCATTTCTATTGGGAGCAACTTGGAAGGCACAGTCAGCGTTTTGCAGTTGACAGTCAATAATTAGAAAGCTAATAAATCTAAAAGCCAACTGTTTCTGTCATGGCATTAATGGAGCAGCCACTTCTGTCTCTGTATTTTTGGTTAATTACCACACCTCTCAGGTAGTTTAACTGGTAGTCTCTACCTGAGTATGCTTAATACCACCTGAGACATGCAGTTATCACTCACATGTATACTGCCTGCTAAGTACCACTGATTAACCCACAAACTTAGCTTAGCATTGTACTCACTGGAGTATTTTATGAATAAGATGTGGAAGGGAAATAAAAAAGAAATTAAATGTCTTTACAGTTTCCTTTAGTATATGTAGGTCTACGGATTCTGCTATCCTATCATGATCTTAAAAGTAATAAAATGTGGCAATCGTTTATGAAATGAGATTACATAAAATGAATATAACAATAACAACAGAAGTATCAGCTAACAATTTCTTTTTTTTTTTTTTTT
>NW_004955419.1:22923677-22985277 GCF_000276665.1 Chinchilla lanigera | reverse complement strand
GAACTCACGACCTTGCGCTTGCCAGGCAGGCGCTTTGCCCCTGAACTAAATCCCCAGCCCCTCAGCTAACAATTTCTGATGTTCCATTTACACTGGCTTCATTGTTATAGCAGTTAAGTAGCTTTTTTGTAAGTTATTATAACCAGCCATTGCGTCTGATTTTTACCAATGACCAAACTAAACTTAGAGGTTTAATATAACTTGCCACAGATCACACAAATATTAAATGCTTTACTAACATTTCAGACCAAATACTTTTACTCTAGACCTTGCATTTTATTTTGGTTTATTAGAACACAGGAGAAGTATATAATGCTTACATTCCTTGTGGTAAGTTGATACATGCACGTAACATATTCAATTACTTTATTTTTCATCCCCCTTTGCTACCTTCCCTCTACCTTCTACCCACCCCTTGTCCCTTTCCTTTTTATTTTTTGCACATGTGTGTAGTACATAACATTTACATACCTTGTATGGGGTTGGTACATATGCGTAACACATATCAATTCCTTTTTTTAACCCTAACCCTTTCCTTTTCCTTCATTCCTTGATTCCTTTCCCATTAGAGAACAGTCTGTTTTTCTATCTCGGACCATCTTTTATCTTGCTCCTTACTTTTACTCTGGTATTCTCATGTATGAGAAAGAAAGTGATATTTGAGTTTTCATGTGTGATGAATAAATTAAATCTTAGAAAAGAAACACCCATCTGGAAGACAAGCTAGGTAACTTTTGAAGTCATAAGCATGGGAAGGACTTTCTGAGAGGAATCTCATTTACACAAGAAATAGCTTCAAGAATTAACAAATGGGACCACACTAAAATCAAAAACTTCTTCACATGAAATTACAAAGTGAAAAGATAATACACAGAATAAGAAAAAGAATTTCCAGAAATTCCTCAGACAGATGATTCATATCTAGACCATAAAAGAATTCAAAAAAATTAAACCTCTAGAATAAAAGACCCAATTAAAAAATGGGCAAGTTAATGAGTAGACACCAGAAAAGTACAAATAGCCAATAAGTATGTGAAGAAATATTTAACATTGCTGGCCATTGGAGAAATACATGTTAAAACTACACTTAAATTCCAGTTTTAAGTCTGCAACCCAGAAAATATGACCATTATCAAGAAATCAAATAATAACAAATGCTGGAGAGGACGTGGAAAGAAGAACGCTTTTACAATGTAGGTAGAAATAAAACTAGTGCAATCTCTATGAAAATCAGTATAGAGATTCTTCACAAACCTCTTCTTAATATTTTCCTGAAAGAGTTTGTGGTATTTTTATACTATAGAGTCTTACTCAGCACTAAGGAAAGATAAACTTGAGGCTTTTGTAGGTCAATGGATGCAACTGGAGACCATACTCATAAGTGAAATAAAACAAACTTGCACGTGTAAATATAGTATTGGCTCCCTAGTGTAAGAAAGTGAAAAGGTAAGTAAGATCCAAAAGGTACAATAGATATTGTGAAAGGGAAAGAAACTACTCAAAAGTGAGAAACAGCTGGGATGGGGGAAAGGAGAAAAAAAGGGAGCTAAGATAATAATATTACCAATTTCTATTAATTTGTGGAAAAGAACAGCTAGTGTCTATATTGTCTGATTGATCTTATATGACTATATCTGGTAATCTGAGTAATAATTACTTTGAAGATAATGATATGAAATGTAATAACCATTGTTAATTTCCTTTCATCTTATTTTGAAATTCTGTATCATTTTTAGTTTTCTTTATCTTTAAAATAAAAAATTAAAAATTTCCTACTACAGAGATACATGCATACTCATTTCTATAACTGTACAATACATAATAGCTACATTTTGGAAGTGGTCCATATGTCTATCAACAGATAAATGGTGAAGAAAATGTAGTATTTATACATCATGCACTACTATTCTGCCATAAAGGAGGATAGACTTGAGTCATTTATTAGAAAAAATGGATGCGCCTTGATACTTACATTTTTAATATTTTTATTTTGTTAACAGTTTTAAACATAGAAATTTATATACCTATAACACATGCATTGATCCAATACAAACACAATGAAAAATATCATCTCATTTTGAATATTAAAATAAACATATATCACATTAACTTTTCAAATGGGTGTGAAATTTTAGATGATGGCAGTAGTATACCTTATGTCATTTATGGTGGCATCTCACACTAAATGAGGATACAGGGTGTTTTCTTTTTAACATAATCTTCTGCGAAAGCTACCAAAATATACAATCATTTTTGTCCGCATTGAGAAAAGCAGTTAAAATGAGAATTTCTTATTTGAAGTAATTAAATATAAAATCATATGTCATAAGATTAATTAAACTAAATATAGTTTGAACTATTAAACTATTTCAATGTTTATACAGTTAACTGGAACAGTAAGTATACTAGAGTTTTTTGTATTTTGATTTTTGGACAAAAAATTAGATAAGGTTTTAACAGTTGTTCTCTAGATGCATGTTTTAGAAATAATTTTGGAGAAATGGTTCAAAGAAGGATTCATAAAACAGATGTCTCTCAATATAAATTGTGTGTCAGGGACTTCAGTAAACAGAATAATATAAATGTAAGAAGGTAGAAGATTAAGGAATTGAAACTGGCTGGGGATTTAGCTCAGTGGCACAGCGCCTTCCTGGCAAGCACAACGTAGTGAGTTCGATTCCCGGTACTGGAAAAAAAAACAAAAAAAAAAAACAAAAAAAACTGGGGATTTAGCTCAGCAGCACAGCGCCTGCCTGGCAAGTGCGAGGTCGTGAGTTCAATTCCTGGCACCAGAAAAAACAAAAAACAAAAAACAAACAAAAGGGAATTGAAACTATCAATAAGTTTACAGATTTGACAGTGTGCTACTTATTCTAAAAACATTAAAAAGTGTGGAGCTTGTTTCATTCAGTTACTTTCTAAGATCATTCTAAACATGCGTCCATATAAAAACAGAGCACTGTGATAGATTAAACAGCCACAAATCACACGTAGTTCCTTCCCATCAATTATTGAACTCTCTTGCCTGACCACTTAAATTTAAACTGGACTTGAGAACTGCAGAAGTGATCTTATGGAAGTTGTAAACCTTTACCTTAAGATTTTGGAAAACCTTGATGTAAATATGCTAGGAACATAGTCCTAACTAAGTAGAGTATGAAAAGCCATTTTGCAGAGAACTGTTTCTCTAGATGACAGCCAAGTACAACTGTGGAAATTGTGAGTGCTATCATTTGCAACCTCACACTCCAGACAAGCTTGGAGCAAACTTCGGCCCATGAAGGACAGCAGACGAAATCACAGGAACCACCTACACTACTCAGTCTTAGAAACAATGAATCTGTTTCTTTAGACACTAAATTAATGCATTGTTATTTGATGATAGAGACTAAAATGGGCATTCTAGAGTTCTGAACAGCTTATCACATCTTAAGGCTAACATCCTGAAGGTGGCTTATATTTCAGTGAGTAGAAAAATATCCAAAGTTCTGCCAATATGGGAAAAAAAACAGATGTAAACTTCAAAAATTATTTATAGATTAAAAATAAAATAATACAGTGGTGGATGTATGTCTTTTATACATTGTCAAAATCCATAGAATGTGCACCAACACAAGAAAACCCTAAAACAAACTATAAATTTGTAACTAAGTTTATCTGTCATGAGTACTTTGCTTTAGGCCCAGATGTTCATACTGGAAGAGACTGGATTTATTGGGGCAGGAAGACATTGAGCATTCTGCCTCATTTTGTTGTAAATTTAAAACCCAGCTAAGAATAAAGCTTCTTAGTTAAAAAGCTAAACTAGCACTGCAAATGATATAAAAATTTTGTGTTTGGTTATTCATAGATAGATAGATAGATGAAAAGAAAAAGATTCACTGTTAAATATAAATTATTTATCTTGTCAGAATTTAATCAATTTTAACTGTAGGAGCAGTTAATGAATACTGCTGTGTGATCGTTAATTTTTATTTTTTATTTCACTCTATGGAATTCATAAACTACTTAAAATGATATGCAAAAGAAAGAAAAATGGCATGTCCTGCTGTTTATACATGAAAACACAGATACCTGAGGGAAACATTTCATTAGTCAATGCACAGCTCCATACTTGCCAACAAACTATAGTTCTGGGATGAAAACAATAAATTACAAAGAATTACTTGACAAAAATGCCTAATTATTTCAGTACTTATTTCCCTTGGTGATATTTAGAAGTGAGAGAAAAGAAAAAGATAAACATAAAATATGTTTGTATACGTGTGCGCACATGTAAAGATAGAATGAGAAAGATTATACCTGAGTATAAGCAGACTAATTTTGCTAAATTATATTTCCAGCAGCTGCCATCAGTTTTAAATTGCCTAGCTGGAGCTCTAGAGAACTAAAATATTGAGAGGCTCTGTATACACATTCACAACACATTTTAATGAAGATAAAGTTTTAAACATATTTCAACTTTTGGCCTATTTTGCTTTTGCTTCACATTTGAGATGGCCTTTTTACTACTTTCACTTCCTTGTAAATCAAGGAAGATTGAAAATAAAAATAAGCGACATTTTGGTATATTCAGTAATATAGTAGCAACAATGACATCATATACAATTTTAAATAAAATGTAAAGAAAATCTCAGCTAGCCGTAGACTTTAGTAAAAGGTCAAGGTGTCATGGATATTCAAATTGTACTACTGTATAACACAATGAGAAAATTGTAAGAATTACTTAATGTCATTCAAGGAAAATTTTGTTATTTCCAATAATAAAATGAATATAATAGCTAACATTCATTGAGCACCTAATTTGTCCCATGCATTCTCATTTCATCTTTATAAGTGCAGTTTGAAATAACACCTATATACAGATTAGGAAAAAGTAGCATAAAGAGATTAAACTAATTATGTTCACATAACTATTTTATGTTGAAGTTGGCATCTAAACACATTAAATTTGATGCCAATACTCAGACTTGAATAGAGGATTTGCTGTATAGACCTAATTAAAATGTTTTCCTGGGGAAATCCATATACTCCTACATTGATAATATTCTTTTAAAATGCTATTGCCAGTATTTTACCCTCAACACTTTAAAATACCATAACAATACCAACTATATCCTTTCCAAGGTAACTGTAAAATAATCTCATTCTGATTTTATAACAAAGACATTGAGAAATTAAGTCACATGCCCAAGGACAAAAAGATATAGGAGACCAATTCAAGAGTTGCTCTAGTGTTCCACAGAACATAATAGAACTTGACTATTTAGTTGGCTTTTCAGAATATCTCTGAGAGATGAAGACATTTTTTTCTTTTTCTACTTGAAGTTTCCAGATTATTTAGCTTATTTTAGCTTATCAGTATCTGTTACAAATAAAATCAGCAGCAGCATAAATATTTAATATTTATAGCATTCACATTGTTCTGCATGCAGAACAATTCACATTGTTTTATATTTTGATCTCTGCAAAGTTAGGAACCATAGTGCTATAGGCAGATGAGTTAGATAAAAATATTACAGGCAGTCAGACAGGGCAGGCCCTCAAAGAGCCAGCATGAAAGACAAGATAACACACCTGTGGACCAACCTCAAGAAAAAAGGACTAAACAGATGCACCAGCAAACCTCCTCCCTAGGGATTGATATTCTAAATAGGTAGCAACCACCTTCAAAAAGCCAGAAAGAGTCACTAGCCCAATCCCCTACAGGAAAAGCCCCTGTTCTGTATTCATGCCTGCCTGCTATGTGACCCGCTTTCCCATTTGATCCCAGTTTACTAAATTTTATCTGAACAGTTATACTTGTAATCTTATTGGCTGATCATAGCTGTGTCCCACCTCATGCCTGCCTTGTAATTTCTCATTTCCCCCCCTTTCTTGGACCCACCAAACCTCAGGGTTTTGCTCTATAAAGTCCCTGGGAAGGGCAAGGTCCTTGGCAACCCACTTGGGCCCCCTTCTGTCCCTCTCTTGGACAGAAGCTTTCTTTCCTTCAATAAATATATTCTGCTCTTAACCTCTATTGTTCCTAAAATTCATTCTTCGAATTTAGAGAATACAAACTCATCCCAGGTATTGTTCAGATTGAAACTTTTGTTTTCCTGTACCAACAGGATACTATAGAAGTAAAGTAACTGAGTTGTTTATCTTATATTCTTCCACTTTACAAAGCAGACCTCACAACTAAATCAGTCCCATCCATACTTGGGCCACAAATTTGACCCCTATGTCTGATTGCCAACATTCTGATTTCCTAAGTACAAATAATACCTCAATCCCACTTTATCTATGGATGCTAACCTATACCTGCTTCTCTAATCTCTCCCCACTGCCCCATCTCTGCCCCCTTTAAGTCCTTGTTAAGAGATTTCCAAGTGTCAAAACTTGTCCAAAATTATAATAAATAATGGATAATGATTATCTGCCTAAAAACACTAGATTATATGTTACGACTCATGTCTAGATGTGCCGCCAAAACCTTAGGCAGCCATAGGTGGGCCTTTTCCAGAGGTGGCTGGATCTAGAGTGTGGAAAGTGGAAACCACGCCTGGTGCAATGCTAGATCAAGGGCACTAATGATCTATGGAACAGAAAGTCCCATTGTGCTAGATGTCTAATATGAGTTTGTGTTCTCTGAAATCAAAGAATGAATTCTAGGAACAATGGAGGCTAAGAGCAGAATATATTTATAGGGAAAAGAAAGTTTCTGCCTGAGAGAGACGAAAGGTGTCCCAAGTGGGTTCCTGAGCACCCTGCCTTTTCTAGAGTTTTTCTAGAGCAAACATAATTGCTCAGGTAATATCGCTTAAATGGGGATCAAATGGGAAAGAAAGTCGTAAAGCAACTTGGCATGAAATGAACAGGGGCTTTTCCTGGAGGAGGTGGGTCAGTGGCTCTTTCTGGCTTTCCCAAGGTAATGGATACCTATTTAGAATATCAGTCACCGTTGTTTATACTTAGGGGAAGTATATGGTTGTATTCCTTTCATCTTTTGTCTTTAGGTTTGGCCTTCACCAGAGGTGTCTGTCTCCCTTACAGTTGCAATGTATCCCAACTTCTGCACTGGCTCCGTTTTAGGGCCTACCCCTGTCTGACTGCCTATGATGTTTCTATCTAATTCAGGCATCTATAATACTAGGATTAAGAATGTAACTGCTACCTGTCCTAAGTAGCCTAGAGAAGAAATAAGTGATAGAAAGAGCTTTGATTGTCCCTTATTGCTTTGCTACCTTCTGCCCCCCATGAACTGGTTCTCCTCTGCAATGCCCATCTGCTGTGCCACCCTGTCTTGAAGCCAGCCAATTATGGACTGAAACCTTTACAAATAGTGAGCTAAATAAACCTTTCCCTTTTTAATTTTGATTGTTCGTTATTTCATCTCAGCAAAGAGTGAAATGTAACTAAGGAAGTGATAGCTGTTATTATTTTTTTTTATGTTGTTTCTTGAGCTGGTAATTTTCTTCATTTTTCTGAATCTCTGAAACCTATGTGTTGATCTTAACACACATTCTCTTCTCTATTTTTGTCATAATCCTGACAATCCACCTCAAAGTATTTGATTCTATTTAGTGAAAAATGATACTTCTTATTTTATAGCCACTTATCACCTTTATAATATTCTCATTGGTTGGGTCTATTAAAGTTTATTGATCAATTAATGTTATATACTAATGTTTATTGATCAATTGATATCTTTGCTATAATATATTTGAAGGTCTTAGCTACTTCCCCTCCCTTGACTTTCATATACGCTTGATATTCTTCTGTGTACTTACTTATGTAATGGAATTAATAGTTTCCAAATATTCATGCCTTCATTTTGAGTACATCTAATGATACAATCTTCAATAACTCCAGGCTTTGACAATATTTTTGACTACTTCCCATGGAGTATAACTGTCTGAAACATCATCTATTCATAACATGAACATATATGACATTCTTGCATTATCTGATTTGTTAAAAGTGGCATACTGAGTTTTATAAAAGAGTTGAAATACATTTCTAAAAGTTAATTTAAATAGCCTATCCCTGTGGATCTACAAGGCAACTGTAGATGCACCCAAAGTTTTCTGCAATACTACTTCCACTATGAAAAGTTTAACATATTTAATTAATTCCTTTAATAAGACTAACTGAAAATTTACTGAATAAAGTACATTGACAGAATTAAATAGGCTTTTAAAATGCATTTCTTATTATCCAACTTTGTAGAATCCCCAGATTCTAATCAAACATCCTGCAGGTATTTTCAATTACCATTTAATTCATTTTACAGTGTATTTGCTATGTGGCTCTCATTTAACAAGCAGTGATTGATCTCATCTATCCAAATACTTCACAAAAGATTTTTTTTTTCAGTTCAATTCTCTCAACACTTTGTAGCTCTGAAATCCTGAGTATATCCTTTGAGATTGAGGAGGAAAACAGTCTCTGATGTGCCTCCCTCTTGAACTTTTTTCTCTCCCCTTCAAAAAAGACACTAACACATTTATGCTTGTTAACAGTCTTATTGATGAAATGTCTGGATAAATCACACATGTAGGGGAGATACTGGGAAAATATGAGAATGGTTAACATGTGGAGGGGATACATTTCTGGCACCTGAACTTGGGAAATTATAATAGAAAACTTCATATGTTGGGCTGCTTTATTTTGAGAACATAGAAATATTGTGGTAAAATTTCAGAGGGAAGAATAATAATCAATCTGTAGGAGCTTCAGGCATGTAGACTTAGCATAATTACACTGAAGAGGAAAATGAATAAAATATGAAATAATTCACCGTGTCCAAAGGGTTTTAATCACTGTATTTCAATTTAATTCAACATTTACCTCCTTCCAACAGGAGCCACTGTGGCAATGTGCAAAGAAAGAAGATATGAAGATTGATATAGCATAGTACTGAGTCAATTCAGAACTTGGTCTGTGCCACTAGCTCTAGAGTTAGGATATTTTTCAATTTTTCTGTGAACCCTGATTGGGACAATTAATACTACAAGTGATGCTTTCTTTCTTTCTATTTTTTTTTTAATCACAGTAGTCCTCAAGAACATTTTCCTGTATTTTGTCACTCTGACCCAAAACAGATGTATGGCTTAATTTTCTCCTGCCCTTATGAGACTAATAGGGGATAATTCAACAGTAATTTACTAAAAGTTCACAAATAATAACAGATAATATTCAATGGATTTTTCAAATACTTAAAGTAGCAAACAGATTTGTCAACATTAAAATCTACAGCCCTGGGGCATCTTTCATGGTTCTTCACAGTAGGGCTTCTCACACATAAAGGTTCAGTTGGAATCATTTGGGGATCTTATTAAAAAGCCTGAGGTAGGGAACAGGCTCCAGGTTATGTTGCTTCTGCTACTGAAGTTCTGTTTACTACACTTTGAATTGTGAGGTTTTCCAAGGTCCTCTTTAACTAGGAAAAGGGCTTCTGTCCTCCCTGTCAGTCTTTCTGCATCAAAATTGAGATTCACCTCAGGGTGCCCTTTAGCACACAGGTGCTGCTCTGCATCTATTCAGCGAGAATGAAGCATTTAGAAGAAAAGGAATTTCTTTCGCATCCAAAACTCTGCCAGCTTCCCAAACATATTTCCTGTCCCAAATAGTATTTGACAGAATATATATGTTTTGCTCTAATAATCTGATATCTAGCTTAAATCAGAGATCCAGGAAAAAAATTATCATAATCAGGGCTAACAAGACAACAACAAAAACAACAATTAAGTTAATAACTTTCGCTATAAATTCTGTCCAAATTAAAGCATTGGAAGCTCCAGGAATATCTTCCACTCCTCAAAAGCTTATACAATGCTAATAGGTACTTTAATCGATCTTGCATTTTGATTCTGGTGAAGATCTGCACATATCTTCGGCAATCTTCCCAAAATATTCAAAGCAAAATAGCAAAAGCACAAATCTTGCCAGAGGAATATTTTTTTTTCTTTTAGTTTAGTAGCACAGGAGGTACATGCTAGGGGAAAAATATGTTTTTGAAGTAAATATATATAGTATAAAAAAAGACAGAACACTGCCACCACATAGTCTGTATTTTTCATTATTATACAAGTAGTCTTCTCCATGGAATCTTAAATCCTCATCCTTTTGTACATTCAATTATAGTCCCTGCTTTATCTTCATAAAGCTAAATAGTCTTCCACTGCTTTTGACTAATATTGAGAAATAGTCATCTCCATAGGGATTCTAATAGTTTTCCCTCATTTTATACAGAAAATGGCTTCCAGATTCTTTTGATCTAATGACACATAGTGAAGTAATTGGTTTTCTCTTTTTTTCCCTATAATCTTCACTCGAAACACATATCATCAATTGAATGTGATGATTGTTAACCCACAACTGAGTGTGGGGAAAGAAAGAATAACTTCAGCTGTCACGATAGAAGAAAGATATAAAACCCAGTGGTAAACCTACCAGCTGATTCTCTGCTGCCAGGGAGGTTCAGAGTGACATTAGGATGTGGACAGTAATACTAATATAGGGAAAAGAAACTCCCAACCTGCTAGATATCTGGTATGAGTCTGTGTTCTTTAAAATTAAAGAATGAATTTTAGGAACCATGGAGATTAAGAACAGAATATATTTATTGGGGGACAGAATGCTTCTGACCTAGAGAGACACAGAAAAGGACCCCAGTGGGTTGCCAAGGATCTTACCTTTCCTAGGGATTTTATAGAGTGAATCCACAAGGTGAGGTAGGGAAACATGGGAATTCACAAGGTAGGCATGAGGTAGGACAAACCTATGGTCCACCAATAAGACTGCAATGTAATTGCTCAGGTAAAGTTGATTGTATTGGGATCAAATAGGGATGTGAGTCATGTAGCAAGGGGTCGTGAATACAGAACAGGAGCTTTTCCTCTAAGAGGTTAAGTTAGTGACTCTTCTTGGCTTTCTTAAGGTAATTGATACCTACTTAGAATATCACTCCTTCATGTTTATCCTTAGGAGGTATGTGGTATCTTTTGTCTTGAGGTGTGGCCCACAGCTGGAGGTGTCTGTCTCTCCCACAGGTGCAAGGCATCTCATCTGCTGCACTGATTCATTTTGAGGGCTTAGCCCAATCTGACTACCTATAATATTTCTGTCTAACTCACTTGCCTACATCAACACCCATTAAAAATAGTAAAGACAGAATCCTCTTCATACAAGAGATAGTACAGAACTAAACATTCTAGATCAAAGCTATGTAAAATGAATGTTATGCTTTTGGGATGATTTAAAAGTACAAGCCAAGAGGAAGTAAAAAGAATGAGGATGACTTGCTCAGATCCACAAGTTAGGCATAGATGTCTTTAGGCAGTCTGACCATCTCTCCAGGAGAATGAAGCCCTTCACTCATGACAAGTCTGGAACATCTGTGTAACTACATAACAATAGAATCCCCTGGTTGGAAAAGTATTTTTTTTTAGAATGGAGCCTGTGGAGCCCAAAGACTGAATCAGTTTATTCTTCCATTTGAATCACTCAAAACTGTTGAGCTATATCTCTGCTAAACTCCCAAAAGAGAAGGAAGTGAGCTCCCAAAGCCATGAATTTGTCATCTGTTCAAACCACCTCCCTGTCTGTAGTCATAAAAGCAAATTACAATTTCTTACACTTGCAAGTTCCTTTTGCCACCCAATTACCATCACAGACTTGATGGTTGTGAGTCAAGTTTGTGGGGTAGTAGGATGTGGAGCAGGACAAAATTCTCTCTACCACATAGGATAAAGATTAATCAAAAGAAGACTCTTCTGGCTATAATTTATGGGGTGGTCAAAAGACACCGTGAATGTTTAAATTTAAAAAGTCTTGTTGCAGTAAAAGACACATTGCCAGGAATGATAGAATAAGTGTACTAAAACCAAAGGGAAGGATTCATGCTGATTACTTTTTACTTTAATTAATTTAAACATTTATCACATTTTTTTACCACTGTGTGTTGCTCAACTGTTAGCACAAAATTCTTTCAACTAAGAATATTATAGGATGTTCTCATTATTCAACAGATCTGGAACGATGAAAATGCTAGATCTCCCACAATGGGCAAATGCCCACTAAAGGGTGCACATTTTGAGTGTACTGAAGACCTTGAGGGAGCCATAAGACAGCGCAATGAAAGATATTGACAGAATAGGACTAAAAGAATTGCTTTAGAAGGTAGGAAGGAAATGTTCAAATAGGAAAGGGAGCAAGGGGGCAGAAGAAAGGGAAGGAAAAGAATAGGAATAAAAACTAAAAAGAATGGAAGGAAAATAAAGAGTGGCAAGAAAGATGTGATAAGTGTGCTTTAACTGAGGTGAGTATGTTGAGGGGGATTTTCATTACAGTATTTTTAAAAATTTTAAATATTCCTATTTTTGAAATTAATTTTATTAGTACATTATAGACATACATAATAATAATATAGATCATAAGGAATCTGTACATGATGTATCTTTAGTGTTCTTTTTCCATTTCCCTCCCTTCCCCTGAGCCCCTCCTCCCCTTTGTATTTAGAAAAGCTTTGTTTCCAGTTTTTCCTTCTATTCTCATTTTTACTTTTCCCTTCCTTCCTTTCCCTCCCCTTCCCTAGTTCCTCTTCCCATTTCAACATTTTCTTCCTATTGCACAATATCTATTGCATATTTCAGACCTTATGTGCACTTTTTGTTTCTCATACCAGAGAAACTATATGATATTTAAACACTTGTATCCAGTTTATTTCACCAGATGTCTCAAGGTACATCCATTTACCTAGAAACATCTCAAGTTTATCCTTCTTTATGGCAGAGTAGTACTGCATTACATATAAAAAAATATGCCTTCTTTATTCATTATCAGGTAATGGGAATTCAAGTATTTCCAAGATTTAGCTGTTACAAACTATGCTGCTATAAACATAGATATATCTCTGTGGTATTATGCTTTTAATTCTTTTGGGAGGATACCAAAAAGGGGAAAAGCTGGATCAAATGGGAACTCTAGTTTTAGTTTTTTTGGGAATCTCCACACTAATTTCCACAGCGGTTGCACCAGTCTACACTCCTATAAAGAGTGAGAAGTGTTCCTTTTTGCCTACACCCTCACCCACATTTGTTATTGGCTGATTTCTTCGTAATAACCATTCTTTCTGGAGTGAGATGGAATCTCCATATTGTTTCAATTTGCATCTCTTGCATGACCAGTGAGGTTGAATATCTTTTCATATACTTCTTTGCCATTTCTACTACTCCATAGGAGAAGTGGGTATTCATCTCAAATTCCCATGTTTTGATTGAGTGTTTAAATTTGAGGGTGTCTGATTTTTTTTTAATTCTTTATATATTATAGCTATTAGTCCTTAAGGAACAGCTGGCAAAATATTTTTCTCACTCCGTGGGTTGACTCTTCACACTGTGGTTTCCTTTGCCAAGCAAAAGCTTTTTAATAAGATGAGATCCCAGTTGTTGGTTCTTTGTGATATTACCTTTTCAATCAGGCTTTGTTTATAAAGATCTAAATTTTAAAACAAACACACTAAATCTGCTGTAAGAGAGAAAGGTAGAACTCTTGAAGCTATAGGTGCAAGCATTCATTGTATTTTTCATCACATGTCACACTGAGTGTACTTGAAACAAAGAAAATATGTCAAATATTAAAAAAATTTCTTAAATAGTGTTCAAAAATTATACCTTTGACTCCAAAGTGATGAAAGACATTAAATCAACTGATAAAGGGAACGTAACATGCTTATTACCTTCTGAAATAAAAAATAAAATCAATTGCAGTTGTTTCAAAATTAAAATTTATAAGAAATTTTAGTCAAATTCTAAAAATGAGACTGAGGAAAGAATAATTTATATACAAGGGATAATAATAGTATAGAGAACAACAGCGGTTGAAAGAAAAACAGTGAATAATATCTTCAAACTTCTTCTACATAATTCTAATTAATCTATAATGAACTTAGTCATGAAAAATGTCTGTTTTGAGACAGGAACTCACTAAATCCTTCTGTTACCTGGATTGGGTTTGAAATTGCTATCCACCTGCTTCAGCCTCGAAGACTGCTTGGATTACAAGTACGTACCATCACACCAAGCTAACACTAATTGTTTCCTAATAGTGTGAACAAAAATGAAAAGTATTATTGAAAAATAAATTCAGAATTATCCACATAAAAGCACTCCCTAAAAAGAATTTAAAGGATATATATTTAGCAATATGGAAGCAATAAAGTAACCTAAAAGAAATAAACATATTTGAGAAAAATAAGAATTGTGACTTGGTCAAATTTTACCAAACATAGATTTTACTGAAGTTATAAGGCTGTCTTATATATGGTGCCGAAATGTTCAAGTAACAAAAGAAATATTTAAGGGGCTGGGGATTTAGCTCAGCGGCAAAAGTACCTGCCTGGGAAGCTCAAGGTAGTGAGTTCGGTTCCCGGTTCTGGAGAAAAACAAAAAAAAACAAACAAACAAAAAAAAAATTTAAAATGTTCACATGTCACCAGCTGATAATATGAGGTAGTGTTTAAGCTTTTTCATTGTTTTGGAGGAAGTTAAAGCATGGATTGTTTCAGATCCAGGGTATTTATCAATGCACAATAACATTTCAAGAATGGTGAATTGAATCAAGCAGAATAAAAAGAAAGGAGGGAGAAAACACATCAACTTTCTCCTTTTAAAGCCGGGATTCATTTCTGTTGCCTTGTAAGCATGTATGTAATGGATTCTGTCTGTTTGGATACATAGACAAACAGGATTTCTTTTTATCTTTGCAATATTCTAAAAATTGCCGGTGAAGCACATTTCATTTTAGAGTGTATTAAAAATAATACATATTCTAGCTCTGTGGTTTTTCAGAATAACAGCCAGATGAGCCACCCGCTTCCCCTCCATATTCAAGACTTTGCTGTGAATAAGTATGGATACTATGGGTTCTACAGTTCATCAAGTTCATCATTCAGTTGAAAAATATGAGAAAAGTGGAAAAGTAATTTGCATATATTTTTCTAAATCTGCCTCTCACTTCTTCATCTCTCTTTCCACCCCTCTCTCTCTGTCTCTCTCTCTCTCTCTCTTTCTCCCTGGATAGGTTGATGAGAATCCAGCCATGCAGTTAGCTAAAGAGGATCCCTTTAATTTGAATATATGTATTAAATAGATTGCTGTAAGTTCATGTTGTAAGATCTGGAATACATTTCACTAAAGTATCTGGTGGCCAAAGGAATGAGTTGTCGGACAACTCCCACACTATGGAAAACTAACGGTGTTAGAGACTCATTTATCTACTGGAATGGGCTGTGGTTGTACCTGAAAGCTTTCTGGTAGAGATTAACTACAAGAAATTGTAGCCAAGTACCCAGAAGTTGAAGTGTTTTTAGTTGATTTTCATCAGTAATTTGTTGACATTTTCTTAGAATTCAATGGCATCAACCCAGAGGCAGATCATAGCAGTGTTTTCATGTTTGCTGCCTTTCCTCCTCTTTCTTCATTTTCAGTTGGATCTATTTTGTCTATACAAACCTAAGTTAAAGAAAAAGTGGGCATACAGACTGTTTCAAGATTTAGTTATTATGAGGTGTGCTACTATAAACATGGCTATACAATTTTCCACTAGACACACCTCTTAAAGCTTGTGTCACGCCCTAAAAGGGCCAAGATAGGGATAAAATCATTAACACCTGGCCTTTTGGGGATATTTAGGATTCAAAGTTTTACAGTGTTTAAGTGGTTCTCAGGTGAAATTTATTGCACTTCCCAAGGAAAACTCTTAAAAATTTAGAATAGCAGTCTCCAGTGTTAAACATTCTTTAGACTTTGCTCCAAAAAGAATTTACAGAGCTATCAAATAATATTCAGTTAATAACTTGAAAATGCAAGCAATAAATATTATGCCAATTTGTAAATTTAATATATGACTAAGAAAATTGTGCATTACTTAGAATTGTGCATTTTCTTAGAATTGTGCATTTTCTTAGAATTCAATGGATCATTCAGATTTTATTTACACTTGAATAATCAGGAGTTTAACTTAACTGATCCCTATTGGTATTCCATTGTCAAATATTATTCCACCAAGGCAAATGGTTATATGGACTTTTCAAAAATTTAGAATTTCGGGGCTGGGGATTTAGCTCAGCGGCAAAAGCGCCTGCTTGGCAAGCGCAAGGTCGTGAGTTCGGTTCCCGGTACCAGAGAAAAACCAAAAAAAAAAAAAAAAATTCAGAATTTCTTTTATGATAATTCTGATAATTGTTTTTCATTACTGGGGCTGGCCAGAGATTTAGACATCTGTAACTAACCCACAGAAATGCAGAAACACCAATGGGCATAGTTAGAAAATTATAATGATTTATGAATTTAATAAGAGGTTGTAAGGACAAATGTAATTTGACACATAAGAAGTTTAATTCTATCTGTTGGAAGTGAGGGAAAAAGACTTCTCTAACTCCCCTTTCTTTTTATAGGTCACTTATTTAGAAACTTTGTGATGCATTCATCTCTTTAAAGTGTATATAATAATTTTTAAAAGCTAAGAAGCTTTTTATGTTATAGAAGCCAGAAATATCTTTCTGATAGAAGAAGGAACCCTCTCTGTGATATGTAATCATCAAAGAAACCCATTTTCTGTAGGAGGGTCATATCCTAACTTTAGTTCACTCTTTGTTCTAATTTCAAAACTGTCTCCTCCCATAAAGACATTTTTTACAGACCAGGCGGGTGAGGGGATGACACATGCCTGTAATCCTGGTGCTCTGGGAGGCTGAGCCAGGAGGATTGCAAGATCAAGCTTGGTCTGAGTAATTTAGCAACTTAGTGAGACCTTGCCTCAAAATTTAAGAAATAAATAAATAAATACATACATACATACATACAAGCCTGGCCACGTAGCTCAATCCAAAAGCCTAGGTTGTTGCCAGTACTGACAGGGAGGGTGATTTTATTTACACTTGAATAAATCCAATTAGTTAACACAAATAGTCATCTCAATTACCAAGTGAATTTAGGATAAACCACCTGTGACATAGCGTGTTTTCTAGTTCTTTTATTTGGTATAGTTTAACTTGAGTACAGGCGTAGAATGGGTCGTATCTCTTTGGATATGTAAAGGGATGAGATTCCTGTGATTTTAACTTCTTAATAGATTCCTTATGATGATCATTACATTCTTAGTGTTTTTTCAATAAAAGAATTGCTTTCCTTTTTTCCCCTGTCTTTACTGGAGTAGTTTTCAGAGTTGGGAAAATATTTTGTTTTGATTTATATTTCCCAAACAAACTTAAAAGAAAGAAACAAAAGACAGAAATAAATCAAAATATGTTAGTGAGCAGAGAAATTATCCCGGTAAGTATACTTAGGATTTGATTGAGTTGCCGTGGATTTACATGACAGTTAGTGGGAAATTTTCTTTACCATATTCATTCTCTCATTTTATGACATTGCTTTCATTCATTTTAACTTATAATTTGGTAGTGAAAATTATTCTTCTCTTTTCTACTATCATAGTCTTCTCTTTTTCTTCTTTAGCATATAAATTAATTATGTTGAAATGCTTATTTGCTGGCTCTTTTAGACCCTGTGTATTTTCATCTATTCCTATCACTTCTCATGGTAATCAGTCATATTTTTAATTGCTTTAAAATATCTTTCATGCAGAGTATTGTGTATACAGTGGGTATTTCATATAATTTTATCTTTCAGCATGGAGTGTTCATAGGCCCTCTTTAGTCTAACAAGGATGAGCTAATGCACTTCATCCAATAAAAAGTATAGATAAATTTAACTTGGGTTTAAGCTTTAGAAAGATTAGCTCTACTCTGATTCTAAAGTAACTCTTTCAAGGATCTAGCTGGTCTCTAACCTTCTTGAGACCTATAATAGCCTTCCACCCCCTTTCCACATTAGCCTAAAAAAAAAAAAAAAAAGACAGACAAACATCTTGAGAAGAACAGAAAAATGCATGTAAATGATACTTCTAGGAGCTGGGGATGTTGCTCAGGGATAGAGCCTTTGCCTTGCATGAACAAGGTCCTGGGTTCAATTCTCAGTATCAAAATTTTAAGAAAATACTTATGGTAGATTTTATTTCCTGAATTTTTGGTAGATTTTATGCTTTAGAAGATTTATGCCTAGCTCCCAGGGTCCCATTTGGTAATAATTTAGCAATTATCTTTCAGGAAACCTAAAAGTGTTTTGAGTACCTTCAAGTTTCTGATTTTTTTACACTAGAGTCATGGAACCACTAGAAGGTTGTTTTTTATTTATTTACTCGCCTTCCAAGAAAAAACTTCTCAAGCATGCATTCATTATTCGTACGTTTACCATGGACTCTAAAATGGCTTCAAATTTTCTTTTTTTAAGTTTTTAAGCATAAAGAATGAAAACATATTGACAAACAAACAGACATAAACAAAACAACACCCAAACAATAGAAGCAATACAGAGTTTCAGACAAGGTGATAGAAAATTAACAATAGATATTGTATTACATATTGTTATCTTCAAACTGGTTACTCAGTTAAACAAATACTGGTGTTTAAGGTTGATCGAACAACTAAACATTAACTTTTCCTTTCAATAAAGCAATAGAAGTCAGTAGTACAACTCTCAGTTACCGTGTATGTAACTCCTTGCTTCCTTCCTTCCTTCCTTCCTTCCTTCCTTCCTTCCTTCCTTTCTTCCTTCTCTCTTTTTCTTTCTTTTCTTTCTTTCTCTTCTCTTTTTCTTTCTTCTTGGAAAAAGAAAACCTCATGCTTATTTTGGTGCACATATCCTTGAGAAAAATAAAAACTACTTAATTTTCAGAGGAATTTTAAATTGTAAAAAAATGTTGAGCAGAAAGTGCCCATACAGCTTATCTTCCCATGCTTTCCCATCTTAGCATGTTACATTCATGTAGCACACTGTTTATGTTAGGGACTCAATATTGATATGTTATTATTAACTAAATTTTGTGGTATACATTAGAATTAACTCAGTATGGTAACTGGTATTTTGGGAAAGCATAAAGTTACAATATCATAGAGAATGGTGTCATTGTGCTAAACAGCCATTCTATTCCATGTGTCTATTTTTCTTGAAAAACCATTAAAAACAGATCTTTAATTTTCTACAGTTCTACCTTTTCTACAGTGTAAAATTGCTGAAATCATATTGGACTAATTAGCATCCTCTGACTGAGGTCTTTCACATAGCAATATGCATTTCCTTCCTCTGGTCTTTTTGCTGCTGTAAATCTTTCTTTTTACTGGTAAATAATATCCCTTTGTATACTTACAGCACAATATGTTTATGCATTCATCCTTTGAAAAGTATTCAGTTACTTCAAGTTTGGGGAAACTGTGAATAAAGGTGCTATACACATTTGTGTGCAGGGTTTTGTTTGTTTGTTGTTTGTTTTGACTGTCTTCCCTCTATGGTAAATCTAAGTTTTTAGTTCTTTTGTATAAATATGACTTGGTGAATAAATATTTGAAGTTATAATGCATAAAATATTTTCTAAAATTAATGATAGGCAAAATATCATACATATAGAAAGCTCAAAAAATCAAAGCTGATTAATTTTTTTAAAAAGTTTCACAAGAAGATATATATTTAAAGTATATAAAGTTAAGGACAAAACACTGAAATAAAAATGTAGTTTTTTTCCAATTTTTTCTTTCTACTGTCTATAATATTTCTTAAATCAATTCACTTATGGATAAATTATAGAAGACAAATACAGTATTGCTGCTATTATTTTGATTGAAGTGCTACCTAATCGATAATTAAGAATAACGAAGGTACAATATTTTATTTTACCTCCATATATTCCTTTTTTAATACTCAGTCTTTCTTTAGGGAAAGAGCACTTTCTGACCTTTATGATATTCCTTCTCTTTGAGGAGACTCATTTTCTTGCAAAGCAGGTTTACTAAAAGCAAATTCCCTCTATTTTCCATTGTGTAACAAGAGTTTATTTTTCTTTCACTTTTCAAAGGTAATTTGGATACAAAATTCTAGGTTGTTAGTAATTGTTTCTCTCTACTCTTTTCCTTGCTTGGACAGTTTCCTAGGAGAAATTAAATGTAATTCTTATCCTTTTTTCTCTACACAGCCACTGCTGTTCTTCAATATTTTCTTTGTTTTTGGTTTTCTAATTTTGAATTTTCTGATTTTGAATACAATGTGCCTACTTGTAGATTGGTTTACGCTTATCCTGCTTTGAGGTCTCTGAACTTCCCAAAGCTGTGGTTTGTTATGTGTCATTACCCTTGAAAAAGACTCTCTCATTATAACTCCCAATAGTACTCTCCTCCTCTCTTCTCCTTTTAAAATTTCAATTATGCACATAGTGTCACTCTTGTAGTCATCTCACAGTCCCTAAATATTTTATGATTTTTAATTCTCACTTTATCTATTTGTTTTTAAGTTTGGATGTTGCTATTGATATTGTCAAGTTCTCCACCTAGTTTGCTGATGAATTACCAAAGGTATTCTTTATTTCTCCTCTAATTTTTTTTCAAGACTCTGAGCTATTTCCTTTTATTCTTCTTTAGATTTTTCCATCGCTCTGCCTATACTGCTGGTCTCCTCGTGCACCTTGCCATCTTTTTCTGTTAAAGCTCTTAGCACTTATATCACAGTCACTTTAATTCCCAGGTCTGATAATTTCAAAATATCTGCCATATCTCTGTCTGGTTCTATAATCAGCACGTCAGTTGGCTCTGGAAAAAATACTTTCCATTAATGGCAGTCTCTGAACCTGGCCCCTGACACATACGAGACAAGGACTCTACTACTGAGTTACATCCCCACACTACCAAAATGGCAGGCTCCTTATTAAGGAGAACAGTGAGATCTGCTTATATTTCAGAAGGATGCTTTTCCTTTTCTCAGAAGCTAATGGAGATTTTTCTTTGATTTTTACCTTAAGAAACTAATGTGTCACCTGGAAGTAAAACACATGAAATTTAAGAAGTCCCAACAACTTTCGATATCTCAAACTAGACAGTGCTCAATCTTTAACAATCATTAATTGTGTTTATGTGTTTTGTCAGTTACTGCCTCCAGCCAGGCTTCTGCATAAAGTGTTTCTGTGTCTTCATCTATCTCTCCAGTTTCGGGAGTAATGATTCACTCTGAGACTTAAGAATTCCTGATGGATTTAAGAAAAAATTGTTGAACTTCAGATTTTTTACCATTTTTCATATGAGGAAATGAATGATGGAACTGCTGTTATTCAACTCTCAGGTTTGAACAGGAAATTTCATTGCCTTTGTAAAACAAAACTTAGACAAGGCTACTGGTTTGGACTCAGCTGTAGGAGGCGATTGGATTGTCCAATTGAACAAATCAAAACAGAGTCACTCACAGTGAAGAGTCACACCAAGCAGAGTAGACTGTGTATCTGACCTTCCACAAATCATGAAAGAGAAAAGTTATAACCAAATCCCCAAGAAGACCAGTTATAGCACACATGATAAGTCCTCTCTGCTTTACAGTTATTAACCTGGAGTTACCTGATGCCTATGCTGTCTCCTTGTCCATACATTATAAAGTACACTGTGCTTTTCTTACCCAAGGAGATCTCTCACTCAATTGCAGAACAGGTTGTGTGGTTTTTTTATTTGATAATGGAAGTGAGGGGCATAGGCCTTCTCTCCCTCTTTTGGTGTTAATAGGATATGTCATGTCACATTGAGTTTTGCTTACGCTACAGCATATTGACTAGCTTTCTTGCTGCTGGACAAAATATTGACTCTCACATACTAAAAGAGGTTTATTTTGTCTCAGAGTTTCAGTGGGTTCTGTCCATGGTCAGCTGGCTCCATGGAAAAAACATCATGGTGAAGGATGATGGGAGAAAAAGTTGTCTACCGAATATGTGGTGTCCGAAAGCATAGAGAGAGAGCATGACTGGAACACATTTGTGTCTCACAATGTGGAGAATGAAACTACACCTAGAGGAGGTGAGAGCTGCAGGCAGGGAAGTTTGTGAGGAAAGCAAAAGCATGCAAAAGGGAAAGCTCTCTCCATGGAAGGGAACCCAAAATAGGATTTCCAGAGAAGACTCTTCATCCAAGGGCTTTTATAGGGTGCAAAAAGAAAGTGTTTTCTTTTATGGCTAGGAAGATGGAATGCTCCCTAACCTACCTGGAAACAATTGTTAACCCAAAGTCCAATAATGAATGTGATCAGGAACTGTCCACACTCCCTTCAGGCCAATCCTCAGCTTAGTCACACTTAGAAGCAGCCTTGGGCAGCTGAACTTTTATCTTGTAATGCCTTCTTCAGGAACTTAGAACTTCTTCCCATGCTTGCTTCTTTGTGTTGTCTTGCCTTGTTTATACTTAGCCCATTTTTATGGTGCATATCCTATCCAGGTCCTCTCTGAAGAGGAGGGAGTGAGAAAGAAGAAAACACTCATTCGGTCAAACCCCAGTGACCTACCTCTTGAGAGCAAGTCTCAACTCCTAAGACCATATCGAGCTATGAATTCATCACTGAATTAACCCATTAATGAGTGCAGTGCTCTAGTTCACTTCCAATCTCCACCTCTGAACATAGGAAACTTTAGGGTAATATTTAAGATCTAAACTTTAACATGTAGATTACAATGAGAGTGATTTTTCAGCCGTACAAGGATGAGAAAATGGACTCTCCTGCTTAGATGTGGTAAAGAAATTTAAGGGCCCAATGAAATATTTTTGCTTAAAATTGTAAAATGATTTTAGAGGGCATTTAAAATTAAATATGTTGCCAGGCATGGTGGTGCCTATCTACAATCCTAGCACTTGAGAGATTGAGGCAGGAGTATGACTGCAAGTTTGAGGTCAGTCTGGGCTAGATAGTGAACGCAAGGCCATCTGAACTACACAATGAGACCTTGTCTCCACAAAAGAAAAATAAATTTAACAAGTTTAATATCTTTTTCTGGGCTGGGGATTTAGCTCAGCGGCAAAAGTGCCTGCCTGGCAAGCACAAGGTCGTGATTTCGGTTCCTGGTACAGAAAAAAAAAAAAAAAAAAAAAAAAAAAAAAAAAAAATCTTTTTCTACTAGAATATACTCACCTTCCTCCTGAAATATAGCCCATTATTTTTAGTATAAAAAGATTTATGTTTTAGAATAAAAAGACAAAAGTAAAAAAATTGATATGTATTAAAGTAAAATGAAATTTAGTTTAGAAAAATCTATAGAGGTGCTCACTGAATACTCCTATTTTATGATGTATTTGTCAGTTATTTCCTTCACAGTTTCTTTTTAATGTTTTTCTTGTGCATGAATAAAATTAAAAAGGTTCAGATATGTCAAAAACAATAAAGCCAAAGAGTTTCTCTGTAAAGAAATGGGAACTGAGGGTCCAAAACTGTGGCAATAAGATAGAAAGAACTAGCCCTTAACTTTCATTTTTAGCATTCTACACTGGGCCATACTTAAGTTATATAAAAATATATTATTTTAAAATGAATAACACTAAGAGGCTGCAATCAACGTAGACAATAAAGCATAATTGGCTGATCTGCAAAATGGAAAAACTTTTGATTGCATAGATGAAGATAAGATGAAGCAAATCCGTATGCAACAAACCGAATAGCAATTTCAACAAAGATGTTCTCTCAGTTGAAAAGAAGTGCCATGGAGCAAAGTGATGCATCAAGAGAAAAGACTGTAGCAGCAGTTTTGCATGGCTGCCTGGGGAGGAAATGGTTGAAATCAGAGCTATTTACAATCAGGAAATGGTTGAAAGGAGCAACTTTAATAGGCAAGACGTAGTCCTGTTGACTAGGAATATAACAGGCACCAAAAGGAAATATGAGTCATGCTTTCAAGGAGCCCACGTTCTCATATAAGGTAGAAGCAGTAATGCAATGCATAAACAGATATTCATGTCAAAGTCTTATAAGGTTTATAAAACCAGAAAATGAGAATATGTGATAGAGCTCTGACCCAGGCTGAAAGCAAGAGAAGGGTTTGAGAAAGGGATAATTTACCAGAGATGTGAAGGGAGACAAAGTTAACTACATAGCCTAGAAACTGTGCCACTCAAAAGGAAAACCAGGAGTACGGCTATACAGCAAGACTCGATCTCAAAAGTACTCTTTCCCCAAAAGCAGTGTGAAGAAAAATGATGGACAGTTTAATCGAAGCAATGAAGGGAAATGGGAGAAAATGAGAACAAGCCCAATTACAAAAGCTTTTAAAAAATTGTCTTTTTCATGAAAAGCAAAGAACAGCAACTGAGTTTAAATTTCAAGAAATACTGCAAGTAAATGAAGATGTTGATCTAAACCATACATTCAAAAGTAACTCTTGAAAGTGTTAAGACAAGACATAAGGAATAAAAAATACATATAGCCTTGAATCATTAGGCAATTACTGCATATTAAAATAAGAGATAATAGTAGCTTTGATTAAGGTGGAGAGAAGACAATTTAAGAGATATGTAGGAGTTGACATTAACAAATAGAACTAATGACATTTTTCACCAGCTTTGGTGGTATATGACAAAAACCTTAAAATATTTCTTACAATGACAAATACCTATTTTCATATTCACAGAACTGCAAGTTAAGTACCCTTTATTTAATCCACAGTGAGTTTATCTGAGCCTTACAGTACTATTGGTTACTGACTTGGCTCAGGTTTTTGTGCCTTCCTTCTAAGACTTAAGATAAAGAGAATGAAGCTTTCTAGCACATGCTGTTTTTAAGGTTTCCCTAAGTATAAAAGTGCAAGTTAAGCCATGTGTGGGCATGGGAAGATATAAAGAAAACACTATAAATAACATAGTAATTTCATAGGTATATAATTCCAGCATAGGGCAATGTAGAATTCGAACCATAATTGGTTTAAAATATAGAGGTTGAATCCTACTTCAACCTAACAGGATGGTGTACCATAGAATATAGGGTAGTTATAGAAGAGATAAGAGTCCGCAGTGATACTTATACATGCATAACTTCTGTGTATCATTGTGTAAAGAATGACATCATTAGTGAGCACAGGGAGTAGTAAGAAAGAATTGATCATGTGGCTGGATAAAAAAACTTCAACTTTGGTGTGTTGAATTTTAGTTGCATTTTAAAACTTAAAAGTTGTCCTCCAAATAGACAACCTTATATAAGCCTTAAGGTCAAAGAAAAGATAAATGTAGGGAACAAACATTTGGATGGTATCTTTGGATAAGTGGTAATTTCAGCTCACCTGTAAACATTTCCCAGGGATATCACAATATGCTAAAAAAGCAGAACAGCGAATGTACACTGAAGAAATGTGGCTATTTTATGTTTGGATAGAAGGTCATGTACCTCCAAAGTGAAAAGAAATAATTGTTAAAAAGGGTAAGGAACAGGAGGTGATTGCTTTGTCTTCAAGCCAAAGCAGAGAGATGATTTAATATTTAAGATGTACCAAGATTAGAAATAACCTTACTCATTGTATTTAGTTTCAGGAAGTTTGATGGCTGATCTGCAATGAATGACTTGAGTAATGGTGTTTGAAGTCAGAATAAAAGCAGTTCAAGGATGGAGTGAGTAGCGAATAAGTGATAGCAACTCTTAGAAGATGTTTTAGAAGTTTTAGCTGAAATGAGATAAAATGCAATAGTATCGACGTATAAGTAGATGGTACAAGGTTTTTTCTCCTCTTTTATTTTTCAAAGGACAGAGAGTTCAGTGCACTTAAAATCTAGTAGGAAATATCTGTTTCAGAGAGTAGTTGAATATTCAAAAGAGAGAGGTTACTGAGAGGGTAACCTCCGTGGAGCAGGGGCTTTGTTCCAACCCATAAAATATGATTCACCTTTGAGAGACAGATTACAGATGAACAGAGATAATAAGCTAGGAGTTAGGTGTGACAAAAGAAAGAGGGTGTGAAGGATATCTCATTTAAGAAAAGGACAAGATAAATAAGTAATCTAGATTGAGAATGAAAAAATTAGTCTTGACTGTAAAATGATGAACTTGGTGGATCATATAATATGTACTGCATATCAGAGGATGTTATTTTTCACATAGACAACACCGATGTAAAGAACCCAAGAAATCTATGAAATAACCAGTTAAAACTAATAATTGAATGAGGTTGTTTTAGGGCCATTTTACTAATGCTTTTAAAAGTTACACTACTAGCATGTTTGTACCATCTTCTAAGATTCTCTCATGGTATTAAACATTTTGTCTCAGAAAATAACCATAAATTGATAAGCTCCCACTTATCCAATCTTTAGTTCTCAGACATCTGGATCAAGCACACTTGAAAATAACTTTTGTGTTCACTTCAGCTTACGTGCACTACATAGATCTTGTTAACTTTTGGGTTATCATTCTTTTCATTTTGCATCAGATTCTGTTTATATAGATAGAACATGTTGTACCTTAATACTTTGTATTGGGATTTGGGCAAAGAAAGAAACTGAAGATATATTTTTAGAGGTACACTTTTCTCTAGCTTCTCTGAGACCATGACTTGATGGTAGTATTTAATAGAAATACTGGGACATTTTTCAGACTCAGAAGGTCCTAAGGAACATGGATTTTCAAGCTCTTTCAGAGCATCAGCAAAATCTTCTCACTTTTGGTCAAAGCTCAAACGTAGGTTGATACTCCAATGTCAAAGATGCCTACACATCCACCATGTAACTCTCTAGCCTCTTACTTATGTGGGGGCAAAAAGATTCCTGGGGCCTGTTTGTGTAGTCAACATATGATCTGCTTGAGATGTTCTCTCATCTTTCTAACAATATGTGCCTCAAATTCCTAGTTCCATTCATTAATTCAGGCAGTAGTTTTGCCTTATAATCCTTCAGAAAAGTGCATGTGGTGGAATCAAATTTTGTTCCATTTATCCTTTTCTTATCATTTTCTTTTTAAAGTATCCATGGCATGTCCTGTCTGTCACACAGTTCAGCTACACATTCAATTTTCTCTTTCTGTAGGATACATGTTAATGACTTTCCTCAGTTATAAACGGTTACACAATATTGAATAAATGTACCATATCTATTTGAATAGTTCCTATTTTTACTTGTTAAAGAAAAACATTGTTTTATATTTTAAGCAAATCTTTCAGACCAAACTCATCAACACTGTCAAGGCAAAAGAATTTTTATATCACACTGAAATTTCATTAATCCTTTCTATGTTTATGGGATATATTAGACAGTATTCTATACAGGAGCAGAATGAATATATATATATAGTACAAGTGCCTTATGATGTAGGCTTACAAGATCAGAATCAGAAGAGTCCTAACAGCCATCGTGTGGCTCAGAGTGAAGAAACGTAAAGGCTGTTTGCACTCTAAGAACCCGAGGATCAAGTAGCAGTTGAAGGTCCAAGACTTGACAGCTCACTGCATAGTCACTTGTGTAAATCAGGGTCAGAAAGCCAAAAAAATAGATGGAAAGAACTAGAGAGCCATGCCCGAAGGCAAAGACATGAGCTCCTGCAAAGAATGAGGGACTACCTACTTTTTTTTTTTTTTTTGTTAAGCTTATTTTGCAAGCCTATTGGTCGGTGCCACCGGCAACCAGTGTAGGTCTTCCCGCCTCAGTTTCAGGTCTATGTGCTAATCATGCACAGACACAATCAGATCTTTACTAACCCGCTAGGGAGCCCTTTCTCCGGTCGGCCCTCACAGCGATCGCAGGATATACTCCGAGATTCCTCATGAGTGCCGGAAACCGTGCATAATACTCAACCTCAAATATCATACTTTACATATGTTTTTTCCTATATACTCTGCAACAATATCATACAGTGCTGAAAGTTGTTTTGTTTTAAGAACTACTTTTTCACTTTTTTGGCATTATTAACTAAAGATTACTTGGATGGAAGTGCTGCCACGCTATGACAGCCAACCTAACAGACAAGAGAACTCTAAAGTCGCGAGTATAGTGAGGACATGTTAAAGGAAGGAACGAATCGCATCCCGAACAGAGATGAGGACAATTTAAACCTTATGAATTGTTTAATTTGGGGAATCTTAATGTAATATTTTTCAGACCATGATTAGTAATTAAATGGTGTCATTTGAAACTATGGGAAGAGAGAACTAACTCGGTGCGGTGAATTTTTGTATACTTACTTCAATTTTCACTGATAGAAAACACTTGATCTGCTTGTATAATTATCACAGGAATAAAAATTCCTTTTAAGTGCCATGAATAACAGAAAATGGCCTCTGAGGAGTATTTCACGCTCTTAAATTGTAGCTAAAGAAAAGAAATCAGAGATGATTGTCTGTTACTGTGATTTTAAATACATCAAGTATTTTACAGCAAAGTTTCAAAAGTTGAAGGTTTTAATGGTGATGAAAACAAAATCAAGATTCCTAATGCACTCTCTGAATGCTTAGCACTATTTGTTTCAGCACTTTAGTTTACTCTTTGTACTTAAAAATGCATACAACTTAAAACACTTTTTGTTTCGAATACATTTTCTCTGTTGAGCCATTTCACTTCTAAAATAAAAGCAAATCCTGGAAGCTTCAGATTCAAAAAAGAGCAGGGAAAAGAAACCTTTATTGCTTAATTATGCAATCAAATTTTCACTGTTGCTACCCTAAATCTAATACAACTGCTCTCACCATCGTCACCCTTGGTTCCAGATTTTTAAGCTTATTTGCCATTTGTGATCTTCTCTTACTTGATAGCTAAATAGTACCACCATTTTGTTTTACCCTTTTCTCCCATTAAACTCATTCATTACTTCTATAGATATGCCTCTTCTATCTGCCAGTGAAATTTAACATTATGCCAGAGGTCTGCACTGTTGCTTGTGCCTTCTGTATAAATTTATTTTTGAGATGTCTTTTATTCTCATGGTTTGAACCATGATTAATCTGCTGAAGATGTTTAATTTTGTATATGTAAAGTATCAGTACTTATTTCAGACATCTTAGTAGATAATATAAGATCCAACTTGTTCAAAACAGAATTTATATCTTCTCTGATTAAATTTGTCTTTTATATACATTACCCAAGAAAATTACAGCATCACCCATGTATTTATGGCTATAATAATTATATGTCCTTTTCACATAATAGTCACATAAATCATGAATCATGATCATTCTAGTTTTCTAACTTCTCCAAAAGAGATTTCTGATTCTGTCATTTTCCTAGCTGTTGTTATCTCTTACAATTGAAGTGGTTTCAACGTTGATCCCCTCTGAAATTCACAATAATGTTGAGTTGCCATTATATTGGAGTTAGGGGATGGAACTGGGGACGTAAAAGAGATAGAGTAAAAATAGAGTCCTCTTAGGTAGGAATAATGCCATTAAAAAGAGCAAGACTATCTGCTTTACTTTGCACTTCATGGCCTTTGCTTTTTTTATCTTTTTACTTTCTACTGCATGATAATGAAAAGCTTCCCTCCCCTTTAGAAGAGGACACAGTATTGAAGTTGGCATCTTGAAGTCAGAATTGCAACATCTGCTGTAACTATGGTATTGCACTTACAAGTATCCAGAACAATGCAACAATCAATCCTTGTTTATTATAAGTTACCTAGTCTCAATTATTTTGTTGCATAGCAAAAATGAACTATTGTCCACCTGCAATTCAAATTGTCTTATTTCTCTTTCTTCTGCTGGTAAAATTAGCACCCCAGTGGTGAAATCACTTCTCAAAAGCCCATCAACAATACAGCCTTCAATACAAAAAGCCTTTTGTAGTGGAAATTTTAAATATTAAATGTAATAATTTCTGCAAGAGGGAAATCTAACATTCTCTTTCACAGTGCCATCTCAGAGTGTTGACCCTATAATTCTCAAAAATTTTAAAATATTTTGTAAACTTTTCTTCAATTTTAAACAAAGGAACAACACTAATAAACTGATAGCCACCAGAAAGTGAACCATCCAATGGAAAGTAAAGCTAGTACCCATTACACATGATAATTGTAACTATTTCTTCATAAAACTATTAATTTTTTGGTTAGATTTTCCTCCAAATCTCTTAGTCACATATATCTTGTAAATACATATCTAAATATTTTCATTGAAATAGACTTTACATAGAGTCAAAGTAATTTTAAAAGAATGACTATGCATTTTGATGAATGCGTAAAATTATGTAATCATAATCATAGCCAAGCTTAAAATAATTCCATAAACCTCAAAATTTCCCCACAAGACTGTAGGTCAACACTAACACTCCTCACACATTTTATTCCTGAAAACTACAGAGTTTTATTTATACTTACAGTTATTTGTTTTGGGAATTTTATATATATATGTGTTATACATGTGCAAAGTAAAGCAGATAGTCTTTTAAGTAATACTTGTCATGACAGATTTGAAATTTATTTATGCTGTGTATATCATTAGTTTGTTATATTTTACTGCATATATTGCAATGTATGTATTCTTCAAAGTGTGTTTAGCTATTTTTACCTATTAGTTGTTTAGATAATTTGAATGTGATTATGAATAATACCATTATAAATACTTCTGTAAAAGTGTTTATGAAAACATGCTTTCATTTACCTAGGGAAAGTATATAGGAATGACACTATTGTGTCAATTGGTATTAAAAAAAAACCCAAAAAACAAAACTATAGGAAGCGTCCCAAGTGTTTTTCAAAGCAGCTGTACAAACTCCATTTCCCCACCATGAAAACAACATGAGAAATATCACTTTCCACCGTTTCAGTCCTTGCAAGTCTTCGAATTTTAATGTTTATTTTAACTCTTATCAGAGGTGTGTATTTTTATCTTTGTCATTGTTGTTGGTTTTGACACAGGGACTCAGTACATTGCTCAGGTTGACTTTGATCTCCTCGGCCAAAGAGATCCTCTTATTTCAGACTCCCAAATACCTGGGACTACAAGCACATGCCACCTCACCCAACCATATTTTTATTTTAATTTGCAATTTACTAGTTAATAATGGCATTGGGCATATTTTTTGTCGTTAACTGTCACCCATATGATCTATATATCTTCTTGGTTGAAATGTGCATTCTAAACTCTTACAGATATAAAATTTCAAGTTTTTCATTGTCTAATTTATGAATATGAGAGTTCTTTACATAAACTGAATGCAAGCATTTGGCTTTCTTGGCAAATATATATATCTTCACTTCTTATTATTGATTCACATTTTATTCAGATATATTTCTCCATCTGCCTGAAATACTTTCTTTAATATGTCTTAATATACAGTGTATATTTGCTATTAATGAATTCTCTTCATTTTGCACCTAGTCTATTTTAAATTCCATACTTTACCTTCACATTTTCACTGAATCTTTCTTTCTGGACTTACAGTTGTTCATTAAAGTGTATGCTTTTCTTGTAGCACCCTGAGCATGTCACTTTATGGTCACCCAGTTTGCACAGTCTTAAAATAAGTCTACTGTATTTGTTGTCCTTTTTTGTATGTATTTTATTTTCTCTGTATCATTGTTTCCCCTTTTTTTAGCAACTTGAAGACGATATGTCTAAAGTTTATTTTCCTGACTTTTTCCTTACATGGTGGTCCTCTAAAACCACAAAATCTGTGATATTTACTATATTTTATTAATCTCAAAGATTCAGAGCTTTTAAGTACTTTTCTTCTTTATCTCTCTTCTCCTGAGAGTACAATGAAATGTACATTAAACTTTGATATTTTCTTGCAGCCTTCAAATGCTGTTTTGGTTTTTGCCATTCTGCTTTCTATTTTTGCTATAATTTTGGTAATTTCTATTAGCGTATGGACTACCTCTGAGTCTCATTCTGTCCTTGGCTTTGTCTACCAATACTGGATTGCTTTTCTCTTGCTTTGTGTGGTTTGTCTCTAATTTATTATATTAGTGGTTTAACATGATTGGTACAATAAAATATAAACATTAATTACTAAATATGCATGCTTGTCCTTGTGCTAAGCTATTAATATATGGGCTGAATCAAAGTAATCCTGAGCTGAGTTGCATTTGGATTTTCTTGTGGTTGCTTTCATTGCACTAACAGAATTTTTCCACTGTTTTTGTTTCACACTCTTAAATTTCCTTTTGTACATGCCTCATAGTAGTTTTCTATTTCCAATATTGTCAATTTACCAGTGGCAAATAGGAGTTGTTGGACATCAAATAGTTCAGTTCCAGTCCAAAAACCTAGCTTTTTCTAGGTCAAACATAGATTTTTACAAAGGATTGCCTGACTGGGAGATAAAGCTTTACTCCTCAAGACTTGATACACACGGAATGCATTGCAGTTTCTACAAGAAGCAGCAGTCTAGGACTCATGTCCAACTGGCCAGCCAGGGTCTTCCGCAAATGTGTATTTTCTGCTTACCACCTGAGGTCTTTTTTATTGTTTGTTTTTGTTTTTTTTCAGTACCAGGAATCGAACTCATGACCTCACACTTGCCAGGCAGGTGCTGTGCCACTGAGCTAAATCTCCAGCCCCCCACCTGAGGTCTTTACCTGGACTTTTTGGTAGCATTCTTACCTCAGCTGCCTTTGCCATGATCTCCTTACTGGGGTAGAGGGTTAGACATACTTTTCTCCACTCTGACCCAGTAGTTCAGAACTTTTCTTCTCATAGCTCTTTCTGCTTCTCTTCCCATCTAAAAGGTCCATACTATTTAGGAACCTTTTGTTTAAATTTTCTCCTGCAGTGATGCTTCATAGCTCTGCACTGATTGCCCTGATATACTGGCAAGCTATCTGTGAGGGAAAGGAACATTTAGAAGGTGATGCTTCCTGAGGTTTAGCCCTTTCCTTTACCTATACTGTGAGCAAGTGTTTAAAGCCTCCACTATTACTTCATTCTAGCTGTTGGATCAACAACTGACTGACTGACTGACTGACTGACTACTCTCTGAAGCTCAGTTCAGCTTTTGAGAGTTGCTTTACATTTGCTAAACTGGTGGATAAAAACAGGGTTTAAGAAATCCTATCAGGTAGGTAAGGTGGCGTACACCAGTGGTCCTAGCACTCACAAAGGCTAAGGCACAAGTCTCACCAGTTTTACCCCAGTCTCAGCAATTTATCAACCTAGTGAGAACTGTGTCCTTTTTTTTAAAGGGAGGGTTGGGGGTGTAGCTCAAGGCATATACTTTGGGTTCAACCTTCAGCAATGAAAAAGAAAGAGAAAGAAAGAAAGAGAGCAAAGCAGAAAGAAAGAAGGAAAGAGCAAAAAAAGAAAGAGAAAACAAAGAAGAAAAGAAAAGAAAAGAAAAGAAAAGAAAAGAAAAGAAAAGAAAAGAAAAGAAAAGAAAAAAGAAAAGTAAAAAGTTATGTCTCTGGCTCTTATGAATTGGAATTTCTTGGAGATCCTAACCTTGCTCTGGTGATAGGCGCTGTCTATTCAATGGAACATACAAAGGATTGCTTCCTCAATCCAATGAGTATAGTAACTTTTAAAAACCCTTTCTGGAGAAATAGTGTGTCTTCACCTCTCTACCAAGCTTTACAGGTTTTGCTGCCCTTCTCCAAGTGGTTTAAGGCTTCTGTTTTATGGCAGGGAATGGTCTGGGAGGGACTTTGCATGTTTAACATCCGAGTCCCTGTGTTTCAGGCGCTGTGATTCTTGACTCACCTGCTTCTGTGCATTGGTCCTCTCCCTTTCCCACATGCTCTATTGAGGTCCATGGAGAAGAACCTGCCCTTGGGCCCAAACTACACATGTTCCTTTTGCTCTCACGGGTTCTAGACCACGTTTAGCTTTCAATAACTCATGAATCCATTTTTCTGTATTTTCTTCTCTATTTAAATGGTGTGCAGCATGTCTTCTCTCCATGCTCTTAAAGATATGTGTCGGTGTTTTCACCCTGATTCTTATGATTTCAAATACTGCACATGTTTTTTCTGTTAGTATAGCTCTCTCTTGGGTTCAAGAGATAGCTTTTATAATAATTTGGGTTTTCTTTGCTCTTAGTTTAAATGTCAAACATTCTTGATTCCTACATATTAAGGAAAAGCTGAATCTTGTATTTTAAGGAAAACATTTATTTGTGTGTCTTTTTATTTTTCAGAAGATTATATTCAGTTTGTTTTTGTCCCCAATATGCAGTTCCTCTCCCCATTTTGTGCTTCAAACCTATTTCTAAAAATATGGACTCCCCTCTGTGGCCACAGTGGCTACCCACCACACCCATAGTGTGTCTGCCCAGGCTGGGCTAAAGCCCGGACATCCTCAGGAATCCCTGGGAATTGCAACTTTGCCTCCCTGACCAGCGTGCAAGGCAGGCAAAACCTCAGGCACTCTCTGGGGCCTAGGTGGCTACCCACCGCAACCATAGTGTGTCCGTTGGGGCTGCATGGAACATCAGACACTTTTAGGAACCCCGGTGAGCCACTGTGGTGCCTTCCCCACTCGGGTGTGAGGCATGTGCATCCTTGGACAACCTCTGGGGCCTTGGTGGTCCCTGCTAGAACAACTCACAGCCCCCCTGGGAGCTCAGCTGAAACCTGGACAGAGTCAGCGTCCAGGGGAGTTCATGCTCACCACTCCCCTTCCAGTGTGGGAAGCAGGCTCTGTCCTGGGTAATATCTGAAGCCTCGGTGAACATGGCCTGCATCCTCCCTACTCTTGTGGAAGCTGGGCCGAACCCCAGAAAGTCTCAGGAATGCCAACGAGTCTCCCTCGCCCTTCCCACACACTCCTGGGAGCCAACTGAATGCAAGAAAGGTTGGGAGCATCTGGAACCCCATCTTGCCACCACTCACCAGCACAGGAGATGGGCACTGAGCACTGGGGATCTTTGGACTCTTATGTTGCCACTCACATACAATCAGGAGAGTGAGGCTGCACTCCAGGGAGCACCTGGATCTTCAGAAATGACAAAATGAAGGAGCAAAATGCAATCCCAGACCTTCACACCACCCAAAACAAGTCCAGGAGACATCAACACAGAAAAGCCTGGAAGTGATACACCTGAAATTTCTGAAATGATAGCAACTGCAGTAAAGAAACAACTCTATCAGGCCATGGAAGACATCAGATCAGAAATAGTGTCTCAGGTGAGAAAAGAAATGACAACAATAATGAAAGAAATGCTCAGCATATCCAAAGATGACACTGACAAGAAAATAGAAGAGCATAGACAACTCATGGAAACCTTCAGTGAACAATATACAAAAGAACTAGAAAGTATGAAACACATATCCATGAAATTAAAAATTCCACTGAAAGCTGGCAAAACCACCTGAACAAAGCTGAAGATAGACTTTCAGACCTTGAAGACAGCATTGCCACTAATGAATGTAAAAGGAGGGATCTCTTATAAAAACAAGGAATTAGGAAATAACAATTCAACAACTGCAAGATGAAGCAAAGAAAAACAATGCCAGATTAATAGGTATTAGTGAAACATCAGGTGTCAACACAAATTACATAAAAAGACTATTTGCAGAAATAATAGCAGAAAATTTCCCAGGCATGGAAAAAGAATTGGACATTTAGATAAGTGAAGCATATAGAACTCCAGTTAATCATAACCAAAATAAATCTGTACCCAGATATATAGTGATCAAGATAGCAGAAACTCAACAAAAGCTCAGAATATTAAATCTGTTAGAGAAAAGAAACAGATCACCTATAAAGGAAAGCCTGTCAGAATCATGGCAGACTTCTCAACACAAACCATCAAGGCAAGAAGAGCTTGGAGTGAAATATTTCAGGTACTGAAAGAAACTATCTTAAAACCCAGAATGATGTACCCTGAAAAACTATCACTCAAATTTAATGGAGAAATAAAATATTTTCATGATAAAGAACAACTGAAGAAATTTATGAGTGCCAAAGCAATCCTAAAAAGAGTACTAAAATATATTCTAGGAAGAGATAAAACAGATTGCAACTTCAAGAACAAGAACAGAAATGAACCAACAAGCAGAGCAAGCAATTAAACAGAAGGAAATAGGAGGAACCAACAGCAAGAAAATACCATGACAAAGATAAGCCAGTACATATCAGTTATAGCCATCAATGTAAACAGTCTCAATGCACCCACCAAAACAAGCAGACTGGCAGAGTGGATCAGGAAACAAAATCCAACTATATGCTGTATACAAGAAAGAGATTTACCTGAAAAGGAAATTCATGCACTGAAAATTAAAGGATGGAAAACAATACTCCATGTAACAGGACCCCAGAAAAAAATGGGTGTAGCTATTCTGTTTGTAGAAAACCTGAACTTCAACACAAGAACAATTAAAAGAGATAAAGAAAGTCACTCCATACTCGTGAGAGGGAGGCTTCAAGAGGAAGAGATAACAATCATAAACATCTATGCACCAAATATAGGAGCACCCATGTATATAAGACAAATTCTAACAGACATGAAAAGTGAAATAAGCAGCAACACAATCATAACAGGAAACTTTAAACAACATTGTCACAAAAAGATAGGTCAACTCAAAAAAAATCGGGAAAGAAATAACAGAACTTAACCAAACTGGTGAACATATGGACTTAGTAGACATTTATACAGTGTTCCACCCAACAGCATCAGAATATATTCTTCTCAGCTGCACATGGGATGTTCTCTAAAATAGACCATACACTAGTACATAGAACATGTTTAAGTAAATGCAAAGGAATTGAAATTATCCCATGTGTACCATCAGATCATAGTGCACTGAAATTGGAAATTAATGACAAAAAAAAACACAGAAACTTCATAAACAGTTGGAAATTAAATAACATCCTCCTGAACAACCAATGGGTCACAGATGAAATCAAAGTAGAGATTAAACACTATTTATGGTCAAATGAAAATGTACATACAACCTACAGGAACCTGTGATATGCAATGAAAGCAGTCCTCAGAGAGAAATTTATAGCGGTGAACTCCTACCTCAGGAAAACAGAACAAGCACAAATAAACAATCTTGTGCTGCACCTCAAGTTCCTAGAAAAAGAAGAGCAAGTCAAACCCAGAGCCCAAAGAAGGCAGGAACTTATAAAGCTCAGAGCAGAAATTAATGCAATGGAGACTAAAAGAAAAAAAAAAATACAAAGAATTAATGAATCAAAGAGTTGGATTTTTGAAAACATAAATAAAATAGATAAACCCCTAGCCAACCTTATCAAAATAAGGAAAGAAAAAACTGAAATGCATACAATAAGGAATGAAAGGGATGAAATCACTACAGATCTTGAAGAAATTCAGAAGATCATCCATACCTACTGTCTTGGTTACTTTCCTCTCCTTGCTGGGACAAAATACCTGAAGCCTAAAATTAAGGAAGGAAAGGTTTATTTTGCTTACAGTTTGTGGAGGTTTCAGTCCATACTTGGCAGGTTACAAGGCAGAGTGGCACATGGCAGAGGGCTATAGCTCATGGCAGCAGAACACAGCAAAACAACAAGCACAAAAGGGAGGAATGGCAGCAAGCAGCCTCTTCCTCTTCCTCTCCCTTACATATGCAAACTATCCACCCCAGAGCAGGTGTAGCTCTCATACCCATAATCAATCAAACTCTAAAAGCCTGCCCCATGACCACATGAGGCTTTTGGGGGGGTAGCCAGACATAAACCATAACATCTACTTTGAAAATCTTTACTCTCACAGAATGGGAAACACAGAGGAAATGGACAGATTTCTAGATGCATATGAATTACCAAAGCTGAAGGAAGAATATATAAAAATCCTAAATAACTCAATATCAGCCAGTGAAATTGAGAATGTAATTAAAAACTTGCCAATGAAGAAAAGCCCAGGTCCTCATGGATTCACAGCTGAATTTTACAAGTAATTTAGGGAAGAGTTAACAGCCATTCTTCTCAAACTCTTTAAGGAAAATAAAAGGGAAGAAATTCTCCCCAACTCTTTCCTGGAGGCAAGTATTATCCTGATACCAAAACCAGAGAAAGACCCAACAAACAAAGAGAACTACAGGCCAATCTCCCTAATGAATACAATGCAAAAATTATCAATAAAATACTAGCAAACACAATACAACAAATCATAAAGAAGGTTATACACCATGACCAAGTGGGATTCATACCAGAATGCAGGGATGGTTCAATATATGCAAATCAATTAATGTAATACACCATGTCAATAGAGACAAAGACCAAAATCACATGATCATCTCCATCAATGCAGAAAAAGCCTTCCATAAACTCCAACATTCATTCATGATGAAAGCCCTATAGAAAATAGGAATAGATGGGATTAACCTCAAACTGATCAAAGCCATCTATGATAAATCAACAGCTAACATCATACTAAATGGTCAAAAATTGAAAGCTTTCACTTTATAATCAGGAACAAGACAAGGATGTCCATTGTCACCACTCTTATTCAGTATTGTTCTGGAAATATTAGCTAGAGCAATTAGATAAGAGAGAGAAATAAAAGGAATAAGGATAGGAAAGGAAGAACTGAAATTATCATTATTTGCAGATACCATAATACTCCACATAGAAGACCCCAAAAACTCCTTGAAAAGGCTCATGCATTTAATAACCAAATTCAGTAGCATACCTGGATGCAAAGTTAACACTCAAAAATCAATAGCATTCCTGTACACAAGCAACAAACAGACCGAGAGAGAAATTAGGAAAATCACACCTTTCACAATAGCATCTAAAAAGATGGAATACTTAGGAATCAATCTAACAAAAGAAGTAAAAGATCTATATGGTGAAAATTATAGTACTCTGAAAAAAGAAATCTAAGAAGATATCAGAAAATGGAAAAATATTCCTTGTTCATGGATAGGAAGATCCAACATTGTGAAAATGACCACACTCCTGAAATTGATATACAGATTCAATGCAATCTCAATTAAGATACAATTAGTATACCTCACAGATCTAGAGAAAACACTCCTAATGTTCACCTGGAATCAGAAGAAGCCTAGAATAACAAAAGCAATCTTGGGAAACAAAGGAAAAGGAGGATGAATCACAATTCCTGACTTGAAATTATATTGCAAAGCTACTGTGATAAAATCAGCAAGGTACTGGCCCAAGAACAGACCTGAAGATCAATGGAACAGGGTAGAAGATACAGATACAACTACAAACACACTCAGTCATCTTATCTTGACAAAGGAGCCAAACATGTTCAATGGAAGGAAGATAGCCTCTTTAATAAATGGTTCTGGAAAAACTGGCTTTCCACATGCTGAAAACTAAAACTAGACCCATGTCTTTCACCATGCACTAAATTAAAATCAAAATGAATCAAAGATCTAAATTTTAAACCAGAAACACTAAATTTATTGCAAGAGAAAGGAGGGAAAAATCTTGACTACATTGGGGTAGGCAGTGTTCATGAACAAAAACCAAACTGCACGGGAAATATTTCAAAGAATCAACATCTGGGATCTCATCTTATTGAAAAGTTTTTGCGCATCTAAGGAAATCACCAATAAAGTAAAAAGAAAACTCACGAATAGGGAAAAAAATTTTAGCCAATTACCCCTGAAACAAAGGACTTCTATCTAGGACAGATAAAGAATTTTAAAAAAACAGCCCCCCCCCAAGTTCAAAGACCCAATCCAAAAATCGGCATCTGAGTTGAATACACACTTCTCTAATGAAGAGATACTAATAGTGAATAAATACATGAAAAAATGTTCAATGTCATTATTCATTCAAGAAGCACAAATTAAAGCAACACTGAGATTCCATCTGACCCCAGAAAGAATGGCTATCATTAAGAAATCAACCAATAACAAATGCTGGATTGGCTGTGGGGAGAAAAGAACCCTGCTTCACTGCTGGTGGGATTGTAGATTTGTGAAGCCACTGTGGAAATCAATTTGGAGATTCCTCACAAAACTAGGATTGGAAGTCCCATTTAACCCAGCTATTCCCCTTCTGGGTATATTCCCAGTAGAATTAAAGACATCATACCACAGAGATATATGTGCACCCATGTTTATAGCAGCATAATTTTTTATAGGTAAATCGTGGAAAATACACAGATGCCCATCCACTGAGGAATGGATAAAAAAGTTATGGTATTTTTTACAATGGAATATTACTCAGCCATTAAAAAGTTAAACTCGAGGCTTTTGTAGGTAAATGGATGCAAATAGAGACCATACTCATAAGTGAAATAAATCGGACCCAGATGGGTAAACATCATATTGTCTCCTTGGTGTAGGAACCTGAAAGACTAGGTAAAACTCAAAATGTACAATAGATGATAGGAAAGGGAAAGAAATTGCTCAAAGGAAGGAACAACCTGGATGAGGGAAAGAAGAAAAAAGAAATAAGGAAGGCAAAATATAAATATATATATGAATAGCTGTGATAACTGTAGTGCTAATGTCTGCTGGTGTATTGAAATTAACAGTTAATACTCACAATCTTTTATGTTCTGATCAGCTTTGCATGCTTGTATCTGGTGGTCTGAGCAACTGATTTGAAGGTAACAATATGCAATGGAATTACAATGGATAACTCCTATTATCTGGTCTAGTGAAACTCCTTATTATCTCTAATGTTTTATCAAAGAATTATTTTCTTATTCTCTTTAATGGTTTGAGCAATCTTTCATTCTTACATCTGGTAACCTGAGCAATGTAGTTTGAGGATAGCCATATGTAATGTAATAACCACTGTTGATTTGTATTATTTTGATCTGAGGCCCCGTATCATTTGAATGTTCTTGCTTTGGTTTGTTTATGTTCATTATTTTCGTATGCTGATACTGTTCTATTTTTGTTTGTTTGTTTCTCATCTACTACTTTCTTTAAAGTAAAAAAACATATGGTCTTATTCTTACAGTCATTGCCTGTATAACTGTGATTTTTATTCTATGCTCTCTATAAAGTTACAAAAACTTTTGTTATACCATGCATCTATGGCGGAGAGATTAAAATAATGTTCAACACAGTGTACAACAGAAAAAAAGTATGGCATAATTATTCTTTCCTTTCTGACAGAATTACATTCTCTTATCTACTGTATATTTTCTCTAGCTGGTGTGTTGCAAAGAGGCTATTTCAAGACCTTCTGTGCTTCATCTGTTATATGGTCATGCCTACATTCCAGATATCTTAACAGAGGTTTTATATAGCTTCTAGGTGCCATTATGTAACATAGCAATAATAGAAACACATTGTTTTTCTTTGATTTATTCAACAGAAATCAACCACAGCTTGGAAAAGAAATGTTCCATTTTAATCTATCTACCAAGAGTGTTCAAGAATGGTGATATCAAGCAGTGACTACTTGCCTTAACCTAGTCTTACTACACATCTTAATCCCTTCTCTTGCATTATTAACGCTGTTAGCCATTGATGTTTAATTAAAAGTCTATAAATTCTAGAATACACACTTATCATTTCCTCATAAGTCTACAAGCATTTTTGGTTCGTGTAATGTATAGTTTTCTTTGATTATTATTCAGTTAATCTGCTTTTTATATCTCAATTAAACCTGCCAAGTTGATTCAGTCTGGATCATTCTCCTGAAATAGAGGTCTCTCTAGTGTTCCTAATTGGGCTAGCAAATCTTTATCTCAGGACATTACATACAGCAAGCCTAGGTTCTTAATTCTTCATCTAGCATTTCATACTCTTTGGCCAGTTCTGATCATGACACGAGTACACTCACACCATGGAAGTATGTATTATTTTCATCCAATGATGAAAACTATATGACTGAAAATATTATGTGCCCCATAATAATGTCACTAAAATGTGGTCAGTCCTCCACTACACCCCCATATGAACATGATATAAGATATCTTCTGTGTCCCTTGCATAAAATCATACCCAAACTAACCTCTTTTGAATTCCTTCAGCTTCCATTTACACCTTCTTTAAATCCACTGAATGGCCATTCACATCTTAACTCTTCAAAGTAGCAAATAAACTTCTCAAATGCTAAGCGAGCAGCAGCAGTCTGCTTTCTGTCATTTCCAGGCAGCTGTCATAGCAATGTATCATCTTGATTAATAGCTATGTGGAGTGGCAATATCTTTGCTGCCCCACATGTCTACCCCCTATGATTCATTGGTAGTATTTCTTTTCAGGTTATCAGAAAAATAGCGAGGACTGGGGATATAGCTCAGTGGCACAAGCATCTGTCTGGCAAACATTAGGTCCTGAGTTTGATTCCCGGTTAACGCCCTCCCCAAAACACAAAAGAAAAATAGCAAGAGTAGTAAGTATACGCTGTAAACCATTAATCTAATGGCAGTAGTTAGTTACTCAGACGTTGAGTTATCAGGGCGCTGTATCACTTCTTTTTACCAAATTATCTAGGTGGAGTTTTAGGGCAGTTTGCAAATCAGCAAAAATCCAATTCTTTCTTTCTGGAGAAATAGATCCATAGATTTCTCCCAGTACTCACACTGGTATACTAGTGAATTACAAACATGGTATAGATAGCCAAAAATCTTATCCTTTGCTCTTGTGGAAAGGCTAGATTTCATTTTTTGATGAGATCACAATAAACATGGGAAAATCCATTCATTTGCCATAATCATTCCTATTTTCATGTGTTACTTATTCTGATCCACTATGATGGGAATTTTCTGGCTCATATATATGGAACACTCATAGTGTGAGATTTAACAGCATATTTTCTAATGCTAAGAATTCATATTACAGTAAGGTAGACAAATTTCTCCTTAATATAAATTTTCAAACACTGTAAGAGAAATATTAAGCACTAGATATAAATCTAGACAATCTGCTTATCCCAGAAGCATATTATACTGCTCTTTGCCTACTGTTGTCTCTCGTTTAGTCATAAGTGGAACGTGAAAAATACATGTAGTAATTTATGCTGCAGTTAACATATTTAGATCCTAGGTAATGTTACTAAAATTGCTGATGCTCAGTGGGGAATTAATCAAAACTGGAAAGGCATTGATAAAAACAAGGAGTATAATTTCTCATATCCAGAGGAAACATGAACAACTATTTACAGAAAGTCACTGTACCTACACCACTAGAGAACTGTCTGGGATATTTAGGGAAAAGTCTGAAAAATGAATTGTTAACCTATTTATCTGGAAGTGAAAGTTGTTTTACATATAAAGTTGGGATAAGAACTTTTCATGTGCAATTCTTTTCTAAAAAATGTGTGTGTGTGTGTGTGTGTGTGTGTGTGTGTGTGTGTTTGAAATACTGAAGATTGAAACCAAGCTTTCACACTAAGCTACATCAGCAGCTCTTTTTATTTTGTATTTTGAGAAAGGATTCTATCTTTAGATATCTGTAAAGTTACAATCTATGTTTTCTAATTTTGATTTACTGACAGAAAGCTGAGACCTACATGTAGCTTTTAAATGTAACTTTATTTTTCCTTTTTCCTGAAATCAATTTCATTGACTTCCTTGGTGACTTCTTCGTTTATATTTTTCTTGAAACATCATATAATACCTTGACCCAAGTATTGACACGATGCTTAAAAGTGTGTGATTGATGATAACAATAGTTAGTTGTAGGTGGCTGTCCATATGTGTCAGGCTCCAAGCTAAAGGCTTTATACATATTGGTTGATATGATCTACACAGTTAATGTCTGTATATGATGTGCATTTCCATATTGGTTCATACAATCTACAGAGCAAATGTTCAACTATGATGTAAAGTGTATGATAGGGAAAGTAAGGCTAAAATTTTAAGTAACATACTCAAGGCCACATTGCTTACATCACAAGTGGGAAATGTGCAACATTTTATAAGTGATTTTGTATTTATAAGTGATCATTCACTATAATTCCAGGTGATCAGAGGATTTTCAGTTTAACCATAGAGATATTGCATAAGGCCAGTGATGATAATATTATCCTCTAAAACAAAAAACACTTTTCTGATTTAGAGAAAAGTATATTTTACTAAGAAATGCACACACATTTAATAACATAATTCATATATTTTACTCAAAGTCCATCATTTTCCATCTGTGTGAGGGGGCCAATACCTAAGTTACACTTTGCTAGTTCAGAAAGTGAAAACACTGAATGCTTTTCTCTTTTACTCAGAAGGTTTCTTATGAATATCAAAAAGAAAGTATATTTAAAAGGTTAGAACAAATTAAAGTATTATATAACAATGAATTTTATTAACAAAATTCATGAAGTTACAACCCATAAAGAACTAAACATATTTTGAAATAACCCTGACTTTCTTCTGATGCATTTCTCAGTACCTAATCCTCCCCTGCACATGGTTACAGTCTACTGTCTAGTCTAAGGTAATACTGGGAATGAGATTTTTTTTTTCCTCTAGACAAAGAGTATCTTAAATCTACCCATTTACTAACATATGGGAATAAAATATTAACTGAATTTACATGCAATCAAAGAATATGATTCACTTGCTAAAACTGATCAGTGTGTTCCATTTCATGATGAGATGTTACTTTTAGTAAACTAAGTTTTGCCATGAATTACTCACTTGGGAGTAAAATGAAACAGACAATGATGTATCTGTTAAAAATTTTTAAAATTCATAATATTTAAAATATAAATATATAGATTACAGTTAACTCAGATCGTGGATACTTTTCACATAATTATAAAACCTACTACACTAAAATGGAAATCTCTAGTGATGAACAGTAATGACACAATTTTAGGTACTGAAAGTAAAATCAAATTGAACGATCTCAAAGAAAGTGTGTTAGTTTTCTGTCACTATAGAAAAACACCTGACACAATTAATTTGTGAAGCAAAAAGGTTTCTTTTAGGTCCTGGCTTTTAAGGATCCATTCTATGACCCAGCAGACCTACTGCTTTTAGACTTCTGCAGTAGTAATGGACATCAGTCACAGTGGTACTTGCTCATCTCATGATCACGAAACAAAAGAGAAAAGGGGGTAGGGTGCCCCACATCCTCTTGGAGGACTCCTTTCAATAACCTATGGACTTCCTTACAGCTTTTGCATCTTTAAGCTGCCATCACCAACCAGTAGCAGCTCCATACGACCAGGCTTGTAATACCTGGGCCTGTGGGAGAGGCCCGACATTCACATTATAGCGGAAAGCGAGAAGATATACTTCCTTTCCACTAACTTTCATTTACCTTTTCATCTACTTCAGATTACTTAACCTTTTCAGCAAAGAACTGAGCATTTTCTTTCTTTTATGTGTACTATGTAACTCAAATCTTTTTTTTTCCCCAATCTACCACCACCTGTGAAATTCCTCTCAACAAATAACATTCAAAGTTACAGTTTCAAAAGAACAAAAAGAAAGAAATAATACTGGAGTATCACCTGAAGGGAAATATAATTGAACAAGAAAAATGCAACAAAGAAAATATAGAAGAGGAAAAGCATGGATTCTGGAAAATATAGGTGACCTAAAATGATTAAAAAAAAAAAAAGAGGGGAAATTGTAATTTTTTAGGTTGTGCATAAATAAACTTTTAGTAAAGAAGATGTATCACGAAAATTTTTCCATAACATGTGGCTCCTCTAAGTGCTCCTCTAAAGTTTTACCATGTTAAGTAGAAAAATTGACAAGTAAATATCTGATATATTTAACTTTAACTGAGAATAGCAGACAAAAAGAACATATTTTAATCCACATAGCCTGCTTGGCTTCACCGCACATTTTACAATTTCCAGTGAGGAAAGGGCAATGGATGGATACTAGGAGCGTAGGCTATTTAATCTGTTATTTTACTTGCTGAGATATCAGGGATTCTGCTCCTCCCAGTTTTATTTCTGAGGAGAATTAAATCATAAAAATTTCCATAAGTTTCCAATGTTAACTTTATTGATCTATATCCTTTACCTTGTGCCTTTATGGTGTTGCCTACTAGAATGTAAAGATTATATTTCTTTACCTCTGGCAGGCCATAAAAATTCCTTTTGACCAATGGAGTGTGGTTGAGTGGGAGTGTGTCAGCTCCACAACAAGTCCTCAAAGACCAGATGTTTACATATGTGCTCCACTTACCTTCCCTGAGGAGAACTTGTATCTGATTTCTGCTTGTCCAAAGGAAATGTAGAGACATTTTAAGCAACATTGAATCAAAACTGCAGAAGGAGACACAAGAAGCTCACAGGTAGTTGGAAGGAGAATCATCCACATGAGTGAGTGACAACTTGTGTACCTGTGAGCATAAAAAATCAAACCAAAAAACAGGACTGTTATAAACAATGCAGATTTGTTTCTGTTTGACTGACCTCCACCTACTGCCTGGGTGATCTAAGGGCAATTATTACCATGGTAGTATGTGTCTGTAATAATCTCATGGTTTGACTTGAAAAATGTATTCTAACTTTCAAATATTTTGAAAGCAGGAAGAAATGGATTAAAGAAACAGAATTACTCACAATAATATTTTAAGGAAACCATTTGGTATATACATAAAAAGTAATATTTTATTTAAAGGTCTAAGAATTTTGACACCTGTCCTGCCTTGCAGAATAATAATATTTTGGACATTTTTATGACTGGACACAAAGAGTATACAAATATTAATAAGATTATATCTAGTTTTATTGGTTAATTAATAATATCTGTAAGGATTCATTTAATTATGGAAATATTTTTATCAAACAGTTTTTATACATGCATTCTTTTGTATGTTACGACTTTAATCTTGAGTAATTTATATCATAGCAGTCCTACTTACCACACATATGTCACAATATAATTCTCTACAAGACAAATATGTGTGATTACATTCACTAAGTAACACTGAAGAGCTCCAAATCATTCACTGTGAAAACTCTAACTGCTTAAGTAAAATTAGTTTGCCTTTTCATTTAGTTTCTATTTTGTTTCATTCAGAGAGTTAGCTTTTAAAGCTTGGGAATAGAAAAGGGAAATTTTGACATATTCAAGTTCAGACAGTAGAGAGATCAGGAAAATCATGGTTGCTTTAATAAATAACTGATCCCTATTCTTTTTGTAGACATTAGAAATATTAATATGTAGAGAGGGTCAAGGAAGAATTGCAAATTTTATTTAAATTATGAATAACACTAAATTGAAGGAAGTGTTCTTTTAGTAGAGTTTATTTGTACATCCACGTCCTATGTGGTTTATGAAAATAGGGTCTCTTACATGAACATGAAGTTCTAAAGTGACGGGCAGATGAAGAAATGGTAGAAATAAGTCATACTAATGGAGTAGACATTTAATTAGTACTCTCCATACACTTGCATGTACTCTGTGTGCATAATATATTTTAATCCTCCACAAAATTTAACAGATGTTTTCAAAATGTAAGCTGCAGGTTGAATTTGCCTGGTTTGCCTAGGTTTCATTGAATCATCTTTGGTTGTATATAAAATATATAAAATAGTTCATTTATAAAAGTAACAAACTTCTTTTTTTACAGATTGTTCCTTATAACACAAGCATGTCTGATATGAGGGTCACAGGTTGGACATGCTTGCCCAAGGTAGATACTAAGATTTGAAGATAGTTGGAGTGTGCAAATGTTCATGTACTGGAAACTTAATCTCCAATGTAGGGACATTGAAGTGGTAGATCTTCAAGTTCAAAGGCCCAGTGAAAGATATTACACCTACCGGGCATTGCTTACAGATGAATGGTTGCAGTTCCCGCAGAAGAGATTTTTGTCTGTAAGAAAGTAGAATATGAAGGTTACGCAATGTGTGATCTCTCCTGAATGCTTTTATTTTTCCGTCTGTGACTCTGCTACATTATAATGCAGCCAAGGTGTCCTTCTTCAGGCCTCATGCTGTTTGTATCTGCTAGTACCACAATCATGAACCAAATAAATATCTTTTCTTTATAAAGTATCCAACCTTGAGTGTTTCATTTTAACACCAGGAAGCACACTAAGACAGTGTACGTCCCTGCTCACTCTATTTTAGAAAATAGAAAATTTGGAGCTAGAGAACTGAAATAACTGATGTTCACACATCTGCTAAGTAGTGGCAAAGTTCTAGTTTAGTCTTCCTGACATAAAATCTCAGCACTGTAAGAGGAAATTTCCAGATGAAGCCAGAAGCAAAGCAACAGGCATAAGTCATCCTGTAGTAAATTGCATATTTGTCAAGTGTGGGTGTCAGACTGTGCTCAACTTTGCAAAAACATAGCATAGGAAGTAAAATTGGACAGAGTACATTTTTCTTTTGTTGAAACAGACCTTCCTAAACAAATAAAAAGTAGTTAAACTCTCAATGTCTGCTTTAAAAATCCTTCAGAAGGGGATAAATAATTGCTAGTTGATTACTGCAGAAAGCATTCTTTTTTTAACAACAATAAGAGCTTAAGTTTTTCTAAGTGGATTTGCCCTTGCTTCATAATTTCTGCATTAGTAATACTGCTTCATTCTCCTAAGCAGTATATGTGTAATATGTTTAGTCAGCATCACAGCATATTCAGATAGCTGTTCTGCACAAACAAGAAAACTCAAGGTCACAGAAGTATGAACTGGAATACAGATTCTCCTAACTCTTAAGATATATTGCAGTACAAATGCTAACAGATAATGCTTTTATCACATTTTATATATTTTATCATTAAATTAAAGTTAGTATACACATTTTATCTTCCTGATTTTGTGTGATTTTTAGGAATAAAGATGACATACCTAAGCTTATATTTACTATGTAATGTAATTATTTCTTTAATAAAATTAATAATATAAAATTTATTGAATTAATGCATAATATAGAAATAGAAGAATATATATTTGTAATTTTCTGGGATTATGAGTTATTAGTAGCAATAAGGTGACATTTCTGCTTATATATGAGCAGTAGTATCCTGTAAGGGGATTCAAGTAGAACGATTACACCAAAAGCCTTTAAAAAAAGAGAAATACCTTCCTTTGCTTTTCTCTATCTTCTTTATATTAGCATTTGTATTCAAGAAAGAAACATTAACATATGGGTTCCTTATTCTATAATTTTAATTGGAAAAGCATTTTAGTTCAAAACTGTTGAATGGCACTTATATCATTCTTCCTATCCTCAACTTAAATACAGACTATTTAGATTTTAGAAATGAATCATATTTACTAACTGAGACATATCAAATAACTCTATGAGTTCTGTGGCAGTGTATGGCCTATATGAATCTCCCCTGAAAAATCTTGTGGATGGGAATATTAAAGTTGAAATATTTATCTAGGACCTGCAAAAACTTACTCCTTTCAAGTAAATGATCCTTCATATGGGATTAAAAAATTACTTACCTTCACCACTATTAAAATACAGCTTCACCACTATTAAAACACAGCTCTGTTTACCTCTGCGAATTACCTTCCCAACATCTGTGGATTTCTGGAGATGAGACAAATTTCTTTCAATGCCATAGTTGTTTGTATACTATGATTTAGGTATGGTTTATCCCCACCAAAACTCATGCTGACATTTAGTTGCTTATAATTTTGTGCTACAATAAAAGCTCCTGTCATAATTACATCATATACAATGTTTATACTTCTCTAGAATTCAGTAATTTTTTTTACAATAACCAACTTGTTTGGGACAGGGAAACTGAATAAGAAGGAAGTGCTGAAAGATCTGCAAAAGAAAAACACTGAAAAAGGGAGACATGTTAGCATGTCAGAAATAGAAAGACAAAAAAAGATGTCTTCTTATAGTCAATCATGTACCCATAGAAATGAAGAAATTGAAATTAAAAACAAAACTTTAAAAATTCCAGTAGTGGTCAATGATTATAATAATTCTTTGGGTGGTGTTGACAAAATTGATGAACATCTAACAAGCTATCCTGTAATAAAAAAGTGAGGAAAATATTATTATAAAATATGTGTGCACCCTCTGGACAAAACAATATGGGACTTGTTTTTTATTTATTCAAAACAAAGGGATTCAAAAAGTCTTTTATAATTTAGATTAGGTCTAGTAGGCCAAATAACTAAAAGATACAGGACAGTGAATTGCTAACCAGGATCTCCATCATTAACATCTTCACCATCATATTTAGTGGGCAGACATTTTATTGAAATTATAGCACTCAGTAAAAATGAAAGGCCAATACAACAATACAAAGTGTCTTGTCCAAATAAAGACAGTAATGCAAAATTTTGGGAAGAGACTAAATACTACTGTCTAGGTTTTAACATTGCATTGTATATTGAACATTTTAAGACGTACTATATACAAAAAATATTGAATGCATTTGATTAAGTTGTCATTTTTATATTTAATGTTATGTTATCATATAAAAACTAATGGAAAACATACAATTTTTGGTCATCTTGAATTTAAATAATGGGGCTGGTATTTGGTTCAGTGTTTCCTACTTTAATGTGTGCTATCTTCACTTGACTGAGACACACACAATACTCTATACCCACATCTGTAAGGAGTAAAAGTTTATTGTGGCTCTCACTTAGAGTTTTTGTCCACTGTTGCCTGGTTCTAAGGCAGGGTGACACACCAGATGAGCATGTCAGAGGAGGGTTCCTCATGGCATAGCAAGCAGGTAGCAGAAAGATATCAAGGGAGGAGTGAGAGAGATACAGCCTTCAAAGCTATGCCCCACTCTCCTATCTCCTCTACCAGGCTTCACCTTCCAACATCATATTTAGCTATAAACTCATGAGTGGGCTAATCCACTGATGAATATCACACCCCATGATGCAATCAGCTCTGAAACGCCCCACCTATGAGTGCATGAGGCTTTGGGAAGATATCTGAAAGTACCCGTAACATTCCACATGACCCCTCAAAGACTTATGTGCATTCCATTATGTAAAATGCAGTTATTCAACCTGAGGAGATACCAAAATAATTGGTACCTAGCAGTTTCAGCATTACTGAAAAATCTGTGTCCCAAGTCTCCTCAGAGATTTAAGGCAAATTCCTACCCGTGAACCCCTATAAAAAGCAAAAGGAAGTGAAACACTACCAACATACAAAAACACAGGCTAACGTTTCCAATCCAAGAGTGAGATGTAGAAGTATAGGAAGGAATGGCACAAAACCAAGACCAAAAATCAGTGGGGTAAGCATTAAATCCTGTGTTTCCATGTCCATTAGCCTAGACAAATTATGGTGAGAAGCAACTTCAGAAGGGTTGTGTGGCTCTGCCCCTATGGCAATGCCAATGGTTGTAGCCTTCATGGCTTTCCTTGGGTTAGTTTAGCTCACTGCCTGTGGCTTTCCTCAGATGTTCTATGTTCCTGGTGTAAAAGGAGTTAAGATTAAACGCAGCAGTAAGTACAGAGGTACCAAAACAGAATCAGAAAGCCCCAAATGAAGTCTACTGCATCACAACCCTCCAGGGATCTTATAAAAACCTGTACCAGGTGTCTTTTGGCTGTCTGGGACCTCCCCAGAGCATGATCAGACAGGCTATTGGTTCAACGGTACATGAGCCCTGCATGGGCACTGCAGAAACATTGCATAGATTGAAACTGAAAACTGTATTTTTATATAGTGTAGAAATTAGGTCATTAACACAATGGCCTGAGTTCCCTTCTAAACTTCTTAAATCCTCCTAAGCAGTTGACTAGTACCCCAATGAATTTACACCCACATAGTCCAACCACTTCAAAAAATCAGCATCTATGAGTGTAGGAGGCTTTGGGAACATGTAAATATAAACCATACCTTGTAGGTATCAAATACTGTGTCTCTGCAACAAGGACACTTATTCCTTAGTACATGTCATGGTAGTTGAGGGCAAAAAGCAGAGCAGAAAGACTTGAAGAATTTAATTTTGCCTTTAAAGGAAACATGTATATTTGAAGGCAAGGAGTATGGTTGGTAAAGAGACTAACACGAAGGAAATGAAATTAAGAACTTTGAATAAAACAAGAAGCAAAATAATTTACAGGCTTCTGAGAAATCACCACCACCCACTAAATGCTACAGAGTGTGAAAGTATAAATATTTTTCTTGAGAAGAGAACTCCTAGGCCTCCTTCTTGAGAAGGGTGTTCTTGTGATGCTGGTTTTTATGTATGCAGAATACAAGAGTTCTGGGGCCAGGGAGACTTCTACCCAGTTTTCAAAAGAAGGCTTGAGTGGCCAAGCAAGGAACTCTATCTTGAAGATACCAGGAATGTGTAACGTTTTGTTTAGAAAATTGCCATCAGTTATCAGAATCAACCCAAGTGTTGGCTATGTGGTCTGCAACAGTCAAAGCTCACAACTCCAGAGTTTATATCTCACCACCATGTGCCCTTGTTGGTAGATATGGAGCTGTAGGACTTAATGTTTTCCATTCTTAATTTTAGTATTATTTTGGCCCAATCATTTTCTACTATTCTCTTCCTCTCTTTTGGAATGGGAATATTTAATTGTGCCATTATATCTTTTTTTTTCTTTTTTACTTTTATTAAGTTTCATAACAAACTGAACCTTTGGACATTGCCAAATAGGACACTTTGACACAGAATTTTGTTTTGAGCAAAGCTGGAATTATTGAAACTCTGTGCAAAACTTTCTTGAATTTTCATTGTATGCAGAAAATGTTATCATGTTAGATGTAATTATGACCTTGTTTTTGTTTCTATTTGAAGATTAAGTATGCTTTAAGGAGAATGTTTAGCAGTCAAGTTGACAAGGGCTAAAATGTAATGATTATGCTTAATTTTTGACTGGACTGGATTAAGAGACTTGTAGGATGGTGCTGGGATTACACTGCAGTCACTTAGTGATTAATCCCCTGATATTTGTAACTGATTAGGAGGTAGTCCTCTGTTTGAGGAGCCTGCCTTTGGAGGGTATTTCTCTGGATTGAGCTATTCCCATGTGCTCTGCTTCTTGGTCACGATGAGGTGAGCACCTTTACTCCATCATGCCCTTTGTTTTTAGTGATGTTTCTATGTTGAAGTCAGGTAATCATGGACTGAAACCTCTGAGACCATAAGCCAAATTAAATGTCTTCCTCTTAAGTTATTGGTGTTCAGTAATTTTTCTCAGCAATAGGAAAACCAAATAATACAGAAAGTAAAGAAATGTTATGCACCCCCAGATTTAAAACTCAATATTTTTGATAATGTTTTGTTTGAAGCACCATTTTATAGCAGACCTTTCTAAATTCAATGTCAGAAAGCATTCACTTTCACTGAGCTTTAATTGAAACGACCAAAATTTATGATGGCCAAGAATAAATACAAGCATAAGCTATAACAAAATAAAGAAAAACAAAACAAACAAAAAACAAGAGAAGCAGGAAAAATAATAACATTAATAGTGTCAGAAAAAGTTACATGTCAAAGACCTAAAAAATCAGAGTTACTATTAATCCATCTTCAAACTTTGTCTCTTAAACATTACATACCAAATTGTAAAATAAAATGAATTAATTGTTAATAAATTTTGAAATGAAAATAATAATTTCTTAATAAGAATCAATTAGTTATATTCAACATTATTAAATGAAAAATAAAATCATTCATATATAGAAAAGATTATAAATTCCACCTACTTATACCATACAAAACCACCGTTTATATACAGTAGTCATGTGACAAGTTGGAAGTAAAAATTAAGAGGTTTAAATGTGATTGAGACCAGTATACGTTATCATCTTAACCAAAAATCACCAAGTCTAACACTAAAATTGCATTATAATGGTGTAAAACATGTCACATGTCAAAAGCTCTAAATATGAATTTTGCATATATGGGAAAACTGAAATCAATCAATTTTTAAATTTTTGAATGTATTTTAATAAGCAAATAGAAGTAAATATGTATGCTATACAATATAGTTTTAATACATCTAAATTCAGTAAGTATACACATATACATATATAATGTGAAAAATTGATTATTATTATATTTTACTAGTTGTTGTACAAATTATGTAGTAGTAGTGACAGAATCTTTACTCCTCCTTCTGGTAAGATTCCTATTAAAATATAGGTAAGCCTCTTCCTATCACTTGAATAAAGAATTTGTATTCAGGATGGTGTATTCTAAATATTTGAAAATTTTTCTTTCTCCATGCCAAAAATTACTGTTCAATATTCCCAGAAAAATGAAATAAACTTGTGGCCTATACTTGTAACCCACTGCTCTGTGAAACTAAGGAAGGATGATCAAGAGTTTCAACCCAGCAACTTATTTTTTTAATTTAATTTGTATTGACCTATTCTTTCCTTTTTCTTTCTTTCTTTCTTTCTTTCTTTCTTTCTTTCTTTCTTTCTTTCTTTCTTTCTTCCTTTCTTCCTTTCTTGAGACAGGGTCTCACTATGTAGTGCAAGCTGGCCTTGAACTGGCTTGTGTAGCACAGGCTGGCCTTGAACTCACAGCAGTCCTCCTCCTTTAGCTCTTTACAGCCATGTGCCACCACACCTGGCCCAGCACTTAATTGAGATTCCTTTTCTCAAAATAAAAAAGGGATACAGGTGTAGCTCAGAGTCAAGGCCCTGTATTTTATCCCTAATATCAAAAAACTTGTCTTTTAAAAAGGAAATAGCTTACTAGAACATATATAGAGAATTGGCCCTTGTCTGTCACCATCATGAATTACATGTAGTACTGGCATCTCCTTGCTGGACTCGCTCTCCTGAAAACATGGGACTCTGTCTTGTTTTCTCCTGTTACCATGTTCCCTGTTCCAACACTGTGACGATCTCTGGGTACACCTAACTCCATTTGCTTTCGTGTGCATTACTCCCAGTGACTTTAGCCTTTACTCATATATTGTAACTCACCATTTATCTTAATCTGTGAATGACCAATCATTTTTATTACAGTCATAATTCCAGATTTACTTACTTTACTTATCATACATTTTAGTAATATACTACTTCAAACATTTATATATCTTTTAATGTATTTTTTAAAATGAGCTTGAATGTCATTGAGTTCAGGAGGAAAGAAGGAATTGATGAATTTAAGTAATAACACTAAATATTATCCCTACTAGTTGGACAATTTCACTGATTTAGAAGTTATTGTGAAAGCTCATTTTTTCTATTCAAGGTTCAGAAATAGTATTTTGATAGACAAACCTATCAAATATAATCTAAACTAAAATATGCACACTGTATAGAATCCAGAAACATTTATTAATTTACACTGAGATATTAAAGTGTCATGCAAACAAGAAGATACACTCAAAGATGCTGCTATTGGTACTGGGTTAAAAGATGTATATAAAGCCTGAAATATGGGAAATTAATAATTGCTAATCAATTATTAATTATTTTATTATTAATTTATTTGTTTTAAGTCTTTTGTATTGCTGTGTAATCTGAAAGATAAATATATTTTTCTCTACATTTCTGATTTTACTTTCCTGCCATCCTAAATAGGCCCCTCCTTTTCCTTTGGGCTATTTAATCTCCTTTGGAGATCTTAATTTTCTCTTTCTGCATATTCATATAGAAATATCATCTCTTTTTGTCTTTCTCCTACAGAAAAATTCACCTTAATCTATTATCTGATAACTGAAGAGAACTCCAGCAGCATTCATCAGAATTTCCTGTAGAAGTTTATGATTACCAGATTCTCTGCTAAGGCTTGGTTCCATAAGTTAACTGTGCACATTTAAATCACTTTATTTCCTCCATTTTCAAATTTAAGAGCTTGCCTCATTTTGTCACACAAGAATTGTCACACGTGTACCAGTGGTGATCAAAATATATGATGAATGTTTAAATGAAAATATTTATTACCGTAAAAGACACATTGCCATTAATTTCCCTCAGAAAGCTCCCCTACACTTAGAGCATAGTTATCCCATTGTTTTTTTTTGGTTTTGTTTTTGTTTTGTTTTTTTTTTTTTTTTGGTTTTTCTCCGGTACCGGGAACCCAACTCACGACCTTGCGTTTGCCAGGCAGGCGCTTTGCCGTTGAGCTAAATCCCCAGCCCCTATCCCATTGTTTATGCCACTTGTGAAGCAGTTCTGGAAGTCCTCTTTAGTTTATGTCTTTGGGAGTTGTGATAAAAAATGTGGTGAATGTTCCTGTCGTGTGCTACCCAAACAAAAGCTAGCTCGTAAAAATTTACAGTGTGTTGTCAACCACCTTATTCACTGGATTTTTTACATTTCCAAAATTCAAAATGACATGAAAAGTACAAATTCTGAATGGATTCAAGACATTCAGTTAGTTGAAACAGCAAAACTAGTGACACTCACTAAAGAAGACTTCTAGAGCTGCTGCAAAAAGTACCGAGAGCTGGGCGTGGCGATGCATGCCTGGAATCCTCCTAGGAATCTCAGTTTGTGCAGAAGGTAAGGTTTGGGGATAAAAAATTATTAAAATCATTGAACTGTGATACAATTTGTAATTCAATTCTCCTATATGAATAAAAATTATAAAAATTGTGAAAACATGCAAATAAATATAGTATTATTTAAAATTGAGAACATACATCATCCACTGGGGAGCAGAAGACACAGGCTTGTGACACACTTTCTTCTGCTAACTCTTCTTTTACCTCAGTGCATATGTTTATGAAAGAAGACAGAATAAAACGGGAAAATTGAAGACAAACTATATCATTTCCAATATGGTCAAAGGGCTCTTAATGGACCCAACCTTTCTGTATATAGCAGCTATAAACTCCATACAAACTGCAAAAATCAATGAAAGGGAACAGGTGAGCGGGGAGTACCTAGAGCTGAGTTGAAATTTATTAAAGAAGAATATTACTGTATGAGTTATGTGCTTTTGTCTCAGTTTGAAGGTAGGTCAACAGTCTCAGTGTGTGAGCTAGCTATAACTCTTATAAAAGCTGATAGCTTTTCTGGTCTGAAAAACAGAAAATATATTTTATTCTACAAAAACCCTGCAGAAGAACATGGAAAGGAGAGAACCACTGGGGAGGGGCCCAAAGTTTTGAGTATAAAATCTATCTAAATTTGTGATTGACTCTTTAAACGTGTATATATAGTTCAGACTGAAAGTAGCTCACAATAAAAATCTGAGCTGATATTTGGGCTGCCACCAAAAGCATGCAATGAAATATCTACAAGTTTAATCTATACAAATATTACTTGTTATGGTGAATTGACTAACAGTCAACTTGTAACTCCCAGCTGAACTGAATCAGTGTGGTGCTGGGTATGGAGGGCCCACCTGAGGATTGTTGCCAACAGCATAAAAGGAGAACTGGAGGGAATGATGGGGTGCTGTTGATCTTCCCAGAGAAGTTTATCGTGCTGGTTTTCTTGAAATGAACTCAGCTGTTCTTACCATCAAAGGACCTTGGGTCCTTTCTGTCACTGATGATGGTTGTGGTTCTTTTGATGGGAGCGCTGGTCCTTACTTTGAGCATCACTTCCTGGCTCCAGTGCAGATCCCTCAGCCTGCTGGCACAGATCCTTCATCCTGCTGGTACAGACTTTCTAGCATCCACTGCTGACCTTTGGGCCTTCCCATTGTAGATCCTTGACACAGACCTGCATGAGACATTGTCATAGGTTCCAGGCCTCCAGCTGGACTCACGGAGGATATTGCCATGGGCTCTAGGTCTTCAGTTGTACTCATGCAGGACATTACAGTGGGATCTATGCCCTCAGCTGGATTCTTTGGGTCTTCAGTGTATGGACAGATCTCCTGCACTCTTTTGCACTTGACTTTTGGGTGACTGTTATAAAATAATCCTATAAATTATGTGCCCGTATTAAATCTTTTCCCATGTAATCCCTATTACACCTATTAAACAAAAATATCATCATGCTTAAGAAGAACACAGCCAAATGCAAATTATTTACATAACATGCGAAAGAAATACAATCCAAAAGCAATTATATATGAGGAACCATAAACATTTTACTAATTTTGACAGGAAATTATCAAAAAGTACTGTGCCTGAGATTATCCAGATATTGTAATTATCAAACAAGTATGTTAAAGCAGGAAAAGAAAGATGCTGCCTCCATTTGGCAGAAATGACATCCAGGATAAACATAAAGATCTTTTCATAGTACATATTGAAAAATATAATGCTTTTTTCCTAAAACCTGCAAGAACACAGTGATAATGATACCTGCTCTCACATTTACCTGACAGTGTTATCAATATTTGCCCTTTATTCATTTTTTGCCTGTTTTACTATTTTTATGCATAAAACTAGTATAATTTTATCACCTGTGTAGGTTGCCACATGCACCACCACAGTCCAAAGACGAAAATAACCCTAACCCTAACACAGATATATTCTTACAAAATTTAAATGGAGCGTGAGCATCACTTTAATAGCTAAATTGATTCTGACAAAGAGAAAGAAAATAGCGAGAAACACTATCCGGTGTGAAACACTATCTGTTTGTTTTATTGATCTTGTATTATTACATTTGGTAATCTGAGCAACTTCGTTGAAGATAGAACAATTCTCAACAAAATATTAGGAAGCCAAATTTTTTTAAAAAATGTATAAAGATTGTACCACATATCCAACAGGTATTGATTCCACATATGCAACATTGGTTACACATCCCAAAATCAAGATAAATCACATTTTAACAAGGTAAGGAAGAGGAGGGAGTAGAAGCTTCTGATGAAATCTATTATCTATTCACAGTAAACCCCTCAAAGAGTTGAAAATAGAAGGAATTTTCCCAAGTTGATAAAAGGCAAGGATGCAGAGCAATAGGAATGAACTCTCATTCACTTTTAGAGGAAATCAAAGTGGTGCAGTTCTTTCACAAGATACTTTGGCTGTTTTATACGAAACTAAACAGAGCAACACTGTACAATCTAGCAATTAGGCTTATAGCTATTTACTTAATGAGTTAAACACTGGTGGTAGATGCATGAGAATTATCCATTTGGTAAAATCTAAGAAAGTACAAGAGAAACAGTCACCCTTAATGTATATTATAGAATTTAGTAAATAATAATGTACTTCTATAGGTTCATAAGTGTAACAAATACCCTATTAATGTAAGAACTACAGGATGTAATGCCTATAAAATTTTACAAGGATATATGTGGACACAGATATATTCTTACAAAATTTAAAAGGAGAGTGAACATCACTTTAATAGCTAAATCACTTTTACTAGCTAAATTGATTTTGACAAAGAGAAAGAAAATAGGGAGAAACACTATCTGGTGTGAAATCTCACTGTACAGCCACATTAGTTAGGCAGTGCAGTATTAGTGAAGGAGTGGACATGTACACAAGTGAAATAAAGCATAAAGGAGTGCAACAGAGGCCCACAACGCACAAAAATACAACTAGAAATCGTTCTTCAATATTTGTGGTGGAACAAATGGACTGCAACAAAAGATCCTGAGACTAAACTTTGTATTTTATGAAATATTAAATCAAACTGAATTTTTAGCTTAATTGTAACAAGAAAATAGTTAAAATCTTTGGAATTTCCAGCTAACAGAAGAGTTCTTAGACTTCAATACGTTTTATAAAAGAAATACAATGATAAATTGGACCATACAAACATCTACATGGTTTTTCTTCAATCACACAAATGAAGAAAATGAAAATCAATCTAAAGACTAAAGGAAAATATTTGCAAACTCTATATCTGACCAAGAGCTGTGATCTGGAAAATAATGAACAATCAAGTCAAATGTTAAAAAATTACCAAGGTAAAAAGCAAAACTCCACAAACAATCCAAATAGAAAATGAACAAAATACTTGAAACATTTTGAGAAAAGAAGTTATGTTACAGAAGGGGAATAAACATATGACTTTCAACAGTATTACTTCCTAGAAAACGTCATGCTGCATACACTTGAAAGGATTACTAAAACAAAAGCACACGAGTAAACATAGTGGTGATACCAAATACTGGGTTGTGTTCAGAAAAACACAATCACTAATATATTTCCGGTAGGAAAGCAGATTTTCCATGTATTATAAGACTAAACATGTAATTACATTTCACCAGTAGTTTTACCCAGTAGTAACGATCCTATATAAATAGAAAACATATTTGCAGTGCAAATTATACATGAACATTCATAGCAGCCTTACTTATAGTTGCCAACAATTGAAATCAACCTAGATATCCTTCAATAGGTAAATTATTCATCAAACTATTAAATCTTTTGAATTACTGTTCATCATTAAAAAGGAATGAACTATGATACATGTTACAACTAAGATGAATATGTATGGAATTTTCCTAACAGTAAATACTGATTCCAAAATATTCTACAGTGTATAGTTGCATTTATATAACTATATAATATTTTCCCCAGTTTTAAAGCTTTTGGATATTTTTGCATTTAAAAATATTTTAAACATTGCATAATAATTACACGTTTATGAAATATATAAATATGAGATATATATTTATGAGATACATAAATGAGATACATATTTATGACATACATTTTAATACATGCATGCAATGTGTAATTGTTATATCAGAGTAATTGATATATGAATTAATTTTTGAATTGAGAATACTCAAATTTCTCTTTCCAAACTATTTTGAAATATATAATTATTATTGGTATTAGAATCCCCTACTATTCTGGAGAATATCAATCACACCTCCTGGCCAACTGCATCCCGCCTGTGTATGATTAATTATCCTCCCTAAATTCCTCTCCTGCATTATCTTCAGCCCCGGGGAACCATTATTTCTCTCAGCTTCTATGATATCACCTCTTTTATTCTTCACATAACTGAGAACTTGAAGTAGTTGTCTTTCTGTGCCTGACTTACTTCACTTAACAAAATGTCCTTCCATTTCATTAATGTTGTTGCAAGTGACAAGATTTCATTCTTTTCTGTATTTACATAGTATATTTGAAATGAAAAATGCTTTAAAGTGGAAGAGAGATTCCTAGTGTTTGGCAGTAAGTGAAATCTGCAATAAGTGAAAAGACAAACCACAGAGTGGGAAAAAATTATAGACAGTTGTCACACAGACAAAGGATTTATATCCAAAACGTATAAAGAATTGAAAGAAATCAGATCCCCCAAATTCAAAGACCCAATCCAAAAATGGGCATCTGAGATGAATACATACTTCTCAGATGAAGAAATACAATTGGCAAATAAATACATGAAAAATTGTTCAACATCATTGGTCATTCAAGGGATGCAAATTAAAACAACACTGAGATTTCATCTTACCCCAGAGAGAATAGTTGTCATCAGGAAATTAAACAATAACAAATGCTGGACTGGCTGTCTGGAAAAGGAACCCTTCTCCACTGTTTCTTGGAGTATAGACTGGTACAGCCAATGTTGGAAGTCAGTGTGGAGATTCCTCATAAAACTGGGATTGGAGGTCCCATTTGACCTAGCTATTCTCCTTTTGGGTATCTTCCCAGAAGAATTAAAATCATCACAGCACAGTGGTATATGTGCACCCATGTTTATAGGCGCACAATTTGTCATAACTAAATCTTGTGTACTATTTTTGTCTTGTTTTCGTATCAAGATAATGCTGACTTCATAAAGTCAGTTGGGAAATACACTTCCTTTTATGTTTTCTGAGGAAAACATGTAAAATTGTTGTTTGATTTTAAAATGTGTTGTACAATTCTCCAACAATACTATCCTGACCTGCAAATTTATTTTCTGGGAATATTTTTTTGAGATACAGTCTCACTGTGTAGGTCAGACTGGCCTTGAGTTCACTGTGTATCTCAGGCTGGCCTCAAACCCGCAGTGATCCTACTGTCTCAGTATCTGAAGTGCTAAGATTACAAGTGTGTGCCCTCAAGCCTAGCCTGAGAATTTAAAAATTATAAAATCAAGTTCTTTTGTAGCTCTGGGTTGTTTGAAATATATGTTTTGTTTTAGATAAGTTATAATAAGTTTTGGTTTTTAATACATAGGAATTTTTTATGAGTTATTGAATGCAGAGAGATAATACTATACAACAATTACTTTATCTTTTTTTTTTTTTTTTTTTTTTTTT
>NW_004955419.1:22871698-22923577 GCF_000276665.1 Chinchilla lanigera | reverse complement strand
TTTTTTTTTTGGTTTTTCTCCGGTACCGGGAACCGAACTCACGACCTTGTGCTTGCCAGGCAGGCGCTTTTTGCCGCTGAGCTAAATCCCCAGCCCCTTTATCATCTTTTTAATGACTACATGATCCTTAATAGCATCTCTTTTTATTTTTTGTTGCAAGCAGCTTGTAGATAGATGGTCTTTGCATATACAAACATGCAATAAGCATGTATTCTCAACAACATTGATAATGAAAGAATTTACAAATTAAAACTACCAATATACAATTCTTAGAGTGGCTAATATTTAAAAGAAAAACTTAAATTCATGCTTATTGGTACATATCTAGAACAACCTGTGTTCTCAAACCTTTTTTGTGTGAATCTAGAATAGTACAATCACTTTGGAAAGCTACAAGTTCCTTTGAATATTTACCTGTTCAGAAAGTCAGCCATTTTATTACTAAGTATTTATCCCAAAGAAATTAAAATACATAGTCATTGCATAGAACAGGAAAATGCACAGAAGCATTATTCATACTATGTAAAAAGAGGAAATAAATTTTTATCAGCTGGTAAATAGACAAGTAAAATATGCATTTGTCATACAAAAAACGATAAAAATAAACATGTCATTGATTCTAAGACTCTTAATGATTATGGTGAGCAAAATATGTACAAAATGAATATATTTATACTGGATGATTTACATATGAAAATTTATACATATATGCGACTATATACCTAATACATATGTACATAATACATATATATTAATATATATTAATATATGTACCTAATACATATGTTTTAAATATAGAATAATTCTATGACAACAGTACACAGTGTAAGATGAAGTATACCAGATGTGTCCACAATATCGCACCTGGGAAGGTTATTGAAATATTCTGTACCTTAACGGTAGCAATAATGGCAAGGGCTTATATTATGACAAGATGCATCAAATTTCACATTTTAAATAAAATTTTCATTGCTTTCTCCTTCTTCTCCTGGGGCCTAGGTAAACAAGAAGGATGCCTATCATAAATCGAATATTTTGAGACACGACTAAATTTTACTACTGCCTCTTGAAATACAAACTGCTTATCTTTTGTCCTGTACCACTCTGTGAAGGCATATGACAGTGTATGCAAAAGTATAAGCCAACTACTTAGAGAGAATAATCTTGAAGTTGGTGAAAAGTTCAAAGTATTAATAGAAAATTTGGAAAGAAATACACTTGTAAGCTATCTTGTTAGAACTGTTTTCATGCAACGTATATTCAAATTGTAATTTTACATGGCAATATTAAAAACAGAAACCAACAATGTGCCTTTTTCCATCAATCAAAGATAATCACTACGTATATTATAGCATATATTTTCTCACAATTATCTTGTCTTTTTCACAAAGGAAACATCTTTCCTTAGAGTAAAACATGTGATTTACTGTAAAATTTTTGAAAAATAAACTCTCTCACTAAGAAGAAAATAAAAAGTCACCTAGAAACTCTTTACACTGATAACCAGCATTAATACTTTTCTGAATATTTCACCCTCTTTCTTGGAAACCCATGAATAAACGCAGTCATATATAATTTTATATAAATTGACAGAATCACATGACAAGTAGATCATAGAATGCTCTTTTTAATATACTTACATCACATGACTACTTATATCACATGACAATTAGATCATAGAATGCTCTTTTTAATATACATTAGTTCTTCTGAAATTTTTATCAACTTTAACCAGATAGAAAATTGAAAGAGGTAAGAAATGCCTTTCATAAGTGTATATTTTCTAAATTTTGCAATAGAAGAAAGTAGGCAACATAATTAACTTTTAATAATTAAACTGTATAGATCACATAATAAGTTACAATAAGATCATAGAAAAAGTCAGAGATTTGGAATATCAGGAAAGGCTTTATAGTAGAGAAAAAAGAGTTGTAACAGTAATTATTAAAAAGGTCATTTTTCATAGAGATAGTGGATAATAATTAGAAGGATTTATGAGAGAGTTTTAAAGAAAAATGAATATCTTGCATGTAGGAAAGAATTAATGTTATATTGTGGAATAGCAAATTGTTATGCTTAGCTGCTTAAAGCTCAGTTTTATAATTATAGCTCTTTACAGGGTCAAGAGTTTGGCCAAGGTTCAGCTGGGTCCTCATTCAGGGTTTCAGGAGGCTACCATCAACGTATCAGTAATGTCATCTGGAAGACTGTAGAAACTTGCGTTTAAGCTGATTCACATTGCATGCAGAATTTAGTTCCTTGCAGTGCAAATGTAAGATGAACACTTGCTAGGCTTGCGCTTACACCCTAGAGACTGACTATGGATTCTAGCCACCTGCTGCACCCAAAATATGGCAGGGATCAATCCACAGGTAGAAGAGTCCTTGCCCCTTCCACTCTTCCTTTTTGTTTCCTTAACTTACACCTGAATTAATTTGTAATGCCCTCCTCTGATTAGTTCCACCAGGATAATCTCCTTTTAAATGAACCCTAATTCAATTTATTAGAAACTTTAATTATGTCTGCAAAAGTCTCTATTCCTGTTTCATAGAATATTATCAAATTATAGAAGCAGTATTCCAAAATATTCACAATTTCTTCCTGATCTCAGAATTTGCAATATTAGGGTGTGGGAGTCACAGGAATCAATTTAGAATTCTGCCTGACACATAGAAAAAACCTGAGAGAAGTTGCCCTCTATTACCCTATAGAGAAAAGATACTAGAAATTATTGGAGTCAGATTCTGAAACACTCAGATTTACAAAGAAAACAGATTACTTAATCAGCATCACCCAGATATAGTATTTTAATGGATAATAAAATATTTGTACTATACAAATCATAAATAATTCCTTTACAGAAAATAAAATAATTCCAAATATTTTTTAAAACAAACTGCAAATAATTGCCTTTAGAAGTTGTTTTTTACATTATAAATTTTCAAATTCCTAAATAAATACTAATAATCACTTAATGGGTAAGGATTCAAAATCCAGATTCTGGGTCCGTAGTAGCAGGGCCTTAATATTTGTTCCCCCAAATATAGCCTGCGATGTAGGCAAAATGGTCAACCTATTTAAAACCAGTGGTCCTTTATGTCCAAAGTAGTCAATATCATAACTTTCTACCATACAATATTGCTACCAGAACTAAATTTTTTTATAAATTATTCAAATAGTTGTTATTTTGTAAGTGATATGACTGTACATGCAATTTCATTTTTACACAATTTTTAAAGTTCTTTGCATGTATAAATAAGATTCAAGATATTTTACATTGTGATTGCCACCGGATAGATTTTCTTTTCCAATTTATCAGTCATTGCTTATTTAAGGAGGATAAACAAGCTGGATTATGTCCAAGATTATCAGTCTGCTGTTTTCACACAGAACAATTGACCAATATAAAACTCTAGTTGTACAATATTTCACCATCATTATCCATGGCAAATTTCTTCTTTATTGGGTTATTTACAATTTTGAAAAAAATTGTGAGACTGGCATTCAAATATAGTTTTTCACTACATATTCTCAACTATTTTAGTTAAATTTCAAATTAGAATTTTGCCTACATGTGTAAAGTGTGATGTTTTCTTTTATTTTTTGACACATTAATTTCACTTTTCTTCCTCCCTGTGCTTCATAATTTGTGGCAAACTTAATAAGGTCAGATTTGTGACTACAAGACAATGGTCTTTGAAATTAAAACATTTACTTACATTGATCAATATGCTCTATCCCCATGAGTTCATAAATGTTTTAGTGAGTATTTTCTTTAATGACAGAACTGTTTCAATCCATAAATAAATGTTGGCTAGTACAATCAATTATGTAAAAATCCAGTTCTAATAAGAAAGATATTTATTTAACAAGAATGTTAAGATGTCAAAAAACAGAAAATACAGATGGGTGATTTTAATCCTCTGTCATTGAAAATTAATGAAACTCTTTGTCTCATGTAACAAAAATAAAATGTGTTTGATACAGCTTAGAAACAGTTTTCACTTTGTGTATTTTATAACATATGTTTTGTAAGTCCTAAGCCAGCACCCTCTAGCATATAGTTCACGAATGTAAGCGGTTACTGATGTCTGGTTTTGTCAACAGACCCTCTGGTTATACTAAGACTGACTACAGCAATTGCATTGATTGTATTTCTGTGTCAGGGATATCTGTTTTTCCACTGTTTGCCTTTACTCTTACCTTTTTCCTTCACTTGCTTTGTCCTATCCCAAATCACAAACTAAAGTAAAAAAATAAACAGTGCCTCCTGACCTAAACAATTGTTTTGATCCTTCCATATTTAATTGTTTGCTTAACACTGGCATTGATGTTTTAACTATTATGATTACTGGGTAGCTATTTTAAAAGACCTGGGGCTAACAATGAATGATGCTTGTCTTCCCTGAAGACATTCAGTAAATACTTCTTAACAGGAAAGCAAAATTATTTCCCAAGAAAGATTTCCTCCATTTAGACCCTAACAATAAAAAGGAGTAATACGCTTCTTCTAAGCGTTTACTTTGAATGGACATCTCACTAAAACTATCAGTCACAAAGAATTGCTTAATTGTATGGTAAGATACATTCAAAATATCTAATTACATTTTCTTCAATTAACTTTTATGAACTGATGTATACAAGTAATTTAGTAAAATTAGTAGAAGGTTAAATTATTATAGTAATCAGAGGTGTATTTAAGTGGTAAAATATAGAGCAAGAACTACTTGTTATTATAAATATGCATACTAACACCATTGCCCTTAGGAAATAATATGAACCCTCCCCACATAATGCTAACAATAAATCTCCGTGTTCCTCAGGATCAGATTTCCATGATGTGTATTTGGTCAATTAAATTAATTAGCTTTCCATAAACAGACATTTTAAAACTTGCCCTCTAAGGCTATACTCCCTTTAATACTTCCCAATCTATATTTCTGGCTCCAAATTTTTAAAATTAATAGCTAAACTTCCATTTCTTAACTAACTATTTCTGCTTGGACATTTCTTATTCAATAATGTCTTTTGTTGTTTTCTAGAATGAGATTATTTGCCTGTTCCTAGTAACACTGAGTTTTTTCATGAATTTTTGTTTATAGTAGAGTCTTGCCACCTTCTAAAATACAAAATTTACTCACTCACATTTTTCTCCATCCTCCAATTTCTCTATTTGTTCCCCAGAATCTATTTTGTTCTACCATAGAATACACCTCTTTTTTGGCTTTTTTTTTCTTTCAATAACTTCCACAAAGGCATTTGCTATTTCTTTCTATTTTTTCTTTTTAAATTTTTAAAAAATTAGCATTTATTAAAAACTACTTCAGAAATAATTCATTAAATCTTCAGTTTAGAAAATGTGTGAAAGGCATATAGATTCCAGGAAAATAAAAATTGTATCCAACCACATAACTTGAAAATCTTGAAATTGCTTGAGAATAAACTCTGTTTTCTTACGTCAATCTTAAAGATACGTAACAATATATTTAACAAATTACAGCTTTCACTCCTTTAGGGATATTATCTCAATTTTTCTCTTTTTCTGGGCAATTTTGGTTAAATAGTCATATGTGGCGTGAGTTTGTTTGATAGCATATATAGGAAGGATTTTTTTCATTTTGATCATCTTTGCTCCTTAGTTCGATGAGGCTACTTACTCTTAATGTAATTATTGATATTATTACTGATATATAGTATATTATTTTGTATATACCATACCAATTTTTCTTTCTATTTTCCTACTCTTTGCTAATTATTTGAGTTTTTCAGTATTTTGTTTTTATTCATCTATTGGGATTTGGACTGCATCTCTTTGCATACTTTTTCTCCCAATGTTTCCAGAGATTACAAAATAAGCAGTGAACATATCACAGTCTACTAAACATCAATATTTTACTGCTTCAATGATTATCTAAGAATTTTGTAGTCATATGAGACTCTGATAAGATAATTGTCTTGTATAGTATACAGTAGGAATTTCAGCACAGCTTATAATTTTTTTACATTCAATGGTAAGATAAATTTTAAAAACACAAAAAGAGGAGAGTGTATTATACTTATCTTAGTATTTACCTTTTCTATTGTTTCCTTTTTTCTTTCTTGTGTCATTGCTTTTCAGTCTAAAGACCTAGCTTTAGTATTTTAAAAATCTGCCTTACCTAAACTGTGTTGTTTCCTCATCTGAGAATATGATTATTTTACTGTTATTCTTAAAATACTATTATTAAATATAGAATTAAGGTTTACAGTTCTTTTGTTCTAAACCCTTTATAATGACATGCCCTTTTGGACCTCACAAGTTTTAGTGAGAGATGTGTGAAATCACTCAAATTATTGTTCTGCTGTAGAAAATATATACTTTTTTTGTGTACTTTTATGATTGTGCCTTTGTAGTATTTTCCGCTGATTACAATGTGTCTGCACTCACATTTTTTAGATTATTCTCTTTTGGATTCACTCACCCTTTAAAATCTCAAGTTTTGTGTCTTTTATTAAGCTTGGGAAGCTTAGCTCCACTATTTCTTCAATTTAGTTCCCAAAATTGCATTTTCTGTCCTTTTGGGTCTACAATTAAAAAGATGTTCGAACTTCTATTACTGTCTCGCTGGTACTTAACATTTTCTTTTCTTTCTTATTCAGACTGAATGAATTCTACTCATCTATCTTCACATTCAGCGATTTATTTTGCCACATCTATCTTAATGTCAAGTTCACCTAGTGAATTTGTTTATTATAGTAGTCAGTTCTAAATTTCTATTTAGTTCTTTTTATGATTCCTTCTTTCCTGAACATTACATTTAGCATTTATTGTAGCAATGTCCTTAATTTTTCACTTAATCATATTTATAACAATTGCTTTAAAGTGTCCCAAATAATTACAGTATCAGTTTTTTTTTATTTTAAAGAGAGTAGTAAATGAGAAACAAAGAAATAGAACAGTGTCAGCATACCAGTATCACAAACATAAACAAATCAAAGCAGAAACATTCAGAGTGATACAGAGTCTCAAGACAGAATAGTATGAATGAACAGTGTTGTTGCATTATATATTGCTATCCTCAACTACATTGCTCAGATTATCTGATGTAAGATGAAAGATTGCTCAAACCATTGTAGGGAATAAGAAAATAATTCTTTGATAAAACAGTGGAGATAATACAGAGTTTCACTAGACAAGATGGTAGGAGTTCACCATTGTAATTCCATTGCACATTGTTTCATTCAAATCAGTTGCTCAGACCACCAGACACAAGCATGCACAATCGATCAGAACATAAAAAATTTTAATCATTAACTGTTCATTTCAATACATCATCAGACATCAGCAATACAATCATCGCAGCTATTCATATGTATATTTATGTTTTGCATTCCTTCTTTCCTTTTTCTTCTCTCCCTCAACCCAGTCATTCCTTCCCTTGAGCAATTTCTTTCCCTTTCCTATCATCTATTGTACGTTTTGAGTTTTACCTAGTCTTTCAGGTTCCTACACCAAGGAGACAGTATGATGTTTATCCATCTGGGTCTGATTTATTTCACTTAAGAGTATGATCTCTAGTTGTATCCATTTACCTACAAAAGCCTCGAGATTATCTTTTTTAATAACTGAGTAATACTTTCAGTATCAGTTTTAAGAGAGAATGGTTTCCCTTTCCAGTGGGAGCTGAATTGTTAGAGAGGTTCAGATACCAAATAATGTTAGATTGTGTTCTGGGCATTTTAAGTATTATAAAGATTTTGAGTTTTGACTAACTTTCATCTAAAATACTATTTAGTTTATTTAAGTAATCTAAACTTGTTCTAGGTTTTACCAACCCATCTTCTGCGAGGTATAGATTCAATGTCAAATAAGCTTTAAAAATCTTGGTAGAGTTTTTCAAATTTGTCTTGGATGTGATGCAGCTAACAGGCAGTCTGGGATATATCTCTTGGGTTGAGTTCTCAAATTCTTTGGTGTGTTGATTAACATCAATTCCATATATGCATGTCTTGGAGATGAACTTTAGATTTCATGAATTTTAAAGAGTGTATCTCTGAGTTCTGCTCTTTCTGCAATTTGTTTACCTGGGGCTCATTTTTGGCCCTTTGGCCAGAAAGTTGTAAACTTTAAGTGATAAATTTAATTGAAAGGCAATTTCCCTTTCTACTATACTTGAATATTTTTGGTTTGCGTCCCTTCAGAGATGCTCCCATGCCAGAGACTGCTTAGGGCTGGCCATGAGATAACCAAGAAAAGTAATAAGAAACAAAAAGGGAAGGAAGGAAGGAAGGAAGGGAGGGAGGGAGGGAGGGAGGAAGGAGGCAAAGAGGGAGAAAGGAAGGGTAAGAAGGGAAGGTAGGAAGGGAAGAAAGGAACTGAAAGATTTCTGTACTTTAGTTATGAACTTTCTGCCCAGCAACTGTGTCAATATAGCAGACTTTGTTTAGAGCTATGTGTGTCTGCCCTTCTGTACTGAATTCTGATTTCTTGATTTCAGTTTGGAGTGTTTACAAGAAAGAAAGGAAAAAGTATCCCCAAACCTGGCAATCTTCCCTAATCCACCTGCTGCTGGTTACATTTGAATGCCCTGAATTACTATATCACTCATTCTTTTAGATTTTCTTTTTCTGACAGGGTGAAGTCCACTTTATGCTATTGAAAACAAGACCTCTGGATAATTTTCCTCTCAAAATTTAACACAACTGATTTGTCTTTCAAGCATCTGTCCAAAAGTCAGATCTTCAAAAATGGCTTTGCGACCACCCAAAACAGGAGGCCTTCACCTCCTTACTTAAGTACCTTATTAGATTGTTCCACCTTCTGTCCATCTTGTTTTATTTTTGTTTAGGTTTTAATGACTACATTATACTTTATCTGTGTATTGTCAACTTTATATCACCAAAATATAAATTTCATGCAATCACTATATAAGGCAATAATTATACTCCTACATAATTACCACTTATCTTCAGCACTTGACGTATAATATGTGCTTAATAAAATTTACTACATCAAAATGAATACTATACATTTTCTTAACATATTCTTTCATTTCAGGAAAAATATTTGTTCTAGATAAGTATTAAAAAATTGAATAAAGGGCTGGCTGGAAAGAAAAGTGTGTATCTGTTTTCATGGTTTTCCTATGAAAGACTATATATAAGCAACAGAAAATGTTTGATGACTACTTAGAAACTGATTTGAAATAGTTTCCATTACTAACATATCGTAGTTACTAAAAATTGCAATATCACTGAAATACTATAAATGATAAATGAAAATTAATTGACGCTAATTGCAATAACAATTTGATTACTATCTGACCATAATCACTTTTTTTAGTCCATTATGCATTGTTTGATATTGCCTGTCTCCTTTTAGTGATGGTATTTTCACTCTGCACCTACCCGTTCTGTTGTCTATTCCAAAACGAACCAGCAGCGTCGTAAGGTACCAAGACTCCGGGAAACATTTTTATTAACCACCTTTAATAAAGTTACTTGTTAATATCTTACTTTCATTCCCCAAAGTACTTCTTTAATTTTACAGTATTCATTACTGTTATTGAGACATTGCAGCAGATCTTCTTTGATAAATGAACACTTTTTTGTTGTTGGTTCCTCTAAAGTGTTTCCAAACCCTTTTGATATTAACATAACTCATTTCCAAATATTCTCTGGCTATCACACAAGCAGATATTTAAAGGCTGGTCCCACAGGCAGCCAGACCTGCTGGTGAGCTGTAAATCTTCGTAGGAATCCCAGCTCTGGTTAAAGTCGTGTCTTTCATCCATTCCTCCCTCCAGATCTTTTTCCCCGACAAAAGCTAACATGAGTTAGCAAATTAAATGATATTATTATTCAAATGTTCAATAGAAAATCCAATCACTTGACAGAAAAGAAGGAGGATATTGCTATACTTTGGATAAGACCAGTTTCTCGTTCATTTTGACTAATTTCAAGGTGGGGAATAATGGAGAAAACACGTTAACAATGAAGTGGTCTATATATGTTTAACACCCTTTTTTAGAATAACCATCCTAGATTACTCGGAAGGGAATGAACCACACAAAATTTTCTTAAGCACAATTTACAGGAAAATGTTATAGAAAATTTTAAAGATTATATTGGAACAACGCCTTAATTTTATGTATCGCTACATTTTTTCTGGCCCTGACTTCAAACAACAGTATAAAAATATTACAGGCATTGTAGACATTTATAGCCATTCAGTCTGGATTTGAAAATTCCATCTTGCAATAAGCTGGTGCTCCGTGACGGACAGTCAAATTAAAAAAAAATAGAGATGGGCGTGGTAAAACACCAGTGTAATCCTAGCATTGAGGGTGGGCAGGCTGAGCCAGGAAGTTTTCCACGAGTTTGAGGCCAGCCTGAACTACACAAAGAGGTCTAGCTCATCAAGACCAAACAAAGAATTATGGGATCTAGTACATTTTATTTTTGAAAAGGAACCTTTTCTTTCTTTTCTTTTTTAATTTTTTTTTTTTTCTAGTACTAGGAATCGAACTCACAACCTTGTGCTTGCCAGGCAGGCGCTGTGCCCCTGAGCTAAATCCCTAGCCCCTTCTTTACAATCTCTACCTCATTAACCAGGAAGTCAATTAACTTGGGATATATAGTAATAAATTAAATTTAGAAGAGAAACCTAAGCATTTTATAGGAATACATCTTATGAAGCCAGTCTTCTTTTGGCGATATTATATATTACTGAGTGGAAATACAAAAAATAGAAATGTTCTCCAAATTACACTAAAGGATATGACAAGATCTCTGTACTGATATTTAAAATGTGGGGTTTTATAAACTATATCATAGGAGTTTTTGGTACATTGTTATCCAAAAATGGGGAAGAGTTGCAGATGTTCAACATCAATTAACCCCTCCCTGTCCATTTCTTTCTATAGGTTTCTCCGGTTTTTTTTTTTTTTTTTTTAACCTCTTTTATTAGTACACGTGACACAGCCTGTAGGGATTTTACTGTTTCTCTTCAGTAAGTTACTTTTTAGTTTGCAAAGTTCCCATTCAACCCTAGGACTCATCAAAAACCTATTGAGAAAGCAATCTGTACTCCAGACCCTTCAGGTGTGGAACATGTTACTTCATCATTTCCTGACATAAATTTCATGGGCTGCCTCGTTCCCCAGGAGATCTGACCCATATCAGCAGCTTGCAGTAAGAATCGGTACATTTCTCCTGGAAGAAAGGAACCAGAAATTGTGAGATAATTTCTTGAGACTGATTTCCACTATAAAAGTTTAGCCTTAGCCCTTACTTTTATTCTCATAGTCCCTTATGCTTTTATAATATGACTTTACAATTTCCCCAGCATTTTTGAATTCTTATACTTAACTTCATAGACTTTCCGTATTTCATTACATCATTGCCTGAAGTGGATACTGGAGTTTATTCTTAATGACGCAGAAAATTAATGCTTTGTGGTAAAATTGAAATGAGCATCCCTTGCATTTGACAATAAAAATAAAAATAACTTGACAACTGAAATGTAATATATGATTTTTGTTTGTTTGTTTGTTTTTGGTTTTCTTCCAGTACCAGAAATCGAACTCATGAGCTTCCACTTGCCAGGCAGGCACTTTACCGCTGAGCTAAATCCCCAGCCCAAGAAATGTAATATATACAAATGCATCTTTCCAAATTGAAATTGAAATTTGCAAATTTATTTTCAGTGAAAAACATCATTCACCACATTTTTAAAAAGCATTCCTTTGGACCAAGGATAGTTTTTAAAAACATAATTGTATTTTGTTAAAAACAATGAATAAGTATCAATGTACATACAGGATAGACAATGACACTGAAAACGTGTATGTGCATATATTTTTGTGGAAGTCAGTGCTTATTCCTATGCCTTACATTTATTTGTTCTATGTTTTAAATGCATTACTTTATTTTCAACTTTGTTCTTTCTTTAGTAGATATGTATAGACAAATTATTTAAATATCCGTAATACCTCTATAAAATATGAATTATGTGAGGAAAACACTGTAAATGGCCCATCTTTTGTTCTACCTTCTAGCTATTATCATATCTAATAAATAATAACTGAGAAATGAGAAAATTAAAATTTGTTGGATGTCTGCTGTTTTTTACAGGGTTGGAAACCCATGGTCAGGTAATTTAGGTAACCATGCTGCAAACTGCAACTAAATTTTAAATACAACGTCTATTTAAAATTAAGTGTATTTGGTTTTGAATTGGCTTTGTGCTGCACTCCACGCTGTAGACACTCCAGATATGTTTGGTGAAACAATAGCAGGAATTTGAATAAATGATTTCATACAGCAAGAAAGAAAATTTATTTAATAGGCAGTTTAGGATGATCCAGAATTTTTAACATTCTGTTTATGTTAATTTAATTCTCACATATATCCTGCAGCAGTATTTTTACTATGTGTATATGCAGAGACAGAGGTTCAGAGAGATTTAATTATTTCTCCAAGAGCAATATATAGCTTGGAGTAATTCTTGGCTGAACTATTTTCAGATAGTGAAAATCATCCTTCTAAATGCAATACAATATCGCATAATTTGAAGTAAGTTTTAGGAAAGGCAATCTTGCATCCCATTTTTCTTTAGTATAAAGCTGTTCCATTTCCTAAACCAGTCTTTTAAAAAGTGTAAAGTCCCATTGCAAGACACTCTTCCTCCTCATTAATTTACCTAGGACATCTCTGTATAGAGAAGGAAAAGGCTTCTGATATTTTTTAAGCAGTCATACCTCCCAAACAATGAAGCCGCTTTTGAAATTTTGCCTAGTTCCTTTCAAAAATGTATATAATTGCAACACTAGATTTGTTATCTTGTAGCAAAATGGAAATGCTTATCTGTTAGTCTCCTTAATTCCTCTAATACTCAAACTTACCTTTAAGCATAATTTCCTCAGAAATTTTCCCTGGTTCTGATCCCCATATTAGAAAAGATTCCACATTACTCATGCTGCCCTTTGGTTATACTTTTGTAGTTAACTTCTTGGTGCCTTTCATGTCCAGAAGGCAGTAAGATCCAAGAGGGCAGAGACTCTATCTGCTTTGTTTACCACTTTCTCAAGTGAATCATTCAGTTCCTTCAGCATAAAAAAAATCTTTTTTAAATTGTTAACTTATTGAAGGCTGGGTATGGTGGGGCTCGCCTGTAATCCCAGCACTCAGGAGGCTGAGACAGCAGGGTCATTGTGAGTTCCAGACCAGCCTGGGCTACAAAGTGAGCTCAAGGCCAGGCTGAACTGCATAGTGAGACCCTGTCTAAAAAGATTAAAAAAAAAAAAAAAAAAAAAAGACATTGAAAAAAATTCCAATCCCTATCAGAGACTTCTTTACATTCAAGGCATTTGATTTAAATATATATTTGTTTCTATAATTCTCTTGATTTTCTTTCACATAAAACTAGCTATTGTACTCCTGCATATTTTTGTAGTCAGCAACTAGTAGAAGAAAACTGAATGACTGCAAACATTCAACTAATTTTTTCTAGCCATAGAACATATGTGTTTATTTACAAAAGCACTTTACCCTCCAGCTTTGCTTTCCTTTCCTTCAAGTCTGAAATAGACATACATAATGATAAAAGAGACAACATAAGTATTGTAAATTGCCAAATGGCCTAGGTGCTACAGTAATAGAGTAATTCATCACTTGATTTACTTAATCACTATTCTCTATTTATAGAAAGATATATAGGTATGTATTGTTTTGACTGAGCTGAATGAATTTTTCTCCCTAGTAGCTGAACCACTCTTGGGGTAATTTCAAAACCCTTTGCTGAGGTAAACACATAAAAATCATTTATTTAATCACACTACCAAATCAAAGAGAAGACACGCACAGCATTTCCCCCTAAAATATGGCAGAGAACAAAATTGTTTTGTAAAAAAAATTCAACCCTGTACTTTGAAAAGAAGTAAGGCATGACATAAATTTTATTAGTTAGCAGGAAATGTTATGTTAGTTTTATACAGATTTTATTTACTATTTTTGTCACAGTGACCAAATCGAAAGTTCTCTGCAAACATCCTTGCATCACCAGGCTTACTATTCAAATACACTGACTTGTAGAAGCCGATGAACTGCAGTATTCAATATTTATTTATTCACCCACTAATTTATTTAATAAATACTTACATGATCATTATAATGGGTACAATTCTATGTGCCTCAGCTACAGAGGAAAATGAAATAATCCTAAAGATATAGTTCAAAGTCCTTGGCAGGGGCTGGGAATATAACTCAGTGGCACAAGTGCCAGGCTGGCAAGTACAACATCCTGAATTCAATTCCCAGCACCAAAGAAAAGAATAGTCCTAGGCAGGAAAGTATAACTACACACAGAGCAAAACAGAAAGATTCATTCAGGAAGTGGGGGGACTTCCACTCAAGATAATAAGATATAGAAATTTTCAGGTTTTTTGCAGATTTTTTTCTTGCCATATGGTGGGAATTCTGCTTGCTATTTAAAGTGGTACTTTCTTGAGCATACTTCTATTCTCTTCCCACTGGTTCACTGACTCAATCCCAAACAGGCTGTATCAAAGAGATGGCCAACACTACTAAGTGGTTTATTATAATCCGGTATTACCAAGAGGTGCACCAGCTGTCACTCAATGAGATGATGGACTCTCCAGGATGGAGAGAGCCACATGCCCTACACTGAGATGCATGGAGCATGCAGTTGCATCTGATCAACCCCTGTCTGAAACACAGAGACACAGGGATCACTGAGTGGGTTTGGGGAGAAGGTAGAGTGGTCCCCCAAGACTCAGATGGTAAATAGGCTACATATTGAAGATCTATTGATGGTATGGAAGAAATATTCGAAAGCAAGTTCTCAATATGTCTCTACCTGGCTCTCTCTCTCTCTCTCTCTTTCTCTCTCTCCATCCCACTGTTCTTCTTCCTCTCCCTCTCCCTGTCCCTCTGTCTGTCTCTCTCTTCCTCACTCAACTGTCCTAACATGCTTCATATACAAAGCACAAATTCAAATAAACTTATTTTAAAAAGAAAGTTAATAATTACAGAAAATTTAGAGTGGGCCTTCTGGAAATAGGGCCCTATGTGACTGCACTGATTACTATTTCTAAAGCTGGTCCATAAACACAGGAACATATTGTAAAGGGTTAGTGCTCAGGGTAGTAAGGCAGTCAAAGAGAAACACCGTTTCAATCTGGGTATGCCTATGTGTTCAGATGGCCAGTCAGTGAGAAGTTTCTTAAAAAGCATGACTTCTGAGCTGAATTGTAAAAATACCTAAGAATAAAGCAACTCAAGACATAAAGAAATGGTTTCCAAGTAGGAATCAAGAAAGATACACTATCAAGAACAATGTGTGTTCTGAAATTCAAACAATTTAGTGTTCTGCAGCCTAGAAATTAATTCGGGAAGATCCAGAGGATGAGGAGGTGGATCAAGCAGATTGTGGTTGATAAGGTGGAGTGTCAACTTGGCTGACTTTGGGATCCCCCTCTGGGATTGGGGAACATATTAGGTGTGGCTAGGTGTATAATGGAGATACAGACCTGGAATCTATATTAGGCCCTCCCCTTCCTCTCTGGCACTACTTCAGTCTTCTTTTCCCCAAAGACCATGAACTAAATTAAACTTCTTTTAAATTGTAGATGTTGCCTAATGAGGGCCGTCAATGAGAAAGTTGACTAATAAAGAAAATCAGTAGCAGAAAAGTGAGGGCTTTATTATGACTGCACCTAATCATGTAGTTTAGAAGCCTTTGAAACGGGTTTGCAAGTGAAATTTGGAAAGATGTGGAAAGGTGAATTAGAGAAAACCTACATTGCTACAGCAGAGCCTGGTAGATGATTCTAGTCAGAACCTGGAAGAACAGCATGCTAATAGGAAGGCTGACAGTAAAGGTCAGGCTCAAAATGTTTCAGTGAAAATGAACTCCACTGGTAGTTGGACTAGAGGTCATTTATATTATTCTCTGGCAGAAAATTGGTCTACATTTTGTCTATATTCTGAAACTTTCCAGGAGACTAGATTAAGTCCAGTGGACAAATTGATCTTGTTAACTGACTTTTAAAGCAGCTCAATGTTCAGGCTATCGCATGGGAACCACTAGCTGATTTTAATCGGATTTATAGTGAGAACCAGGAGGGAAAGGAGGCAGAGCAGAAAATGGTTTTTTTTTTTATTGGTTTTTCACTGGTACCCGGAATTGAACTCACAACCTTTTGCTTGCCAGGCAGGCACTGTGCAGCTGAGCTCAATCCCCAGCCCCCTGAGCAGAAAATCTTGTAAACATTAAATTTTGACAGAAAAGAAATCAGTTGAAAGTGGGGGAGGCAACACTAGGTTTAATTGCTGAAGAGTTTAACACCATTAAAAAGAAACCATGTACTTTGTACACAGGCAAGAAGAGAAATGCCTTGAGGGCATTTCAGAAATCAGAAGCATCCTATTTATCACAAGGTCTGTGGTGCAAAATATAAACCTCATTTTAGGAGAGATGCTCTGGACTTCCTCTCCAAAAAGGTCGCCTATGGAATTGTTTCACTGGGATTCATTTTGCAATGGTCAGCCGTTCATTACTCACAGGTTGCTACACCCATGGTACAAAATGATGGCAAAGCTTGTTATCATCCACGTGATAGGGGTTTTACTGGTATGCAGAGTTAGGCAGTCGGAGAGACTTCCACTCAAATTTAAACAAAGTCCTGGGAGGCCAGACAAGGAGCCCTGGAGAGGACAGTGCATGAAACTGTGGGAATGAAGTCAGAGTTGCAGTGGAGACCCTCAGAAGTTGGAGATGCCAGAAATTTGAAATATCTGCGAGGGAAACCTGCAGGCCAAGTGAGTGTGCCTTCAGTCTTGGAAGATACTTTGTTTTGAAACTTTGAAAAAGGTTGAGATTTTTGAAGAATTGTTGCTTTTAGGGTTGTATGCAGGATATTGGTATTGTGTCAGGCAGGATTATAAACTTGGTATAAACTTTATTGAGAGGCTAGTATGGTTTAAAAAGATATGTTTGGATATGAAATTGATAAGCTGTAGCACACAGTGGTTAGAGGGAAGTATGAGCTTGAATGGCTTCAGGATTCAGCCAGGGGGTTAGTGGGATACACTTATGGGTGTATTTGTGTGGCTCAGGGAAGAGTAACCTTGGACTTTATGCCTGATACCCTCTGTCCTTTCTCTATGGTACTGCTTCCCTTCTCTGCTTCCCAGCCAGCATGAGCTAAGCAGTGTTGTTCTACCATACCCTTAGCCCATGGTGTTCCTGCCTTGGAGGCTGTCAATCATGTACCAAGTTTCCTGAAATTGTTTAATTTTTCCAACATTAAACTTCTCCTCCTCTAAATTCTGGGTGTCAGGTGTTCTGTTCCAGGAATGCCAAATCTGGCTAATACACAGATCAATACTCATCCTTGAACATCTTACTAAATTGCTGTGGCATAATTGTACTCAATATTGTGAGTCACTGAAGGAAACAACACATGAGCATACAATGGTCCAAAATGATAAGCCAAATTCCATGTTGCATCACCTTGAAGAAGTCAGTATGCTGAGAACAGACAATATTTTCCCAATGGCATTTTATCACCAGGACAACTGAGAAAGGTGGGCACAAGTACACTAGGAAAGTGGGGTTAATATAAGGCTCATACATCAAATGGCAAACAAAGCCATACTAAAACTAATGTAATTTGAGATAAGTCTAATTTTAAAAGTTAAGTATATTTGTGAGTATGTCCAGGTTTTCACATGAAATTTTGGATATAAATAATTTATGTATATATTAAAACTCTACCTCTGTCTGTCTCTGTCATTATATATCTCTGTCTCTATGTCTCTCTTTGTCTCTGTCCCTGTCTCTGTCTCTATCTTTCTCTCTCCATATCCATATAAGTCTGTTTATACATTCAAATTGCTTTAGATAGCAAACATGGAGAGTATTCCTTACATAATTCGCGTGTGTGGACTTGATAAAATGCCTACTACTTAATGTTTTTAGAAAGCAGTCCAGGTAATTTTGAGACAGTTGCACTGACAATATTTGAGAATGATGACTCTCTCATGTGAGGTTGAACATTTCTCCCTGATATGTAGCTGATGTTCTGGAACCATTTTGGGCTCTCTTTTCCCTTAAAAGTAGGGAAGAAAACTAGTTTCAGAAATACCTAGAGATTAGCAGGTTACTCACTTATGCCAAAGTCTTAATAAGACTTTGGTATTTGGTTTTTTTTTTAAGTTCATCTTTCAATAGTTCTGTACTTCTACTCAGTCATTCAAATACTAAGATCTTGTAAATTTATAAAAGTGAAAGTGGTAACAACTGGTAATTGTTCAGTGCTTGTTTTGTGGCCATGCGCATTCAAGACATTTCTTTCAATCTTCTTTTCAAAGCCTTGCACCAGGTATGTAAAACTGAGTTTACACACGTAGTTAACAGGCAAAAAGGAACAAATCTGAGATGTGCCTGAAATGGGATTTCAACACAAACTATCTTTCAAATATTTACTTGCACTTAAACTTTCTGTTATGGTCTCTGAGGAGAGGGACAAATTGTTTGGCCTGCTGCTGCCAAGACAAACCTTAAAATCATTTATCTTACATATGTGGTTCAGCAATTATATCATGGTGATAATTTCTCCCAAAGTCCCAAACAAGCAAAATGACCTTTTCTTCTAATTGTACTTTGTGCATTTTTCTCCCAGGAAATGCTGAGCAAAGTGGTTAGAATTTGATAATTCCAGTACACAGGAATCTGTCTATTTAATCTTTCAAAGAGAAACAACAATAGAAGACTCCAAGCCATGAAAAATTTATCTACAAACTCAGAACATATTTTCTCACCCATAAATTAGAATATCCTGACACAACATAATAAAGATCAAACTAAATATAACTCATGAAAATACTTTAAAATATGAAACATTTTAGTGCCTTACCTTTTAAATTATTATTTTTTAATTCATAAAAAAATAAACCAAATTTCCATAACAGAATAATAGAATAACAATAATTAATACATTGCATGTTGTTATTTTGAAAGTAGTTACTCAGAGTACATGATATGGTCATAAAAGATTCCCCAAATAATATTAACACAAATCTTTCTTCTCAAAGAACTGAGAGAACTAGTAGTGTAAGTATTTTGTATTTTTTCCCTTTGCCCTTCCTTCCTCTCCTTTTCCCCCATCATAATTCCTCTTTGCTTTAAAAAAATTTCTTCACATTTCACAATATCTATTGTACATTTTGGCCTGTATTTACCCTTTCATTTTCTCACAACAGGGAGACAATGAGATATTTACACATGTGAATCTGATTTAGTTCACTTCTGAGTATGTTCTGTAGTTGCATCCATTTACTTATAAATGTCTCCAGTTTACCCTCCTGTATGGTTGAGTATTACACCATTGTATAAAGAGACCACGTCTTTTTTATTCATTCCTTGGTTGATGGGTGTTTGGGTTATTCCCAAGAGTTAACTATTACAAATTGTGCTGCTATAAAAATGAGCACACATATATTGTTGTGGTATGATGTTTTTAATCCATCTAAGAAGATACCCAAAGAGGGACTAGCTGAGTCAAATAGAACCTCTAATCCTAACTTTTTGAGGAATCTCCATACCAATTTCTATAGTGGTTGCACCAGTGTACACTGCCACCAGCAGTGGAGAAGTGTTCCTTTTTCCCCACAGTCTCTCTAGCATTTATAATTGATTGATTTCTTTCTTTCTTTTTTTTTCTAGCGGTACTGGGGATTGAACTCAGGATCTTGTGCTTGCCAGGCAGGTGCTTGTACCACTGAGCTATATCCCCAACACCAATTTATTGATTTCTTAATGATAGCCATTTTTTTCTGGAATGAGATAGAATCTTGGTGTTGTTTTAATTTGTATCTCTTGATACAAATGACTGATAATGTTAACTCTTTTTTCATACATTTATTTACCGTTTATTTTCTTCATCTGAGAAATGTCTGTTCATCTCAGATGCCAATTTTTGCATTGGGTATTCCTAAGTTCATTTGGAACCAGAAAAGACCTAGAATAGCAAAAACAGTTCTGAGCAACAAGGACAAGTCAAAGGGTACCATAATCCCTGATGTGAAATTACACAACAAAGCTACTGTGATACAATCATCATGGTACTGGCCAAAAAATGACCTGAAGATCAGGAGAACAGATTAGAAGATGGAGACACAATTACAAACACACTCAGCCACCCTACTTTTGACGAAGGCCAAACATGTTCACTTGAAGAAAGATGATAGCCTGTTTAATAAATGGCACTGGAAATACAGTCTTTCCACATGTCAAAGACTAAAAGTAGACCCATATCTAACACTATGTACTAAACTGAAATTAATATGGATCAAAGATCTAAATATTAAAATAGAACTACTGAACTACTGGAATTGGGTAGATATCTTGAAGACATAGGAGTAGGCAAAGGTTTCATACACAAAACCCTGATTACACATGAAATACTACAAAGAATCAACTAGGATCTTATGTTATTAAATAGCTTTTGCACGACAAAATAAATCACCAACAGAGTGAAAGACAATACAAACAGAGTGGGAAAGTGAAGGCCTGTTGTCCTTCACACAAAGGAGACCATATAAAGAATTGAAACCAATCAGATTCCCCCAACTTAAATTATTATTTTGATCAGATTTCCCCAACTTAAATTATTATTTTAATGGAATATGAATCTCAGAATAATGAGAATTGCAAGTAATTTTCCATTTTTCTATATTAAAGAAAATACAAAGAAATTAGAGACACTAGGAAAGAAATAATTCAAATAGTTCAATCAATATCTATAAATTCATGATTTCTATTCTAAGTTTGAGATGCAGATATAGTTATACTCACTATCATTATCTTAATTATAGTATTACATTTTTAGTATATATATTGCTTAAATGAATTGTACAGCAATTTCAGAAATTGGTAGTATATTTTTCTCCGCTGAAAACAAGTCTTAAAATTCAACAATATCAATGAAGATGGAAAATATGAAAAAGAACACACAGCAAATTAGGTAACTAAACAATTTCCAAGTATAAGCTGGGTAACAAATATTGGCAGAGAATAAAGTTCTGTAGTGGAAATTTATGATGGTGATTTCATTCTGAACACTCATTTTATGTCTGTTGAACTCATAAACAGAAAGATTGTTCTTGTCAAGGATGTTCCAGCTAGTTAATTAGAAATGCATTATTTATAGTAATCTTATCCAGTTATACTCATGGAAAATGCTATAACTCCTATTCTTAGCACCCTTGATTCTAATACTTGGTAAAAGGTTGGAAGGAGACAATATAAAATGAGTAACTAAAGGATCAAATACAGTCTTATCTGTATTTCAGCATTTCCAATAATAGAACTACACTGTAGTTCCTCCTTCCTTGCTACTTATAACTCCTGCCTAAGGAGATTGCTGCATGAAACATTGGAAGGAATACATTAGAAAACTATTTTGGTTTTATATTTTATTTTAGAATATAACTCAAAAATATTCAGTAATATTAAAAGACACCTAGAAGAATATTTCTATCCAAGTTAACATGCTAGTCAAATACATGTCATATAAATCATTATATATAGATAGAGAAAACATTGACCTGTGAGCCACGGTATTTGAAATAAGACTTTCTGCAATCATAAACTTTTATTTATTTAAATTCATTTAGACAGGAAATCTGAAGAAAGTTCCTTCTAAAGCAAATTCAAAACGTTTAGGATTCTTTGTTTGTTAAGTTGTTTTTATTCTTTTCTCTTTAAAATAAAATTAAATGAAACAAAGATAAATAATTATAAAGCAAAGATAAGTTAACAATGATTTTACAGACAAAAATAAAAAATAAAAGAAAATAAAATGGAGGCATCCGGATCATGGGCTCTGGTCGGATAGCTTTCATCTCCATCTGCTTCTCTTCCCTGCATCATAACAATGGATGGTCTCTATGATTTTGTTATTCTCTTTAGTATTACGAGCGTTTACCATTCATTATAACTTATAATATACGTAAGTCCAAGATCCTTCTGTTGACTTGAGATCTAGGTATGACTGATTGAAATGTAAAATTTTTACTCTCTGCAATTACACAATCATCACTGAATAGTTCAGGGCATCTAAAAGAATAATGAAAATTATAACATTAAATGACATCTTTGGTTGATGTGCTTTCTTGTCATCTCCATATGAAATATTTCCAAGCATTTTGTTAATCTGAACTTAAAAATGAACTCAGCCCTTTCTCTAAGAAAAAACAACTCAAAACAATAAAAACCAAAATGACACCTCAAACACACACACACACACACACACACACACACACGCAAATGACTATGCACAATGTTCTTACTCCAACAATAAGATTTGCTTATTAAGTGGTATTGAATATTTTGGACAAGATGACAATGTGAATGTATGATTTTAGCAATGGAAGGAAATTCAAAGTGTATATTGACAATGCTGCTTAATTGATTGATGTGCTTTCTTGCCATTTGTATATGTAAAATACAGGTATAATTCCAGAACTGTAGACAATAAAAATGTTACATTTGATTTAATCATATTAATATCTCAAGTTAACAGGAGAATCTTGGATTTAGGTTACCTGTAAGTTACAATGAATGGTAAATGCTTGTAACATTCAGGAGACCACTGAAATCACAGAGACTGTCCCTCACCCACAGAGTAGTATTAATTCTGTCTTAAATTCCGTGAACTGAAATCCGTGGGATTCTCTCATACTTTGATTTCTTCTTCTTTGATATTTTTTATCTTTCCTATTAGGAAGTGAAATATTTCTTTTTACCTTGCTTTTGTCTCCTGCCCACCTACACCTAGTGGTCTGCCTTCTTTACCTTCACTCAATTCAAGAAATGTTTTGCCAGGATTAAATGCTCACATTTTTCCCTACTACTTAAATGATTAAAACTCTGCAGAACATGGGGCACTTCAGCATTTTCAAGGCAGATATAATAGACTTTTAAATCTACTGAGTACTAGGAAGAAGTGGATGTTTGATCAACCATCCTTTACTCTCTGCTGCTGGCAGAGAATATAAAATGTTATTTTTTTTAATTTTTGTAAAAGTTTTTGGTTTTGTAAGAATTTATGAAAGTTTTTTTTTTCTCTACAGGCAACTCATACTTTAAAGCCTGTCTTACTGGAAAGTATGTATGACTTAAACACAATTAGTACTTCCAGTAACTACTGTTATAGAGAATGTGGCTGACACCTGAAGATTTTCAATCTTCATGCAATGTTAGGATGTAGTCCTAACTTCAATGCTATAATACACGTACTTGCTAGAATTGTATATGTTGTCATGTGTGAAAAAATAGAGTCTACTTTATTTGCTTTATTCCTTTTACACATTATCTATGCAGTTGTTTCCTAAGAATTTCAGTCAGTTAATTGAGCTAGAAAAAATGGTACATTTGGGCTCAGGGACCAAACTTTAATCAACAAAGCAATCATAAATTGTGGGTTCTACTCTGACTCTTCAGTTATCTCTTTCATATAGACTCTAAGTAGATGAAACAGATAATAAGTAGAGGCAGAAAGAAAAAAAAAACAGGGATCTCCTTTCCTTTTAATCTAGCAGGATTGTTTTTTTTTTTTTTAAGATTGTAAAACTTAATTTCACTGACCTTAATTCTGACTTTAACACTATTGTCGTGCATTTATTAAGATTTCCACCCGTATTGCATCAGATTCCACCAAGTGCAGTGTCTGAAAACTTCACCCAGGCTCTTTGTTGGTTTTCAGAGTTCTGTATTAAGTTACCCATTTTTATGCCTTTATTATTTTCAAATAGTTTAATGGTAATTTGAAAATCAACACACAGATTTCTTACCAAGATGATATATTTTACTAGAAATAATTTTAAGATACACCAGCCAAGCAATCAACATAGGTAAGAAATGCATAATACAGTGATAAAAATAATAGAGTAATAATAATAATAATTTAAAGGCATAAAGATAATAAAGACCTTTAAATATCTCGAAAATATTTTCATGATATATTTTCAAGCTTCTGCTTTCTCTGTGCAAAAAAGCAAATTATAACTTTTCCCTATTAGGTTCACGATGATTGGTCAAGAGAAAAATGTTGTGTAAAAATAAATTTAATTCTAAAATCTAGTGGAATTGTTGGAGTTTTCTATAGAGAGGCTCATGCCATAAGCGAATAATGATAATTTAAATTCATTTCTTGTATTTCTTTATCTTGTCTAATTACTATGTCTAAGGATTTGAGAAATATATTGAACAGGTGTGGTGGTAGTGGGCATCCTTGTCTTGTTCCTAAATTTAGAAAGAAAGCTTTCAGCTTCTCTCCATTTCATATGATGTTGGCGTTGGTTTTTCACAGATGATCTTTATCACATTGAGATAAAGATATTCTATTCCTATTTCCTGCAAGGTTTTACCATCAACGGATGTTGGATTTTTTGAAATGCTTTTTCAGTGTCTATTGCAATGAACATATGGTTTTTATTCTTCCCTTTGTTTATGTGGTATATTGATTTGCATATTTTGAACCATCCATGCATGCCTGGAATGAATTCTACTTGATAATTTGGTTATTAATGATGCAACAAACCTTTTTTAATGATTTGTTGCATCATTAATATCCAAATTCAGTAGCATAGTATGGTACAAAGTCAACACTGAAAAATCAATAGCATTCCTATACACCTATAACACACTCACTGGGAAAGAAATTGAGGAAACAATGCCTTTCACAATAGCAATAAGAAAAATAAAATACTTAGAAACTGAATATATATATATATATAGGCAAAATTGCTGAACAAAACCTCAGTCACACAGGAGGTAATAAAAAGAATCAAAAAGTGAGATCACATCAAATTCATAAGCTTCTAGAAAGCACAGAAACCACCAACAAAATGAAAAGACAACCCAAAGAATAAGAAAAAAATTTTGCCAGCTATTCCTTAGACAAAGGACTAATATCTAGAATATATAAAGAACTCAAAAAATTTAGACTTCCCAAAATGTAAAGACCCAATCCAAAATTGAGCATCAGAAATGAATAGATTACTTCTCAGGTGAAGAAGTACAAATGGCCAATAAATGTATGAAAACTGTTCAACATCCCTGGATATTCAAAAAATTCAGAGTAAATAATCCTGAAATTCCATCTCACTCCAGAAAGTATTGATATCGTCAAGAAATCAACCAATAACAAATGCTGGTAAAGCTGCAGGAGGAAAAAGGAACTATTATCCGCTCTTGGTGGGAGTCTAAGCTGGCAAAACTACTGTGTAACTCGGTATGATTCCTCAAAAAACTAAAAATAGAATTTCCATTTGACCCAACTAATCCCCTTCTAAGTTCTTACCAAAAAGTTTATCATCATACTACACTGATACATGTACACTCGTGTTTATACCATCACAATTTATGATAGCTAAGTCTTGAAAATAGCCCAAATGCCCATCAGCAAGCAGGTGAATGAATAAAGAAAATGTGATATTTATATATAATGAAGTACTACTGTGCCACAAAGAAGGATAAAATTGAGGCATGTTTAGATAAATGGATGCACCTTAAGACCACAATTTTAAATGAGATAAATCAGAAACATAAGTTTAAATATCTAATTATTTCTCTTACATGGGAGCCTCAAAGCATTAATAAGGAACAAAATAAAAAGTAGATATTAGGAAGAAGGACGATCTTTTTCAAATGGGAAAAGGAATAAAAAATGGAGGGAGCAGGAGGGAAGGAACCTAGAACATATTTTAAAAAAGAGTTGAAGACTAAAATGGAAATAGTGGTTCTGCAAATGGAGAAAGGAAGAAGAGTTGGAGGGAGGGTGGAAGGAGGGTGCGAAAGGGGACACAAAAGGATTTAAATGTGTTATGTACAGGTACAAACTCCTCCCAATAATTATAATAATTATCTACAGCAAGCACATACTAATAAAATTTTTAAATAAATTTTAAGATATTATTCAATTCTTGCTTTATTCATTCAATTGTTTAGCATTTAGCTTGTTAAACTAGAGCCCACCATTTGCTACTTGGTACACATTTTACAAAATTAAGGTACATTTAATATCACTTAGTATTGTAATTACACACTCATGCACACACGAACACACAACTGTCTGAAAATTAGTAAAGACTGAAGGAAAAGCTCTCATTCCTTAGCCTTTGTGATGCTTTCTGGCCACCATTTTTGATGATGAATGTAAATTTGCTTTAGTGATTACTATTGATGAGTCTGAATGGGTCTGTGCTAAACTGTAGAATATTTTTCTTCTATATGTTGCTTTACCAAATGAGGTCCAGAATTAGTAAGTGCAGATAATTTCATAGATCAGGGACCAGTATTGTTATCATATACCTATTATGAGGAGAGTTTTGAATTGAAAGATCTTTTCTGTATTAATATATGGTTTTGGCTTAATATTGGTCTAGGTGACACTGAAATTTACTTTTATTTCCAGAGTGATCATTTTCATTTTTGTAACGGTCCCAATCTCTTTTGCATAGCTTGTTTAAATCTATGAATAAGTTATTTAGGACAATTACTCCTTGCATAAAATTACTTCAATAGATTTTCAGAGAAATAGGAACACTGTTCTTCAAAATCATGACCAAATGACTCAAAATTTGTGCATTGACGTTGTGAGAAAAAAACCAATCTGATATGGATCTCTCAAACAAGTTACAAGAGTCAAAGCTAACATTGGTAGGTAGGATATTGTACAAGCTAAATAATACACTGAAATATTAGTAAATGTCATATTCCCTATTGATATCTTCATTGTAGTGTCTCATTTTGGAACTGAGTAGAATCATTCCTTAGAGGTCTAATGTAGTCAACTATAAGCTCCTTTGTAGATATGCAACTTATTTTTCAAAATAGCATCTATTTTTCATAGGAACTAATGGGGGTCTCCATAATGAGTGCTCCAAAACTCATTAAAATGTATAAAAGAGTGCCGCTGAAAGGAGTCTTGGAAAGAAAATGGTCAATTTCATAATCCACAGATACAGCGGCATGCACAGGTGAACCTGCACATGCATTTACATAAATGTATTAAAAATAAATATTTATGATTCCCATGATTATTGTATAAAAATTTTAAACAGCATTTGGGCCATCTTAGGGCTGTTTTTACGCTTATTCAATTTTTCCTCAAATAAAGCATTTATCATTGTCATAAATAATACAATTAAAACTGTTGCATTTTCCTTTGGTGGTGATCACGTGTAGTGACTTATATTTCCCAGTTTGACATTTGATAAAATGGAGTCTTTTCATTTCATTTTGCTCTGATTCTGCTACTAATGATTATAAACATTTTTGTGTGTGTTCTGGCTAGGTAGATAGTAGCATTTGGATGTAGAGTCAGACTTTAATGATTTGTTTCCATTTCTCATATAATCACTCATTCAAGAAAAATTTACTGTTTCATAGGGCCCTGGCAGTCTCTCTTTATTGGATTTACAACACTGAATCACCGTGTAAAAAATCCATGCCCTCAGGAACCTTTTACTCCTAATAAGTAAAAACTATGTGTTAGAGAAATGAAGATGGAAAGAATGTGTCATAGGCTGAGAGCAGTATAATTGCACATTTCAATAGAGTACTCAGGGAAATCTGCAGAGAGAAAATAATTTAAGCGTTAATGACTGAGCTAGGGGATTAAGCCAGACACAAGGACAGAAACCTGGTGTTCGAGCCTGAGTCACTCATTTGCTTACTGAGTTTAAACAACAGGATAGGAAATAAAAATGGAGAAATTTGCATGAAGAAAAGAAGACCGATGGTAAACAGTGGTATACTAAGGAGGTAGCTGATGTCCAGTCCTGAATGGAGGCACAAAAAGATGTACGTTTTGTAGAAAATTCATTAAATAAAATAAAACTAAAAGCAATTCTGTTTTTAGTTGTCAGCATGCACCTGATAATTATGTACAATGTCCATGAAAAACATTCTCTCCCAGGACAGATCACCTCTGTCACTCTTGCTTTGGTTGTGGCCTGGTGAAAATTGTTTTTATTATTTTGATGTTAGTTTGAATAAAATTGTTTTCCTACTCCTTTTGGGGGATGTTCATTGTTCATTCACAAATAGAACCACAATTAATTTTTTTATGCTAGTATTAAATCCTGCAACATTACTGATTCTGTTTATTAGCTCGAATTGTTAATTATGTGATATTTTGTGATTGTAACTGATTAGAGAACTATCTGTGCATAGAAATGAGTGGAAACTTGTGGGGCCTGCCTATAATGCTTCTCATCATTATACTTATCATATAATATGATAGCGTTATGTCACTACTGAAGAATAGGCAAATAAGATACCCACTTGGTATTCAGTCCCAAGCTCAAGAAATAATCACCCTCAAACAGTGCACTTGAGTGGATAAATAGTGGGTTGAGCAAGAATAGAATTGTTTTCTAATTGCAAAAATAGTACATTTTATTACAAATAATAACATGCTGTATATGAGTAGAAATAGTTTTACTTCTTCCTTTTTAATTTAGATGATTTTTATTGCTTTTTCTTGCCTAATTTCCCTGCCTAGAACTTCTATCAGCATGAGAAGTGATAAAAGTGGCATCCTTTTCTTTTTCAGGATCTGAGAGAAAACACTGTCACTCTTTTCCCATTAACAGGATGTTAATTGAGAGTTTTCACCGATGGATTTTCTCATGTTCAAGTATTATACCACTTTTGCATTATTGTGTGTGTTTATTAAGAAAGTTTGCAGACTTTTGTCTTTTTCTTCCACATCAGTAGTGATGAGCACATTTTCCTTTTAATTAATATAGAGCATTATATTGAATGATTCCTATATACTGAATGACCTTGACACTTTAGAAAAAATTCCACTTAGTCATGATATATAATCTTGTTAATGTTCTGGTGAATTGTGTTTAGTAGTATTTTCTGGAGGACTTTTGCATCAATATTCTTTAGGATTAATTGTCATAAAATATCTTGACAATGTAGGTAACAGGATGGTAGTAAAGAAACACTCCAAATTTTCTGACTAGAGAAATTTAAGGAATGTATTAGTTACTGGGATTAAGAATAGTTAAGATTAAGGAATGTAGAAACAAATACGAAACACTTCAGTTGGATATTATTAGTTTACTTTGACTACCAGATAGCCAAGAAAAGATACTGAATAAGTGGTCAAATATATTGCGTAAAAAACAGAATATGCTGAAATGTTAGCAATGTAAATTTGAGATCATAAAGGTAGACTACATTACATCAATTCCAACATATACATTTTCACCCTTAAAAGTATTGAAATTAGCTTGCATGCCATAGTATATATCGTGGTATAAATTAATTTGCAACGGTTTTATCTCCTCCCAGAAATATTTCAGATTTGAAGATAGAAGGAGATGGTGTTTAAAACCATGAAGCTGAATGAGATTACCAGGGCAGTAAATAGCGTTTACAGACAATTAAAAAGTCTAGACCCTGGATACTCCAGATGTTAGGAATCTGTTATGTAAGTATGAAGAACCAGAGAACTAGAAGGAGCAGCGCTGAGGTAGAGCGCAGCAAGGAGCATACAACATCTTGAAAGCCAAAAACTATGCCTTCAGAGGAAAGTCATGATTTCTGCTGTCAAGCCTCGCTGATATAACACCTTTAAAAAGAAGCAGTAGGGGCTGGGGATTTAGCTCAGCGGCAAAAGTGCCGGCCTGGCAAGCGCAAGATCGTGAGTTCAGTTCCCGGTACCGGAGAAAAACCAAAAAAATAAAAAAATAAAAAGAATCGGTAATTGGTAATATGGAATCTACGGGCGAACTTGACATGAGCACTTTTTAAATTTGTTACATACACAAAAATGTAATTGTAGATATTAGCGGGATACCATGTAATATTGGATTCCTATGTATGTAGTATAATATTTGAAAGATGTCAAATAAATTTATCTCCTCAAACATTTGAAACTTTGGTGAAGTTTTTCAAGATCTTTTCTTGTAGTTGTTTAAAATATACAATATAACGTTGTTATTCGTATTCACCATCCTATTTTGTAATAGAACCACAGAGCTTCTTGCTCCTATTTAACTGCAATCAGTCCTCACTAACCAGTCCTTCCTTGTCCCATCCCACTGTCCTGTTCCCAGGCAGTGGTAACCACCTTTGTAATCTCATATTCTTTGAGACCAACGTTTCAAAATTCCACATGTGAGCTACATCGTGCATATTTGTACTTCTGTACCTAGTTTATTTCATAAAATAATCTCCAACTCCATGTTGTCACAGAACATAAGGTTTCATTATTATTATGTTTGTATAATATTACATTATATGTACCTACCATATTTTCGCTACCTTTTCATCAGTAGGTGGACATTTAAATTATTTCCATTTCTTCACTATTTTGAATGGTGCTATTTTAAATATGAATGTAGAAAACACAATATTGTTGCTAAGTATAGGAAATTGTGTTAAATAGGTTGTAACAGGAAGGAATATCAGATTGTAAACAGTTTTGTTGTGACAGTATTTACTGCCCAAAACAAGTCATTGCCTTAGAGTTACAGAATCTTGAATGAATTTGGGGGAGAAAAACAATGCTTCTTTCGAAGTTCCCTTATTTATTTATTTATTTATTTATTTTTGGCTTTTCTCCAGTATCAGGAACTGAACTCATCGCCTTGTGCTTACCAGGCAGGTGCTTTTGCCGCTGAGCTAAATCCCCAGCCCTTGAAATTCCTTTTGAAGGAACTTTTTAAAGTCACTTTCCCTGAAGTCATGGAAACACAGATATTGATGCTGCTGTCAGATTTCTTGCTGCTGCAAGAGTTAAGGATGGCACAGTGTCACAGAAGAAGAGAAAAAACTTGAGTAAATGAATCAATAAACACTAAATCCCTACTAAATTGTAAGTGACTTGATTAAATAAGCCAATACACAGTGTCATTATAATTTAGGTCAGGTTGAATGTCTTTTCTTTCACATGAAATATGTCACAATATCAATTTGCATCTTCATAGTAGAAAGGATTACTATTCAGTACACTTCTATTTTTTGTGGTAACATATTGCTTTTTGTATTCTTTATTTATTCTTTTTCATGTGCTCTTATGAAAGAGTAAGCATACTTAATCTGAATACTTAACTACAAAATGCTCCAAAATCTCAGTTTTTAAACATTAACATGGTACCACATGTAAAATGACACACACTGGATGAATCAAAGTCAAAACACTGACACCTTTAAACTATTTTGTTTTACAATATTTTGTGTAAAATATATAAATGTGTAATATTTTCTTTATATATACTTCATTTTATTTAGAAGACATGTATATTTCCAAAAATTACAGGATATCTATTGACTTCACATTTTATGAGGATGAAATTCTTAAGCATGTATTTTATTTTATTCCAACATATAATATTTATTAGTACTTGAATTAAAATTAAATTTAAAATATTTATATTTTACCTTATTCCATTCTGCTATTTCCAATAACAGATTTGTGAGGCAGTACCTTTATTTTCTGATACTATGACTTATTAGAAAATGTCTCTGTGGTGTTTGCATAAACTCTGACTGAATTTCTTGTAATGCCTCAAATGTCATACCCTAAGTTTTGAATATTGTTTTAAATTGGAAGCTAGACATTTGTCATCTTATCTTTCTTTCAACTCTGGCCATAGCTTCAAAACTTCTCAGTGGATGAGGGTTGGGTAACAGTTTTCTAAGTTTCAGATGGAATATTTTATTCTGCCTTGAGTTGCAGTTTCTTCTGAAGAATTCAACAATTTCAAAGAGATTTAATGAGAAAATTGGAAGGTGTGATTGGGCGTCTTGCATTCAGCTTGTCCATTTGTCCAGCAAAATTTAACATGATTTGTATTTATATTCATTTACAAAAGCTACCTAGTGTTATGAGAACACCTATGGCTCCTATGACAATTTTTTTTTCTGAAGATTATTCTCATCTAAAAGAGACTGGCTTTAGATTGGGCTTTTAAAATTATCTGAGGACTATTTTCTTATTTTTATAACCAAGCTGGGTATACTATTTGTCAAATAATATACTTTATCTTTCATAAAATTGTTAGTTTTAACAAATTTTAAACACTAATTATTTAGATGTTGATATCATTTGTGTTTAAACCATGATTTAAAAGTCTGAATTTATAGGTGAATGATAAAGAACACATTATGTATGTGTTCTACATTATGTATGTAGGTGAATGATAAAGAACACATAGTATGACTAAGTAAGTGTATCATTTTCCTGAAAAATTGCCTTAATTTTTATATTTTATATGTTTAAGCTAATATATTGAGTGATTTACAGTACAAAATGAAGGAACTCTAATTCTTATGTAAAGCCTAATACCATAATATTTTGGTAATGTAGTTTAGCTAGTAAATATTCATATCTGTAGAACTGCTTTTCATCTAAAAGGCAAAAATTACTAAATATTTTATTTTGAGGGACTTGTATACGAGAAAAGAAATATAGCAAAATTTTGAAATACATGATTTATATATTAAATTATGGAATATTCCTACTATTCCTATAGCAGTTAATGTTCAAATAATTTTGCCTTATGATATTAATACTGATTTTTTCATACTTGTGGAAAGTAAATTAAAAATTTCAAGCATTTCTTCTAATTAGTTTTCTAGGATCAGAGACAATTTTTCAAAAGAAAGTCAACAAAAGATATATGATCAAACAGTATCTTCTTAAATTAAATAATATGATGAAGTACTAAAGAAGTGATGCTCTTACATCAAACATCACTGAGTCCTAACTTTGAGTTTGCTTCTGATACCACAGCTCTGGGACCTATGGCAATACATTGCTGAATCTCTAATGATGGGATTGTATTAGGCATTTTGACCAATAAATGAAGTATCATAGGATTCTTAGAGAAGTGAAAAACACAGAGCACATACTCAATAAAAACTTTCCATTTTTATATTGTAGATTTTCCTTATTTTCCACTTTACAAGCAAAACTTTATTAAATTTTTTATGCAAAGTTTCACATCTCATGGATGAGCTAGTAAACATTTCAACAAAACCTGTTTCAACCTCAGAACTTTTGGTTGATTTGTGGTGGCATTCTAAAGCCAATAGTATCACTACTGATGAACCTGGAAGGCAAGAAAACTACAATAAGCATCAGTAGTCAAACACATAGGAATCTCATCCACTTCTCCATTTGACTATGAGTTATGTTTCAGTTCAGTGGGTTTAGTGCAGAGAAGAGAAAAACTGTTTGAAAGAAGCTCATATTTGTCATATTTTTGAAATTATATTAAAACATGCCAATTATGGCATTGTTTTGCTATTACAGCTTGGTACAGAGAAATAAATGTAATTTTCTAAGAATATCTTTGTGAGGATATTCCTCAAGAAACTACAATTAAAGGTTCCGTTCTATCCAGCTATTCCCCTTCTGGGTATCTTCTCAGAATTAAAAACATCATACCACAGCAATATATGTGTATCTGTGTTTATAGCAGCACAATTTGTAATAGCTAGATCTTGGAAACAACCAAATGCCAGTTAACCAAGGAATGGAAAAAAGAGGCGATATTTTCATACAATGGAGTACTACTTCATCATAAAGGATAAACTTGAGACTTTTATACCTAAATGGATGCAACTTAAAACTATACTCATAAATCAAATAAATCAGACTCACATGTGCAAAAACCGTATTATTGCCCTGGTGTGAAAAACTGAAAAAGTAAATAAGTTCTAAAGTGTACAATATATTATGAAATGAGAAGAAATTGTTTAAAAGGAAAAAGGAACTAGGATGGGTGAAAGTGGAAAGGACAGGAGGGAAAAGGGAAAAGATACATGTGAGTTATACTATTGGTGTCTCTTAGATCATTGAAAATGTGCTAACATTAATTGGAGAAATTTTTATGCCTATATCTTGTATCCTGAGCAACTACTTTAAAAATAACAACATGTAATGCACTGACTATAGCTATTCTCCTATGATTTTGTTATGAAATCTTGTTTACCTTTTCTCCATATAATATAATTTAAAACAGAATATCCTTGAAGGTTTGCATAACAGCAAGAATTTAAACATCTTTGCTCTAAACCACAAATACCTACAATTATTCATTTTAACAGGAAATGAATAAGTGTGTGTGTGTGTGTGTGTGTGTGTGTGTGTGTGTGTGTGTGTGTAGCTGATCAGCTGGTTCTTGCTAACAGATATAAATGAAGTACCTGTCAGATAGCATTTAAAACAGCTGGAGATGTATAAATTAAATGCTCTGATTTGTTCTTCTGTTTACCTTGTCAATTTCCCAATAGAGCAGCCTGCTTAGCATTTTTCTCCTTTCCTGATTTGCATATTATCATCAAACATGAGAAAAAGCTGCGTTTAGACTTGAAGTTCTTCTCTGTGTAGAAAGGATAATTATAATCAGGCAACATTTGCCTTTTAATTTTGTTTTATTTATTTTACATCGAATAAAGACTGACATATTTCAAAAGAGTTGTTTTAGGGGGCTGGGGATTTAGCTCAGCGGCAAAAGCGCCTGCCTGGCAAGCGCAAGGTCGTGAGTTCGGTTCCCGGTACCAGAGAAAAACTAAAAAAAAAAAAAAAAAAAAAAAAAGAGTTGTTTTAATCAGAATTTTTATTAAAGGTATGTTTATAGTCTTGCAACAAAATGTAATAAATTTTATTTTCCTCTGCATTTATAGAATCTGCCCAAAACTTAATGTTAGTGATTTTTCATAATTACTATACCTGAATCTTCCAAGTGTAACATCTTAAGCTAAACATAAAACATTTTTCTTTTCAATATTTGTTATACACATAACTTCATGAAATACTGCATTGAAATTCCTACATATACATATTAACATCCCTAAGATGCATTACAATTTTTATATAACAATATGTCCATTTAGATTTGTCATTCATCATCATAAATTATTAAACATTTAAATTGCAATCATACATCATTTTTAAACTAATATGTCTTTGAGACTTATGATATATTCCATAAGTTATTGTTAAAAATGATGTGAAAAATAAAAAACAAGAATATTGGAAAGTAAGTAGGGGAATCAGAGTGGGGAGGACAGAGAGAGGAGTAATAGGAGAGTGAAAATAATCAAAATATGTTATATGGATGTGCAAATATGCCAAAATGAAATCCAGTGTTCTGTATAAGTAATATGCACTAGTAAAACTTAAAAATAATACCGAAATATGATGCTTCAAATGGTATTTTTCCATCACAATAGAAAAAAATCTTTCTGGTGATTTATTTGCATGCATTCAACTGTACAGATTTTTACATGCTTTCAACTATTTCTACCCTTTCTTGGATATTTTCTACCTCTGCTTTCAACATGTTTCCCCTGGAAAATGAGTTCTATTTTGTTGTTATTGTTAAAAGTGCGTACTTTATATTATGGCCACCACATCCTATTTTGAGAATAAAATGCCACATATATAAAAATGTAGTGCAAAGAAAAGCTAAACTTACAGACTAACTTGTTGTCTTCTTATGATTTGCAAGTATTTTATTTCATTTTTGCAGCCTTATGTTTGTTGCATTATTGGCATAAAATATCTTATTTATTCATTCATTAATAAAGTCAATATTAACATAATTTTGTTATAGTTTCTCTCAATTGTTTATTTCAATGGTTATACCCTAAAACGAATGCCAAATTAATAATTCCAGATTTATATATTTTATTTCAGTGGCTCCATTTTTCTTCTTACATTTAATTCATTGGATTACTCATAATTACAATAGACACTTTTTATATGATTACAAGATGAGAACAGTGATTGGATGATTAGTTGAGAATTCTTTCTTGGAGAAGGGCATAATTACAATTTAATTAGACAATTAAAGAACCAACATATAAAGGGTACTTTGTAAACTTTCAAGCACACTTTAAATGTTACTAGCTCACAACCAGTATTCCTTTTCATATCACTGACAATGACTGCCTGCAGCACTAAGCCATAATTCTCTTTGTGTTCTGATCAAATAGAAAAATGATAGAAAAGCAATGAAAATGAACATATAACCTTTTTAGTAGGTTTATCTTATTGCCTTGGAATATACACGTGTGCATGCACTGCAGGTTAATAATTTTACTTTATTTAAACAGTTTCATCATTCTGTTCTTTTGCTTTCTCTATGTAAACCGTTTTTCAAAGGGGAAAAAGTCAAATATGTGCCTGGTATAACATTTAAAATATTTGTGCTGCTACCTCTCCATGGGTTAATTCCTTTCATTTTTAGTGACAGGCAAAGTGAAAGTTACTCTAAACATAGGTTGAATCTAATTGAACATCCAAAGGCATTAAATTACCCAAGTAAACTAACAATGAATTTTTCCAATAATGATAACATCTTTAAGTAACTGAATAATTATATTTAGTTGATTTCACCATCTTTAAAAGAATTTCATAATTTTAAGCTCAAAATGAACAATCTCAGATTTTTGTTGCTGTTAACACAGCAAAGAGTTCAAATGTCTTTTACAAGAGTAGTAACTGATAAATGTAAAAATTAGTCATTAAATAAAGTTCATTTTGTATTAATGTATCTCTAGATTAATGAAGTAGTATATTTTACCTATTTACCTCCATAAAAAATACAGCTTATATATAGTTTTAATATTTTGTATTGCAATGCATCCGCCACTATATAACATCTTTTGACATAATTGTAGAAATGATTAGTTTTATACTTTTCTTTCTTTCCCATGTCTTAACTTACCCCTGAAATCTAGGAGTCTAGTTAATGTTTAAGGTCTCTTTGCTAGTAAATGACTCCCTCTTTAAAGAATAACTAAAACTCAGTGAAAAGAAATTCTTCACCTTGAGGGTTTTTGTTATCTTTTCAATTATCATTGGTAAAGCAATTATTTCCCCCATAGCATTCTGTGAAATCAGGAGCATTTGCAACCTGAATACCGCTTTGCAAAATCCTCCACCTAGGTCAAGCAAGCAGTTTTGATAAATGGTGTGAAGAAAAGTTTTTCTCTTAACTCAGCAACTTCAGATGATTTGTATTTGCTAAATTTGGTATTATAATACTGTACTGCATTGCATACAATGTTATTAATTATTTAAAGCTACACATACTAATAAATCTGACTTGTTCATTTTCTAACTAATATCCGTGTCTCCAATACTTAAGTTCTCAGTAAATAAGAAATGTACCCTGCAAAATATTTGAACAAAATGTTTAGATGAACTTTTGGAAATGCTAAAATATTGTTGCTACCCTATTTCTTTCTTTCTTTCTTTCTTTCTTTTGTACTGGGAATCAAACTCAGGACCTTGAGCTTGTGAAGGTGGCGCTTGTGCCACTGAGCTATATCCCCCGTCCTACCCTATTTCTTAAAACACAAATCTCTTGTTTATCATATCTTTTACTCATCATTCATTATGTGACCAAATTTTTAAAGAACTGTGGTGTATATTAGTCACAACCATCACCACACAATACAGTCCCCTCAACATCCAGATAATCAACCAGTTATTGATAACTTCTGATCTCCCTGGCCTATCTCTCTAAAGAAAGAAAATAAGGAAAGAAAGAATAAAGGGAAGGGGGTAGAAAGAATTAACTTTTTCTAATTTTAAATTTGGGTGATTTGTAGTACACATCGATCTAAGATATACAATACTGGTAAAACAAGGCATGGGAAGCAGAAATAGAAAATTAGGTAACAACTTTCTTATCATATAAGCAAATTGATATTATGTTATTTGAAAATAAATTATGGGAAGTTAAACACATATATTAGAAATGTGCAATAAAGAAAAAATAAAATAAAATGCTCTAAATAGCCATTAATGGTAATATAGTATACTTAGGAAACTTAAATGAAGTTTATAATTATATTAAATATAAATAACCCAAATAACCAATTTAAAGGCAGCTCATGAAAACTGAAAATAATTGAAGCAAAAAGTTATAAATATGGGAAGCTCACATTAAAATATAAAGAAAATGTGTAAAACAAGAAAAGGTATACTAGCAATAATACCAATTTTATTTTTCTAAAATATAGATGAGAAATATTTCCCAATTTAGTTAAGACATTAGAATTAATGTAGTCACAATGCTTCAGTGATGACTTCAATATCAGATAAACAGTTTGTATACATATTATTATCAAGGATGAAGACAAAAATTTATATTTATTGATGAATTAATTCAAGAAAAATTTAAAATAATCTAAATATGGGGACCTATTAACAGAAGTTCAAAGCACATGAAAAAATAAACTAATATGACTTCTACAAAATAAACATATTCTCACTAGAGCCAGATATGTCTGTACGTTTGTGCTAACAATTGATGTGAAGACAAAAATATGCAAGTATTAATTATTGTAACTGTCCTATTAAGCAGTTTTGAAACTCTTTCATTGTTATTTTTATCTTTTTGCTCTTTAAAGAAAAGAAAATTGATAGAAGAGTGGATAAGAAAGCAATATCTGCATAGAGTACTTGAACGATACTATTGATCAAAATGACCCTCTTGACATTTACAGAATGCTCAACTCAAGAGTAGCCGAACATATGCTCATTTTAATACACAGACTATTCACAAAAACTGACCACATTTGGGTTCATGATATAAGTTTTAAGTTTAAATGAGTGAAGACATTCAAAGTGTATTCTCTCAATACATGGTGTTAAACTGCAAACTGAGAACAAAACTATCTGCAGAATCCATGCATTATTTAAAATTGGGGGAATGCTGAGCTAGGAGAATTGCACGTTCTAGCTCAGCCTGGGCAACCTAATGACTCAGCAAGACTCTATTTCAAAATAAATAAATAAAAAGGGCTTGTTTCCTCGCTGAATTCTACAAGAACTTCATGCAGGTTATAAAACTAATGCTCCTAAAATTTTTTAATAAAGTTGAAAGGGAAGGATTATTTCCAAATTTATTTCCTGGTACCCAGCATTACTTTGATTCAAAATTAGACAAGGACCCAACGGAAAAAGAAAATTACAGGCCAATTTGTTTACTGATCACAGAGGCAAAAACTTCAATAAAATATTCCCAAATAGAATGCAGATCATGAAAATGGTCATAAAACCAAGTAGGTTTTATCCCAGGGATGCAAAGATGGATCATTTGCAAACCAATAAATATAGTACACTATATCTCATAAACAGAAGCAAGGAAAAAAAATCACATTATCATTTCTATAGGTCCAGAAAAAAACTTCACAAAATCCAATACACATTCATGATAAAATCCCCTAAAAATATGAATTTAAGGAACTTAACCCAATGAAAGCATGTAATACAAACCTACGTATGTTATATTAAATGGGAAAAGCTAAAAGCATTCTGTCTAAGCTCAGAAACAAGACAAAGACATCCATTATCACTACTACTGCTCAATATAATTAGTGCTCAAAATATTATCTGGAGCAATCAGGCAGGAGAAAGAAAAAGAATATGTATAGGAAAGGAAAAAAAATCAAGTTATCATTATTTGTGGATGACATGATCCTGTACATAGACGATCTAAAAAACTCCGCCAAAGACTTCGAGAATTAATAACAAAATTCAGCAATGTAGCAGGATATAAAATTAACAGACAAAATAAGTAACATTCCTTTGCACCAATAGGAACTCACAGAGAAAAATATTAGGAAAACAATACCACTCTTAATCACATCAAGGGGCTGAGGATTTAGCTCAGCGGCACAGTGCCTGCCTGGCAAGCGAGACATCGTGTGTTCGATTCCAGGTACCGGAAAAAAACAAAAACAAAAACAACACTTAATCACATCAAAAGTTGACGTATGTAGGAATTAACCAAACCCAGGAAGTGAAAGACCTGTACAATGAAAACTACAGATAAATAAAAGAGAAAAAAAGAGATGAAGATCTCTGAAAAGGAGATGAAGAAGTATATCAGAAAGGAAAGATACAACTTATTCATGGATATGCAAAGCCAAAATTTTCAAGATGGCTATACTTCCTAAACTGATGTACATTTTTAATACAATCCTAATAGCACACCTCACAGAAGTAGAGAAAACAATCCTAAAATTCGTATGGGATCCAGAATAGCAAAAGTAATCCTGGATAATAAAAGCAAAGAAAGAAGCATCACAATTCCAGACTTCAAGTAATATTACAAAACCCAAGTGATAAAAAAGCATGATACTGAAAAACAAATAAACAAGCACCAGGTATGTGGATCAAAAGAACAGAATAGAGCAGGCAGACACATTCAGCCACCCGATCTTTGACAAAGGAGTCAAAAGTATACATTGGAAGACAGAGAGCCTCTTTAGCAAATGATCCTGGTAAACTGGTTACCCACATAGAGGAAATTGAAAGTAGAACCATTTCACTCCCCGTGTACTAAAGTAAAATGAAAAAGGATCAAACATCTAAATATTAAAATAGAAAAACAACAATTGGAAGATAAAATAAGTAAAACTCTTGAAGTCATAGGCACAGATAAGAACTCTCTAAACAGATCCCCAGTTGTATACGAAGTAACATCACGAATCAACAAATGGGGTTATGTCATATTAAAAGCTTTTAAACAGCAAAGGAAACAACTGATAGAGTGAAGAGACCATCTACAGAATAGTAAAAAAATTTAACAGTTGTACCTTGGACAAAGGACTAAAATCTAGAATACATAAAGAGCTCAAAACATGATAGTAATGACACACCCCAAAAGACCAAATTTAAAATAGGCAACTGAAATGAATAGACACTTTTCAGAAGAGTAAACACAAGTTGTCCGTAAACATGCGAAAAAATGCTCAAACTCCCTGGTAGTCTTCTTGCTTCAGAATGAATGGCAAGCATTCAGAAATCAAATAATAGCAAATGCTGGCAATGCAGGGCAGGAAAAGGAACTCTTCTATATTGTCGGTGGAAGTGTAACCTAGTAGAACCATTAAGGAAATCGATGTGGAGATTCTTCTACAACTAAAAATAGAAATTTCATTTGACCCAGCTATTCCTTTTGGGTGTCATCCTGAAAAAGTTAAAGACATTAGATTATCATAATACATGCACACCTCTGTTTATAGCAATATAATTCATCATAACTATTGATAGCAGCTCTTATATGTATCACAGAAGAACACATAAATAAAAAGTAATATTAATGCATAATGAAATACTACTTTGCTATAAGGAAGGTTACATTTGGGTTATTTGTAGGAGAGTGGATGCACCTTGGATACATAATCTTAAGTAGAATAAATCAGACACACAATCTTAAATGCCATGTGGATATTCTCATATGAGAAATCCAAAGTATAAATAAGAGCAAAATAAGAGATGCAGAGAAGGGAAGAGGGAGCTAGATCTACTATAAATGGAAAAGGGACAGAGAGATTGAGGCAGAGAAAGTGTGGGAGTGTAAGGAAGTGCAAAAGAGAATTAAGATGTGCCGTTTACATGCATCAAATGCCCACAAGGAAAGTTGCAATTACGTATCACAAAATTGTATTTAAAAAATTTTTAAAATAAACTACTGAAACTGATTTAAAGGCTCTCACGTCAATCCCCAGCTACAAAAAAGAAATAATAATTTTTTTTGAGTGACACTTGACTCAAAAAAAATGAAAAGGGAAGAAATATGTTTCATTATATTACTAAAAAAGATATTGAGGTATGTAGGTTATTGTTAAAATGGTGGCAAAGAGATATCTATAATATTGAGCGCTTACGTTAATAAAGAAGAAAATCAAGTTTTCTAGAATCTAGCTAACAAAGAGCAAACTAAAAGAAGTAGAATGAAATTAATGATAACATGTTAACAAAATAGAGTAGAAAACAAAAAGGTTAATGATTTAGAGTGGTAATTTTCTAAGATTATTTGTAAGGCTGTTTATTTTCTAGGAATGATGACATTCAAATGAACAAATAAATTATAACAAGATGAAGATTCAAGTTCACAAAAATGATTCAATCACAAAAATTAAAAGTGTTATATGAATACATATAGTAACATATCACTTACATACATATAATTAGAAAGAAAATAAAAGAATATTATTGATTGCATTATATCACTACACAATTCAAGCAAAATGGACAAATTATTTGAAATATGCAAGTCACCATCACCTCCTATAAAATAGTCTGAAAAACTCTTTATCTATAAGAAAAATTAAATGATTGCATAGTAAATTTCCCAGAATAAAGAGATTAAAGCTAGAGTTATATCACTCACAAGTACTAAAGTAGAATAAAAAAGGGTCAAATATCTAAATATTAAAATATTTAGTGGTTTTGTTGATGGATTCTATCAAACACTTAAAGAAGGACAACAATTCTACATGATTTTTTCCTATATGTAGAAAACTTTTATAACAATTCACCTAAAACCCAAAATATCAAAAATTGTGCCCTTTATAAATAAGATGTCAAATAATGAAGAAATATTAGCAATTTCTACCTGTGATCTCTAATTATGCTATATCAACTTGACTGAATCAAGAAATCCCTGGCAGATTAACACAGCGCACTTCTGGGTGTGTCTGTGTGGTGTTTCTAGAGACAATTGCAATCCTGGCTGGCAAAACAAGGGAAAAAGAGACACCCTCAATATGTTTTTTTGTTTTTCTTTGTTTTTTTTTTTTTTTTTTTTGGTTTTTCTCCGGTACCGGGAACCAAACTCACGACCTTGCACTTGCCAGGCAGGCGCTTTGCTGCTGAGCTAAATCCCCAGCCCGACACCCTGAATATGGGAGGCACTTGTCTATCGGGCTCGTAGTCTGAGGGAATAAAAGGGGAAGAAGTAGAACGTTGCCCTGCATTTGAACAGCTCTATTCTGAGCAAGCAAGTGTGTCTTTTATTATCACTGTTGCCTGTGTAGAGCAGACCTCAAATTCTTTAGCGTTCTGCACAGACACACCCCAGAGACTCTAGGGAGATTCTAGGCCTGCAGGTTCAGGCTGAAGCTACATCTACAATCTCTGTTGTTCTACATCTTGCAGTTTCTTAGCCTGCTCGGTTGCTGGATGCTCTGTCTCTCCAGCATGCAGATAGCTGTTGTAAGCTCTCCCATCTCTGATGCTGGGAGTCTAGTATTTGTATAAATATATAAATGAAATTGACTCTTTTCCTCTTGAGTATTGTAACCTATACACTATCTGAAACTTTGTAGAGAAGAAAATGATTTGTGACTTAGTATTACATATCCCAAGATTTAAGATTGCTTCCTTATTAGAAAGTAGGCAAAAACCGCCATTTCAGAAAATAAAAGGGAAGACCACGTGATCATTTCAAGTGTTGCATTTCAAGTATTTGATAATATTCAATACTTAGTCATTAGAAAAACTCAAAGAAAACTAGGTATTGAGGAACATTTTTCTTATGTTACTAAAGGTCATTTATGGTTAACCTCCAGCTAACATCAAACTTAACATGGTGAAAATTGAGTATTTCTCCCTGTAAATTAGGAAAAGACAAAATTTTTTTCATTTTCTCCCTTTACCAAATTGTGGGATATTTTGAAGGTTCACTCTGATTGCAGTTACACAATTGTGAACATTTGTCAATACCGCCTTATAAAGATAATTATATTATATGTGAATTATATGTGAATTCACTCAATACTGTTTATTAAACATCAAAAAACAAAGGGAAAAGTACAGGGTCCTGTTTTCAAAAACATATATATTCCTGATTATCAGTATAAAGCCCAGACAAAGCAAGGTAAGCTAAGGTCCAGTAGTCTGAAACACTATACTGAAATGGGAGACAGTAATATAACAATGACTGACCTATGATTACACTCTATCTAAAATTTGCAGATCATTTTTCTGTTTGTTTTCCATTTACTCCCATTCATATCTTCTTCCATCTATTCAGTTATCTGACACTGAGATTTCAACAATATTCACTTCAAATTTTTGTAGAAAGGTAATATTTATAGAGTAAAGTAAAATGTGCAGCTCAATTAATTTTCACAGAAAGAATATACATGGTTAGCCAAGAACCAGATAATAAGTGATCATCCAATACCTGAGAATTTTCCAAGGCACTTGAGTGCTTTCTACCTTGGGACAACTGTGAACTGAAACACATTTTCATCATCTCTACAAAAAATAATCTATATAGTAAATTTCTGGTACTTATATATTATGGACTATGTGGAAAATTACTGCTTAGTTTTACTAGTACCAGCCATAGACCACATGAAAGTAAGTATGTTTGACTAATATACCTCTAATGATGTGCTGCATGACAGCAGCTGATACAAGAATTACATGTAGGTAATTTAGCTATGTTAAGATCGAAGAATTGGAGATTCAAGGAAGCTTTGTTAAGGTTGTAACTTATTGAAAAGCTGATAGTAAGCTTTCTTTGAATCCTCTAGACACAACTTTGGTGAGATTTTCCTCACTTGCTCATAAAAGGCACTTACTTTAATCATGTACTGGTCAATTTTATTCTCCTTTACACAGACACACATATAAACAAATATATATGTATTTGTAGTGATATGCATATATATATAATTATTATTATATATTGAAATGAGAAAAGGGAAAGAAAGAAAAGAAAAAGAAAGAGTGAAAAAAAACCAGTTACAAACACATGAAATTACAGTGTTATCCCAATCTCTGATCCACCAATGAGCTCCTCTTCCTACATTCACAAATGGAGAAGTTTGATTGTTGGGGAAGGCTGAGTCAGGCTGTTTTCCGCACCACTGCACTCTTGGGCATGTCCCTTTAATCCACAAGATGCCTTTTCTTTCGCCCCTCCCATTCCACTGCCTGCTTCCTCAACTTCCTGAGCCATCTTTTACATAGAATTTCTTTTCTTTCCTTTCTAACATCTGTTCTATGGCCTTCCAGTAAGTGAGGGCCCTGAAGGATCTTTGTGGACCTCTGAGCATGCCTTCCTCCTGCAGGCCAAGCTCTTCCTCTTTTGGGTTTTACTCCTGTGGGTGTGGTTAGCCAGCAGTTTTTGCCTTTGTCTTATGATGCAACACTTTAAACTGAGTTGAGGAATGGGTGCAGTGTGGTTTCCCAGTCCTTCGCTAACTTCCAAAAGGACTTTCTCAATCTCAGGTCCCTTCCCTCCTTGATAATCTCTAAGGTTCTGTGCTCATTTTCCATAGGGCTCATGCTGAACATGACATCTAGTCCCGTGGCTAAACCATGAATCTGTAGCTCTTTGGGCATCTGTTCCTCTATCCTCCACAAATCCCTCACTTCTCTGCCCCATGATTTCTGTGGTACCTAGGGTTTAAAGTGGTCAGCAACCCCTGCCTGAAGAGGAGTTCCCTTGTTAGCTTCAAATGGTGGGCAGTGTACAGGATCTCCCAGGGACACAGAAGGGTGTTTAGGAGAACAGCAGAGAATGGCTCTCCCCCTCCCCACTGACTGTGAGGAGATCTACACCCCACAGCTCTCTGAGGCACAGCTTTCCCAGCTGAGAGCTCTGAGATCTCAATCAGTGCCATGGCTTTCTTCTATATTTCTGCTGGGGCTTGTCTGTCTGTGCTAGTTCAGTATCTATACCTCCAAGTGTCAATATCTCTTTCACTGCATTCCCTCTACTAAGTGGATGGGAGGATAGTTTGAAGCCTATCCAGGATTTTGGCCCCTCAAGCATTGAATCCTTCCTTCAGGATATTAAAACCAACCCGGATAGTGTGTTCACCAGCCTTGGGGTGTAAGATGTGCTCTGTTCTAAAGGCATCCTTGCTGTCATTTCTAACAACCCCTGATGTTGATTTCAATCTACTGAATCTTTCCTTTGTGTTGAATCTCTTTATCTGGATTTCTTTGCCTCCCCTGATTCTGAATACTCACGCTACTCCGTCTCCCCTAAACTTCTTTCTCTTCTCAGTCATGGTGGAAACTCTTCTTCTTCAGACTTTCAATGAACAATAGTTAACCCAAAATTATTTACTGATTCTTATTGGTGAAGGCAAAAGAAAGGAAATAAGGATAGACATTCAAAAGCTTAAACTTATAAGTTCTCAAACAAAAACTGTATACAAAGAATAAACAAAATAATAGTTCAAAATGGATGACATATAAATGAAATAATTTTGTTACATTATTAATTTATACCAAGTTAATTGTAAAGATCCCCCAATATGCAATGAAAATACAATTAAATCGGAAATGCAAATAATCTGATCTTGACTGTATATACACACACTTTTACAAAAGATTCTCTAGGAAAAATCATTCAATTTCTATTTGCTTAATATAATTTCACTAATGTAAATCAGGTAGCGATAGGTATTCCATAGCTATATTTTTAGAATAAAGTACTTGTGAAAAAATACAAAAATTTGCTGGGTATTATCCCATAGCATATTCAAACTCTCCTAAGGATTCTATTCCTAGTACAATTCTAACTCACCCTCTTTGCCTGATCTAGAAAGTTTCAGTCTCCCTAATTAGCAATATCATCTCTACATTGAAAAGCCTATCTCAAATTCTAGCCTCTCAACAAATTTTTCCGGATGACTGTAGAGAACATCGATGATTTCCTCTTCATGTGAACCTCAGCATCACATTATTGTACTAAATTATTGTGAATATATACAAATCAACTTATTATCATCTTATAATTTCATTAGATTATAATATAATGCCCAAGAAAAGTGTTGCTATAGGAAATATATGACATATATTGAGAAAATAGAATTGTAATTTTTAATGAGAATACTTTCAATTATATTAAAATAGATCTGGAATAGCCTTTGCAATAATTTAAAGAATCAATCAAATTAAGGCACAGATCAGATAAAAGTAAATAGAGGGCCATTCATCAAAATACTAAATCAATACTCTTCAAAAGTGTCAAGGTTGTATAAGACAAGGATAAACTGAGAAATGCTACGGACTGCAGTAGATCTGGGAAAATGAAAACCAAGTAGAGTTTATGGTAGATACAACACTGGAAGTAAAACAAAGTAATCATAAATTGAAAATCTGCTCACATCTAAATGATATCTTTAGTTGTGTTAAAGCATCAAACTGGCATTAATTCTTGGTTTTGGTTGTTACACCATGATTATGAAAGATGTTAATCTTAGAAGAATTTAGGTTAAATATATGCAAAAATTCTCTGTACTGTGAAATTTTTAAGCCTAAAGTTACAAAATACCAAGTTAGAAATATTAACTTAGAAAATTAAAACAGAGGAAGCTAAAAATATATCAGATCACTGTCATTTATTACTTAATAGACGGTGGAATGAGTAGCGCTTTTTCCTTTTATCTTCAACTTCCACACTGTTTTAATTGAGTTCAGTGAAATAATCAAGAAGAATTGATGGGCTGGATTTGAATGAACCCAATTTAATATCTTACCCAGTATGCATCATATCTGGTGGGTAAGATACTCAAATTTTTTGTATATTTGCAATGTCCTTTCTATGGCAAGGCACTATTCAAGAGACTGAGCCACTTGGTCCAAACGCCTCTTTCTATGAAGAACAGTAGAAACGCTCACAGGACTCTATCTGCATATTATTTGCAATTGCTCTCAGCTGGAGAATGTATAGATGCTTTCCATTTTTATGTCCAAACTTCTAGTTTATTTCAAAGTTATTGTATCAATACTCATGATTAAACTGACCATCTTGTGTTTCTCCTTTTATTTATTCTTTTAAGAATTACTCAATATCAATATTTTCCACCAATGGGTGAAACAAATTTATTGTCTTCTACATTATGCTCACTCTCAAATTTTTCATCATTTTTCTCTGCCAGTTTTGTGAAAGTCCACTCAGTTTAATTGCTTCTTGTTTTACTGTTGATATCCTTTATTCTTTCTCAGTTTCTTATGGCTAAGGCACATAATATCCTTGCCAAAATCCATGTCTTCCATCAGGTGTGCTCATGTCCACAGAATCACTTTTACCAGCTTGCTAAATGTGCAAGTTCGTACACGACTCTGTGCACACATGCGCACATATTAAGGCTTTGAGCTTCGCTTCTGCATCGTCTTTCAGCCATTTTTCTCTTGAGAATTGTCACACACAGACATGACAATCTTATTATCAAAATATTTTAGTTTTACCAGAATTTTTTTTCTTTCTCTCAAATATCATTTAGATCCCCCCCCCCAGATATTGTAATCAGCTGTATAAAAATCTGTAGGAGCCAGCCTACAAGCTTTGTACCTGACTGGGGGACAAACAAGGACGAAAAACAAAGACGCATAGGATTAGGTTAAAATGTGGGGGCCAGGGTGCTCATGTCTCCCTTTGATGAAGAGCCCTGAGTGATTGGCTCACTCTGCCATTATTTCCTCAGACACAGGAAGAAGCAATTAAAGTATCACAAGATTCATCTGCCTCCCGCCATCCCTGGTATATGTCTGGGTAAACAACAGTATCTCAGCTGCGTTAACTTTTCCCTAGTACCTGCAACATGTCAGCATGCTTGCACACCACCTTTCTCCTTAGTGTTCACAGAGAAGGCCAATCAGGATTTAATTCTGAGTATCTGCTCCCCCAAAAAATTCACTAATTTTACTTGATTAGTATTTCCTGGGATGCACACTGTTCATTTTCTCTACGCTATTGGAGAAGTGTGGTCTCATATAAATAAAACAAATCATGGGTAAGCTTTTCAAATAAGGGCAACTGTTCATTTCCAGTATCCTTCCCCAGCCCCATGACCTGTGATAAAGAAATGTGAAAAGTAAATATCTGTTCTCTCAAAAGTTTCAAAGATTCCAAATATATACACCCATATCACAACTGTACTTTACCAAATGAGCTTCAGAATTAACTATGGTCAAGGACATCAATCTTGGTACAGTCAGTGGGACATTTCTGTTAGAGGGAAGTTATATTACAGTATTATAGTGGTAACATGTTAGTAGTTAAAGTGTTCAAATAATTATTACTTAACAATAATATTAAAGGTACAGAATATTATTTAACATACTGTATTTCTTTGGACATTTTGGAGAAATTTATCACTTTAATTCATGATATCTACTTATAGACAACATATTATCTTGCTGATCTTCAGCAATCAAAAACTCAAAGCAGTATAAATTTTTTGGAAACAGTGCCATAAAAATCACAAAAGTAAAAGTCATCAAAATAGAAGCATGTAAAGTAAAATTTCAAAGAAAATACAAAATTTTATGTAACTCCTAATATTGACTTCAAAATGAAAGCAAAATAGGGAAAATGATATACGTGATATACAATTATGCTAGGATACATGCAGGTCTCTTGTCAGGATATAAAAAACATAATATTGCTAATACACAAGTTGTTTTTTAACATACTGAATTTTACACAGAAAAAATAATTATATTTTCCAATCCATAAAACTTAGTTACAGAAATGATACTTTATAGTTTTAAAAATCTATTTAAATTTTCTAGCTTAATAGAGAACATGTTTTCTTATCTACATTTACACTTAATTTGTTACATTTTTTTTGAGGTATGTGAAATGATGCTAACTTCACACAAATTAGTAACTGAGAAAGTCTTTTTGTAACAGATTATTGGCAATGTAATAGGCATATGATAGGTTTCATGTAATGCAAGTATATAATTACACCTTTGATATAAGTATACATTCACGAAACCACCATTACAAGCAAAATAGCACACATTCCAATATTCACCCAAAATTTCTTCAGGTTGCTTTGAGTTCCTTTAAAAATCAACTTAATTATTTTTATTTCATACTCTTCCCTTCTTTATTTCCCTAATTTTTAAATGGTATATGATTGTAGTATATAATGATTATATTCATCTTGGGGGAAATGGTACGTATACATTTTAGCCTATTTTCACCTTCACTTCCCTTTCCAGACCTTCCCTCTTCCCCATTTTCAGAGCACCTTCTCATTTTACTATGACTTCCATCAAAACTGTTCCCCCCAAAACATTCACACACTCATACTTTGGATTTTGGAAGAGGATTGGACCACAGGGACACTATAGCCAATTTATAGTTGGGAGGAATAGTCACTAGGACCTTCTGCATTCTGATGAGTCAGGGGATTCAAAGGCTGTTCAATTCAAGAAGCTGGAAGTTGCAAAACATATGGTATTGAGGACAAACCAGGCTGAGGCTGAAGACCAAGAAGCTCCTAAGGAGCTGAATGTGTGAAGAAACTGGAGTCTGATATGCACAGGTGACGGCAGTAACAAAAGACATGAAGCTCTTCTAATGCAAGCCAACTTCCTCCTTTACCCTTTTCATTCCATCTGGCCTACAAGCCTGTTGAATGGCACCACCCACCAGCAAGGTGGATCATCCTCCCTCAGTTTGCTGGGCTGCATGACAATCATGTCTGGAAACACCTGAATAGAAGAGATGCACCCAGAAGCATGCTATGCTAATCTCCTAAATGTCTTTTAATTCAGTTCAGTTGACAGTCGTGATTAACTGTCAGATCTTCTAAATGAATAATGCTAGTCAAGAAGTCTGAAAGTTCAAGACCTATAATAAAACCTAGACTTTGTAGAATTCAAGAATACATAAAAATGATAATGAAAGTCCTAGCATTTTCTAGAAGGCATTTAGATTACTCTTTGACCAAATGATAAAGATTCAGAGGTTGATTTGTTTTTCTTCTGTTAACGACATCTTTTCTGTCTACCAGGACCAACTCCCTAACCAAAAAATTTGTATTTGATGACCTTAGCATGAGAATGGCTTACTAAATCATTACACAGAAATAACTTTGTCAAGGGCTGGGGGTACTGTAGAATGCTTCCCTCATATTTGATCCAAATAAAAGTAAGTTTTAAAAAACAGAACAAGAAAGAAAAAGAAAAAGTAAAAGAAAAAAATATGTGCAATCAATAACTTAAAAATTCTGGATATCAGTATTTAGAAAAAAATGAAGTCAATAAAATGTCCTTAATGTTGTCTTCCAACAGTACTTTTTATGTGTGTGATCTTAGGTCCCCAGGCGTCATGTTACACAAAGTTCTGTTAAATATACCACTGGCCAGCCTCAAAGTTCATTAAAAGACATGGGACTGAGTATATTCAAACAGTGACTTTCTAAATCTGAGAAAAGTTACCTTTGAAGGAAAGTATGTGCAATTTAACCAAACAAAACAGCCTATTAGCTCTTGCTTTGCAAGATGATTTTCTATCAGAATACAATAAAATTTTTTGTGATTGAAAAACTATGTTCAGACGTATTGTACTCTCACCTCAGATCAGTCTTGCTGTGAGACTCCTACTGCAATGGCAGATTTCAAATCATGTTAAATATTTAATAGCTATCTCTAAAAGAATGGCTCCATGCAGTATCATGTTCCTTTCAGAACTTCAACTGACTTTTGACAAGTAAATGAATGAAACCTATTATAAAAAGAATTCCACACTTCAGCACTTGGAGACCTGAAATATTTTTCCTCTGAAGTCACACTTTCTTTGATGTGCTGCCTACAAATGTTTTCCATTATTATTAAGCTACAGACCTAGAATACCAAAGCAATTCTAGGCACCAAGGGCATAGCACAGGGAATCACAGTCCCAGCCTTCATGTTATACTATAATGCTACAGTAATAAAAACAGGATAGTATTGGAAAACAACAGACTTCTGAATAATTGGAGCAGAATGAGAAATACAGGAACAACTCCAGGCACATGTGACTATGTTATTTTTGACAAAGGGGCCAAATCCTTTCATTGGAGGTGAAATGAAGATACCCCCATTAATAGATAGTGCTGGGAAAACGGACTACCCACATGCTAAAGGTTGAATCTAGACTCTTATCTCTCACCATGTACTAAACTAAAATCAAGGGGCTGGGGATTTAGCTCAGCGGCAAAGCGCCTGCCTGGCAAGCGCAAGGTCGTGAGTTCGGTTCCCGGTACCGGAGAAAAACCAAAAA
>NW_004955419.1:22799362-22869893 GCF_000276665.1 Chinchilla lanigera | reverse complement strand
GATCCCCCTGCCTCAGTCTCCTGAATAGCTGGGGCTACAGGCAGGCACTGCCATGTCTAGTTTGATACGCCTGAGTTCAAATCTGCCATGTGTCTTGTCTCATCTATGTTTTGTTTTATTTTTATATTTTCTTGCTATATGTTGTATTATTTTTAGTATTTAATTTTGAATTCAGTTTTTAATTTTTATTAGCTCATAAGCTATCAGCTCTTCCTTTTCTTAGTGGTTGCCCTAGAGTTTACATTATGCGTCTTGGACTTCGCAAGCTTTCTGTTTCAGCTGTGTCCTATTTTCCTCTGTAGGTGCTATAACTGTGCAATTCACTTATTTTTATGCTCCATATAACCAGTTACCTTCAAATAAAATTCAAAAGCGAGGAAATCAGCATCTTTCAGCACAGTTACCTTTTCCAGCCCTCTTATTCTTTTGTATGGATCTGAATTTCCATTTGATATAATTTTCTTTCAGCCTGAACAATTTCTTTTAACAACTTCTACAGTGCAAGTCAGTTAGCAACAAATTCTTTCAGGTTTTACTTGCCTAAAAATATCTTTTTCACTTTTATTTTCCAATGACATTTTATGGGCTATGTAGTTCTAGTCTGTTTTTTTTTTCTGCAGTACAAAATTGCTACACTTTTCTGGCTTACATGCCACACCTCCTTAGCACATCCATTCTCAGGGTCCCAGTAGCCAAATCCCAGAGCCAAAGAAAGGTGCTCCCCGCCAGATGACTGTGATCAGTCATGATGCCTCACAGAACCTCAGCACCTGTGTTAGTCTGAAAATATTCTATTGCTATAACAAAATATTTAAGGCTGGATAGTGTATAAAGAAAAGAGAAAAAAAAAAAAAAAAGAAAAGAGGTTTGTTTATCTCACATTTTGGGAGGTTCAAAGTCTAAGATCAAGGGGCTGGGGATTTAGCTCAGCGGCAAAGCGCCTGTCTGGCAAGCGCAACGTCGTGAGTTCGGTTCCCGGTACCGGAGAAAAACCAAAAACCGGAGAAAAACCAAAAAAAAAAAAAAAAACTAAAATCAAAAAGGATCAATGATCTAAATAGTACAATTGAAACAATCTTCATGATGAAAAATGTATGCAAAACAGTTGAAGACATATATGCATGAAAAACTTGCTAAACACAATTCTGATTGTACAGGAAATAATAGCAACAATCAGTACATGGGATTATATCAAATTAAAAAGCTTCTGCATAGCAAAAGAAACTACTAACAGAATGAAGAAAAAACATGTAGAATAGGAAAATACTTAGCTAGGTACTCTTCAAAGGACAAATATCTAGAATATGTAAAGAACTCAAAAAATTATAAATCCTCAAATTAAAGATCCAGTTAATAAATGAACATCTGAAATGAACTGACTCTTCTCATACAAAGAAATACAAATGGCCTATAAAAACATGAAAAGGTGTTCAACATTGCTGGCCCCTCAAGAAATGCAAATTAAAACAACATTGAGATTACATCTCACTCCACAAAGAATGGTTACCATCAAGAAATCAACCAATAAGAAATACTGGTAAGGCTGTGTGGAAAAAGAACTTTTCTCCATTACTGGTGTGACTACATACTGATACAGCTACTATAGAAATACTTATGAATATTCCTCAAAAAACTAAATGTAGAAATTCCATTTAATCCAGCTATTCTCCTTCTAGTTATCTTCCCCAAAAGAATTAAATACATCATACCACAGAGATATATTCATACTCATGTTTATAGCAGTGCAATTCATTATAGCTCAGTCTTGGAAATACCTTATATGTCCATCATCAGATGCCTAAGTTAAAAATGTGGTATTGATACCCAATGGAGTACTACTCTGGCATAGAAAATGATAAACTTGAATAATTTGTAGGAAAAGGGATGCACTTCGAAAGCATAATGCTAAGTGAACTAACTCAGACACAGAAGCTTAAATATCACACAGTTTTTGTTACATGGAAAAAAAATATATATATAGTTACTTTTCTCTCATTACTGAGATAAAATACCCAATATCCAAAATTAAATGAGGAAAGGTTTGTTTAGTTCACAGATTGTAGAGGTTTTAGTCCATAAACAGCTGGCTCCAAGACAGAATGGTATCACAGAGGAGACACAGTTCTTGCTGGGCAGAAGGTAGATAAGAAAATAAGAGGTTTCAGCAGCTTTTTTCTGCCCCTTTTATACTCTATCTTGGCTACCAGGATTAGAGTGGTGCCAAATTTAGTACTCACACTCCTGTAATCCCAGCGTTGCATCATGAATTAATCACACAGTCTAGATCCAGCCACCTCTAAAAAGCTCCCATGGCCACATGAGGCTGTGGGTGTGGGACATCTAGAACACAAGCTATTATATCTATCTGTGTATCTATCTATCTATATATCATATATTATATATCATAATATGAAACAAATATATAATATATATCAAATATATATATGCTATATAAATAAGAAATAGAAGGTAATAAGAAAAAAGAGAAAAAGAAAAAGTATCGTAATTCATTGTGGACAATGTATCTAAATATGTGCCTTGAGTTAGTATGATTTTCTTACAAGTTTTATGTGTTCTTTGGCCTATTAGCTTTCAATGTGTGTACATGACAATTAACTTTATAAGTTCTTATAATATAAATAAATTAATCTGATGCTGAAAACTAAAAGAGGGGTAAAAGAAAGGGGGAAGCAAAAGGAATTGAAATACATTATGTACATTTAACAATCCCCCACAATTAATGTAATCATTATTCACGGCAAACATGTAGTAACAAAAATTTTAAAACAACCCCCCCAAAAATCCATAATATTCTGATTCTTTATAATTCAAAGATCTGTTTAATTAGATTCTTGAAGATCTTACAGCTAAATATGCAGACTCTCTTTGGTCAATAGAAAACAGAGGCAGAAGATCATTCACACTTATTCTAATACTAGATATCGCTTAGAACTGTAGTTTGTACCTATGGTACCTTAAGGGTACCATAAGCACAAACTTTCAGTGACACTATAATCAATAGATAAGAAGCCAATAGTACTAAAATAATTCCCATTAATTAGCACATTGTTCTCATCTGAAATGATGCCTTAGACTTTACTGCTTTAGTGGTTCTAGAGCTGGCCTACAACTTAATGATTGATAGTCCATTAATCAATGTGCAGATGTCTCAAACTCATTTGACAATTGTTATCTACTATCATACTGTTTAGCCACACCTAAAAGCTATTCATACTCTGAAGATTATTGTTTGAGTGACATGACTTACTCCCGTGATTTTCTACAGTAGTGACTTGGCCGTGATAGTCAGCAGGATGGTATTTATAAATATATGGAGTAGGGTGGTAGTAAGTGATGAGGAAGGACATGTGGTTAAGCTTTGTTCTGTTACATAGGGGAAAAATACACTTACGTTCACATACTTGCATAAGCAGAGAAAGCCATGGTTTTGCTTTGAAAGTATCCCATCCAAGTATTCATTTTTATTTGGTGAGCTGGATGTATTATTTGTCATCAGTTAATTATTAAGCTGTTTTTCTAATTTTCAGAAACAATGGTGAGAATTATTAAATGGATAACAAAATCATACCTTCTAAAACAACTGGGCAAATGTGAGAAACTTTGTATTTTTTTAAATGAAAATATTTTTGAGTGCTTTGAAACTTAGTAGAATTATTTGTATCTTCTTATATCATTTTGACCACCAACAGTCTAGAGAGAGAATAATAGAAATACAACAGGGAAATCTGCTTGGATATTCCAAGTTACCATTGCCCTTGAAACAAATCATATATCTTAATTAATTTTGAAGCTTTATAACAAACTTAGTTCTTGTTTACCAACAAAAGCTTCCTATACAAAATCAATCAGTCAGATGCCTGAAGAAAGAGATTCAAATATAATACAGAGTTAATTAATCACAAGAGAATACATGCTTGAGAAAAAAATCTAGCAACATAATGTTAAGACAAAAATTCAAGGCTTAATTACAAACAAAATGAAACCTGAAAAAAAAAAAACAGTATAAGAAATTGAATTATGATGAATCTTTGTGACAAATGAGTGAATAGGAAGGAACGTGGCAGACTAAACATTTTAAAAATTCAAGGCTCATTCTAAAGTGCCAGCTAGATTTCCTTTTAGATACCCATGCTTTCAAAAGAAATTTGATCCTAAATGTTTGAGAAAAATGTAACCTTTCAGATATGGAACTAATTTTACAGCTAATATGAGGAATTTCAAGATAAAAATAAAGCAAATTCAGAGCATATTAAAAATGTCGAACCAACTATAAGCTATACCCAAGGGGAAAATAAATAGAATCCTTCAGGTATGATTAAAGATTAGTTGTCATTGTGATTCTGTTTTAAGCAACTTCAAATTTAGCTAGATTAGCAGCCTGTTATCATGTGTATTTCCCTTCTCAACAGAAATTTGCCTTATGAAAAGTCTATTGATAGACATTAAAATCAAAAGAGACATATCTAGAAAGGCATTACAGGTCTGAATCAGTTGTGAGTTGCTGATGAGATGAGATAGAAATAACTGGAATAAATTACCATAGGTGAAGAAAAATATCACATTAAAAGTTTGAAATTACCTGAAGAACTTTAAACTCAACATTTTAAGAATATGACATAATACCTTAGGGAAAACGATGATGTGTTTGCTCTTTATTATCCTTGTGTTTCATAAGTTGAAACTTGATGAATTTCCTAATATATGAAAAAAAAATCTCCATTTTCTTACCTCTTTGGGATCCTTAATTTTATTTATGAGGGAAGTTTATGAGTGCTCCTTAATGGCAGTCCATTTTATTGGAGGAAACAAAAATAAATTGTGAGACTCAATAGTTTTAAATTCTAGTCTCTGGGTAAATTTCCTATTTTACATAAAATATTAAAAGACATAGTTGCATAATTCTCCAACTATTCCAAGTAAATCAGCCTATGTCTGATGAAGGGGACATATTAAAAATGACGAGTCAAAACACATATCTTTTCTGTAATCCCTGCGGAGTATAGGCAGTGGATTTCCATTTTCAGAACTGGTATGCAAAGACGATAATAATCACTGAGCTGAAGAATAGGAGGAAAGTAGCAGATACAATTAAGTAGCTAAGATAATGTAAAACTCCTGCCCTTTCCTCATAGGCTGTTTTGAATAAACTACTGAAAATTTTATCTGAATATACGACAGAAACTTGGATTGGACAGGATATGTGCTATGGTTTTGATCCGGAATGTCCCACACAGGTCAGTGTGGTCAAGGCTGGCTCTCTACAGTGGTGACTTTGGAAGACACTGGAGCTTTCTCAATTTGAGACACATGGCAAGGACTTCAGGTCACAGCAGCTGTGCTCTCAGAGGAGGTTTTGCGAGCCTGCTCTTTCTCTCTTTCTCTCTGGCTTCTCATCTGTGAGGTGAGAAGTATTCTCCGTGAGCTTCCATTGTGTGCTAATGCAATGCAAACAACCAATCATGGACACGAATCTGTGAAACCATCAACCAAAATAAACTTTGTATTTTTGTAAGTTAATTATTGTAGATATTAACAACAATAGTGGAAAGATGACTAACGGTATGGCTTGCAAATACTAAATTTTGTTGTCCTAATCTGTTCACATTGAAATACTTTTCATTTTTGCACTCTCTTTTTTGACACACCTATCTCAAATAGAGATAGAAGAGAAAGTAAGAGAAAAAGAGGGCTGGGGAATAGACCAAAGAGGTAATCAACAAGTCATTTAAAATTCATGATGTTAGGCAGAGTTTAATTTTCATTGGAAAATAATTACTGAAAAATAATTTCATAAACATAGTTAAACACCACTTCATTATTGGAGGTAGAGTTTTAGGGGATCTTCACTCTTCAGAAATTCAAACATGATATAAAGAGATCTACCTTAGAATGCATGAAAACTTCAAAATGTTGAAAAAGTCCAAATGTTGAAAATTTTTCACTGAGTTTGAAGGGAATTTCAAATAATACAATAAAAACTTAATAAAGTCTTCAAGTTGAGTTTGTCTTCTAAAGATGAATTTCTAATGTGAATTCTGCATTCATTCAGAAAAGGTAAAGTATGAAAAAGCAAATGACAATGTCTCAAATTAACAAGTGTGACTGAGGGCACCTACGGCATACATTTTTTAGAAGTTATGTGAGGATAAATCACCCAAAATTAAAAAGAAAAGAAAGCATTGGAACATTAGACTGGGAAGCAATTAAACTGATTCTGGAAGTAGAGAACTGAAGAACCAAGTTGACAAGAGATTGGCTTGGGGGCTGGGGATTTAGCTCAGCGGCAAAGCGCCTGCCTGGCAAGCGCAAGGTCGTGAGTTCGGTTCCCGGTACCGGAGAAAAACAAAAAAAACAAAAAAAAACAAAAAAAAAGAGATTGGCTTGTTCCACTTGAAGATGAATGGAGAAAGATAAGGCTTTGAGGCATCTGAAATAAAACTTGTATCATCTATTTGATTGAAAAAAGTATTTGGAAAAAATGAAAGCCATAATAAACAAATAATTCTAGCAAAATACTGATTTGAAATTTTCTAAAAATTGGAACAATACTCAATGCTATTTTAAAATTAATTTGAATGCTATAGTTTATAAATACACAATGATGACATTCATCATATGGAATATGTACCTGTACACGACAGAAATTGATTCTTCCTTTCCCCTTTTCCCTCCTCTCCGTTTAACCCTTTGTGTTGGTTTGGGGCTTATTTTGCAAGGTGAACAATATAACACAGGACACATACTTTATATGATTATTTATAATAGTCACCCAAAGAACAGTGTACAAAAGAGTGTAGGAAATCTGTCCACACACTAAGACCAAGGAATCCAGCTGAGGGCCTGGATCCCACAATGTCCTACATGAGTCCAGCTGAGTACCCAGAGCTCATAACAATGCCTCCCATGAATCCAACTGGAGGCCCAGAGCCCATGACAACGTCTCATGCAGATCTGTTTCACGGATCTGCTGGAAAGGCCCAAAGGTCAGTGGTGGAATCTACAAAGTCTGTGCCAGCAGGATGAAGGATCTGTGCTAGCAGGTTGAGGGATCTGCACTGGAGCCAGGAAGTGATGCTCAGAAGAACCAGAGCTCCCCTAAAAGGCACCACAGCCATTGCTGGCAACAGTGAGGTCCTGAGCTCCTTCAATGATCAGGACGGCTGAGTTCCCATCAGGGAAGCCAACACAGCAAGCTTTTCCAGGAGGCTGGCAGTGCACCATCTTCCCTCTCGGAACCAGGAAGCTATGCTCAAAGTGAGGACAAGAGCTCCCTAAAGTGAACCAAAGCCATTCTCAGTGCCAGCGAGGTCCCGAGCTCCTCAGAGGATGAAAACAGCCGAGTTCATCAGGAAAGCCAGCTCCCCACAGCCTCTCTCAGCTCCCAACAGCCTCCTTCTTCTCCAGTTCTGTCTTTATGCTGCTGGCAACAGTCCTCAGGTGGGCCTCCCATACCCAGCACCACAGTTACTCAGTTCAGCTGGGGGTTACAAGTTGACCACCAGTTATCAATCCACTACACCCTCTACTCCTTCTTTATAAAAACTTTGCTTCCATTTTTCTTTCTATTCTCAGTTTTTTCTATTCCTTCCTTTTGCTCTCTCTCCTCCCAGTTTCCCTTTCCCCTTTGAACATTTTCTTCCTATCTCACAATATCCATTATGCATGTCAGACCTAAATTACAGTTTTGATTTCTCAAGCCAGAGAAACCATGCAATATTTGGACATATATGTCCAATGTATTTCACTGAAGAGTTTGATCTAGGGCTGGGGATATAGCTCAGCATCACAGAACCTGCCTGACAAGCACAACGTTGTGAGTTCTACTATTGGTACCAAAAAGAAAAAAATTTGGTCTAAAGGTGCATCCATTTACCACAAATTTATCATTTTTATGGCAAAGTAGTACTCCATTATATAAAAATACATCTTTATCCACTATTCAGTAGATAAGCAGTTGGACTGTTTCCAAGATTTAGCTGTTACAAATTGATCTGCAAAAAACATGAGTGTCCATGTATCGCTGTGGTACGATGCTTTTAATTTGGGCGGGAAGATACCAAGAAGGGGAACAGCTGGGTCAAATGGAATCTATCATTTTGACATTTTGAGGAATATCTAGATTGTTCTCCACAATAGTTGCACCTGTCTACATTCCCTTCAAACAGTGAAGAAGTGTTCCTTTTCCTCCACAGCCTAGCCAGCATTTGTTATTGGTTGATTTCTTGACAATAATGATTCTTTCTGGGGTGAGATGGATTCTCATTGATCTTTTTATTTACATCTGTCAAATAACCCGTGGCGTTGAACATTTTTCATTTATTTATTTGCCATTTCTATTTTTTCCTCTGGAAAGTGTCTGTTCATTTCACATTTTGGACGGGCTCTTTAAATTTGATGAGTCGGATTTTTTTAGTTCCTTATGTATTCTAGATAGTGTTCTTTTATCTTAGGAACAGCTAGCAAATTTTTTTCCCATTTGTGGGTTTTTTTCATCACTCTGCTGGTGGTTTCTTTCAGCATGCAAAAGCTTCCTAACAGGATGAGATCCCACTTGTTGGTTCTTTGTGATATTTTCTGGGCAATTGGGGTTTTGTCTATAAAGTCTTTGCTTATACCAAAGTCTTCAAAAGTTCTAGCAAGTCTGTCTTCTAGCAGATTTAGTGTTTCTGTTTTAATATTTACATCTTTTCTCCATTTTGATTTTAGTTTAATGGATTGTGAGACATATGGGTCTAGTTTTAGGTTTTGTTATGTGTATAGCTAGTTTTTCCAGCACTAATTATTTATTAAAGAGGCTAGCTTTCGTTCAACAAAGATGTTTGAATTCTTGGTCAAATATAAGATGGATGAGTGTGTTTAGTTATTTCTGCGTTATCTAGTCTGTTCCATTGATGATTGGGTCTGGCGTTTTTTCACCTGTACCATGTTGTTCACATCACTGAAATTTTGTAGTAAAATGTCGTTAGGGATTGTGATGGTCCTGCCTTGCCTTTTTTGCCCAGAATTGCTACTGCCATTCTATAACTCTTCTGGTTCCAAATGATTTTAGGCTTTTTTCTCCAGTTCTGTGAAGTACGCTATTAGTATTTTGATTAGGATGGCATTAAATATGCATAATAGTTTTGGGATTGTGGCCATTTTCATTATGTTTTTCTTCCCAAGACCAAGGGATATTTTTCTATTTTTTTGATATCTTCTTCAATCTCCCTTTTCAGAATACTATAGTTCTCAATGTAAAGTTCTTTTACTTCCTTTATTAGGTTGATTCTTAAGTTTTCATTTTTTTGGAAGATGTTGTCAAAGGTGAGGTTTCCCTAATTTTTCTCTTAGTGAGGCTGTTATTTGCATATGGGAATGCTATTGATATTTGAATGCTGACATTTTATCCAGCTATATTACTGAATATGGTTATTAAATCTGGAAGTATTTTGGTGGAGTTTTGGGGGTCTTCTATGAACAGTATCATGTTATCTATAAATAATGATACTTCAGCTTCTTCCTTTCTTATCCTTATTTCTCTTATTGCTGTCTTTTGTCTCATTGCCCTCACTAATGTTATTAGAAATATATTGAATAAAAGTGGTGAAAGTAGATATTGTCATCTTTTTCCTGATGTTAAGGTGAAAGTTTTCAATTTTTGACCATTTAGTTGATGTTGCATACTGGTTTATCATACCTGGCTTTAATTAGATTGAGAATTTAAATTTCTGTAGGGTTTTTATCATGAATGGCTATTGACTTTGTCAAATTGTTTTCTGTATCTCTGGAGATGAACATGTGGTTTTTGTCCTTGGCTCTATTAATATGGTATATGACATTTATTGATTTGCATATATTCAACCATCCCTGCATTCCTGGGAAGAATCCTATTTGGTCATGGTATATAATATTCTTGATGATTTGCTGCATTCTGTTTGCAGGATTTTTGGGTTTATGTTTATTAGGAGGATTGACCTGTTGTTCTCTTTTGCAGATGGATCCTTCTCCAGTTGTGTTATCAGGGTAATGTTGGTTTCCAGGAATGAATTTGAGAGTGTTGCTTTCCTACAATTTCATTAAAGAGATTGAGGAATATGGCATTAGATCTCTAAATTTCCTAGGCTTTCATTTGTTGGTTGGTTTTTAATTATATCTTAAATGTTATTGACTGATATCAGGTTATTTAGAAGGTTTATATCTTCTTGATTCAACTTTGGTAATTCATATGCTTTCCTATGTACCTAGGAATATGTCCATTTCTTTTGTATTTTCTAATCTTATTAGAATACAAGTTCGCAAAGGAGGTATTAATGATCTTCTGAATTTCTTCATAACCTGTTATGATTTCACCTTTTTCATTCCAATTGTGTGGATTTGACTCTTTTCTTTCCTTTTTTTGAAAATGTTGGCTAAGTGTTTGTCAATTTTATTTAATCTTTCAAAGAACTAACTCTTCAATGCAATGATTCTTTGTATTGTTTTCTTAGTTTCTATTTCATTAATTTCTTCTCTAATATTTATGATTTCCTCTCTTGTATGAGCTTTGGGCTTGACTTACTCTTCTTTTTCTAGAACGCTGAACTACATTAGGCTATGTATTTGAACTCCTTCTATTTTTCTGATGTAGGCATTTTCTTCTATAAATTTCCCTCATAGGAATGCTTTTATTACCTTCCATAAGTTCCAGTATGTTTCTTGGGCATTATTGTGTAGCTGTAAAAATTGTCTGATGTGTTCTTTAATTTCACCTGTGGCCCGTTAGTTGTTCAGGAGGGTGTTGTTTAATTTCTATGTGTTTATGAATTTTTGTGGTTTCTTTTTCCATTGATTTCCAACTTCATTACACTATGGTATGATAATATGCATGGGGTAACTTCAATTATTTTGCATTTACTTAAGCATGTCCCATGAGCTAGTATGTAGTCTATTTTGGAGAATGTCCCATGTGCATCTGAGAAAAATGTGTATTCTGACTTTGGAGAGTAGAACACTATATAGACATCCATTACGTCCATTTGTTTAAAAGTATGGTTAGTTCTGATATTTTCATTGTTGATCTTTTGTGCATTTGCACTATTCGTGACAATGTGATATTATGGTTTCCCATTACAAATGTATTAGTGCTTATTTGATTTTTCATATCCATTAATAATTGTTTTATATAATGGGGTACACAGGTATTTGATGCACATATATATATAATTTGTATCTCTTCCTCTTGGGTTGTTATTTTTACAAGGATGTAGTACCATTCTTTATCTCTCTTAATCAATCTTGGTTTGTATCCAGTTTGTCTGGAAATAGAATACCTGCCCCTACTTTTTTTCTGGTTTCTTTTCACATAGGGTATTGTTTTCCATCCTTTGACTCTCAGTCTATGAATTTCTTTTTTGAGTTAAACGTGTTTCTTATGTGTAGTTTCTTAATCTATTCTGCCTGTCTGTTTCTTTTGGGTGGTCAATTGAGACAATTTTTACTGATAGTGATAATTGATGCATTGATTTAACCTTGTCATGTTATTTTCCTGTTATTGGTTCCCATTCTTTCCGCATTGTTTAATTACTTGCCTTATGTGGTGGATCATTCTGTTGAGTTTCATCCATGGAATTACTTCTGATTTGATTATTTTCTATAACCTCATTCATCTGCTTTGTCATTTCTCCTATTAGAGTCAAAGAGTATAGTTTAGTGACATAAATTGTTCCACCTCATTGCCCCATGAGTGTGCCTCTGATGAGTTGGAGGTGTAGGGTTGCACCTTGCTTCTCTGTCTTCTCATTTTCTGTTTTTTATGCCTGTGGATTGTTTATGGTAGGTATCTTTATTATAATATCAAGAACCCTTAGAAAATGACTAACTTTAAGAGATATCTTCCAGGTGTAGCTAGGTTTTGTGTTTAGAGTCTGCGGCAAATTCCTTTCTCTTCAGTTTATTGGGGATGAGAAATTGCTGTCTATTGGTCTAGCCCCTGATACTTTGGCACTGGCCTATAGTATTGTTTATGACCTTTAGGCAATTTCTGTCTTTTCACACAAAGTAGAACAACTAATTAAAACTATTAGGTCACCTTGGCTAAAGTAGTACAATCAGTAACTACAATGGCATCAAACATACCCTAAACTGCACTATTAATTTGTCACCTTTATTATATGAATAGGATTTGTAGTTACCAAATCTAAAATTATGTACATTAGAAAATATTCTGCGTACATATCCCCTCAATATGTTGATTTTAAAAGGGTTTGGGGAAAAATAGAGAAGTAAATGAGGAAAAAAGGACTAGAAGCAAGGCTGTTTAACAAGGAAAGATAATGCATGCTTTAGGAACTGGTGAAGAAAACAGGAAGGAAAGAAAGGAAGAAGAAACAGAAGCAACAAAATAAACAAACAAACAAAATCTAGGAAAAATGTTCTCACATATAAAAACAACAACAATCAAGGAAGAGAAAAATATATAAAGAAATAAGTAAATAAATAAATAGTAAAGGCAAGAAGAAAGGCAGAAAACTAATGTGCACTTCTGTGCATGTCTCTTTTGTCGCTGGTTGACAAAGGGGGCAGACAGAGCTCAAATGAATCCAGCAAGCCAGCCGTATAATTAGGGTAGTGATGGTTAATACCAGCACACTTGGGCCTTTAGTTCCACTGAAGTTCAGGTTGCTTCTGGTTTCTGACTGTGAGGCTGGGCCCTTAGACTTTATACCCACAGCGCTCCTAGTGACTCCTAGGTTGACTTTAGCTCTCTAACCTCCTGTTGTCTTGAAGTTGGCAACACCTTTCCTTAACATGTAGAACCTCTAGGTAGGAACAACCTGAAACTGCTTTAAATTCTGATTTCTGTTAGAGCCTTTCCCAAGTGGCTACTGGCTAATCACTTTCTCCTGAGGGGGGCACCTAAACCCAAATAACTCACCAGCCCCTGCAGTCCACAGAATCCACTTCTCTGTTCCACCAGTGCCTTTCTCTGTGGAGGCCTCAGATCGCCAATAGTTACCCAACCTCTGCATGTCCTGGCTGCCCCCCCCACACCATCAGCTGGAGCTCAGGAGCAAAGGGCCACTTGTCACCTCTTTTCTCTGCATTGTGGTCCCTCTTTTTGCTCATCCTGTCGGCTCTAATTCTCTCTTCTGATTCTTACTGGGTACCTTGGTTGCACTTCGGTCTTCCTTCTCTGCCTTCTGTTGTTATATTGCAGTGCCTGGATTCCAAGTATTGGAGAGACTGTTTCTCTGCTGCTCACCGTTCTGACACCTTCTCAGAAGTACAAATCAATACTATTAAGGAGAGACAAACACAGTCATTAGAGTTTGCTGTATATAATTAATATCTGACAGAAAATTGAAGCTCGGACTTTGAATACAGAAGACATTATTCCTATTTTAAATTCTGGTGGTTTGTGAAACTAAAAACACAGAAAGTAATAAGAAAATGCCTGAAAATTAATAGCATGCAACATGTGCTTAAAGCTTTGCAAGGACGTAAAGGATTGAAGAATTATTTTATAGTTACTAAGATAGATTTATGAGAATTTATGGGAAATTTATTTTAAAATGTGATGATGGCTGAATTGTGAGAGGTGTATGTGAGCTAAATCTAAAGATATTATAACAATAATTATACCTGAAATTGATAAGACATAAAATCTATGTTACAGATTATATAGATTATATTGTCCAGTAGCCACCAGTCATATGTGGTTATTCAAATGTAAATATGATCTGGTTATTTTTCAGATGTTTAACAGGCACACATGACAAGAGCCAGTCATAGTAGACCATAACATAGAATACATGCATAATCACTAAGTCACTGTATTACCTACGCTACTTAATCAACACATCATTGTGTAAGGATGGGGCAAGGTGGGTGTAGACATTTATCATGACCTTCAAATAATGAAGAGTAAAGTTGACAATGCAAGGTAAATAGGAATAATCTGAGAGTTCCTACTCTCGAGATGAAAGGCGTGATGTATCATAACGTAATGGGCCAGTGATGTAATTAGTGCCATAGCAACAAGAAAACAGTAAGAAAACGTAATTTTGGAGATCATCAGAAATACAAATATTTTTCTGTTTTCAGAATATTTATATTTAGGACAAATTCATTGTTAGTTTGGTGATATTTTATATACTTGTTTAGCTTTTAAAGGACTTATTTGTTCTCTGACTCTTAAAATTTATCATAGGCATATACTTAGCTACTTCATAAAATCTACGCTTTAAAATAAATTAATTGAGGAGTATCAGTTGGATTTTCTAAAAATCATCATAGTACTACATTTTCTTTATTTTGGTTTTATTTTAAAGATTAAAAAAATAAAAACAATGCTATACAATTTTAAAATAAGATATGGGAGATTAACAATGATTATTATATTGCATTTTGTTATCTTCAAAGTAGTTGCTCAGTAGTTGCAAAATTGATCAAACAATATAAACACATTCTTTTCAATAAACTAATAGAAATTATTATTATTATTATTATTTTAGCTATCGTGTGTGTATATATATATTATATATATAATATATATATTCTTTTCTCATCCATTTTTCTCCTTTACCCCATCCCAGTTGCTCTTGCTTTTTGAGCAGCTTCTTTCCCTTTCACAATATCTAGTGTTCACTTTGGAACTTGTTTACACTTTCAGTTTCTAACACTAGGGAGAAAAAATGATGTTTATTTCACTGGGTCTGATTTATTTCACTTATGAGTATGGTCTTTAGCTGCATCTATTTACCTATGAAAGCCTCGAGTTTATCCTTCCTTATAGCTGAGCAACACTCCATTGTATAAAAATACCACATCTTTTTTATCAGTTCCTCAGTTGATGGACATTTGGGTTGTTTCCAAGATTTAGGTATTACAAATTGTGCTACTATGAACATGTGTGCACATATATCATTATTGTATTATACTTTTAATTCTTCTGTAAAAACACCCGTAAGGGAAATAGCTGAGTGAAATGATACCCCAATCCTAAGTGCCTAGCATTTTTAAGAAATCCCTACATTGATTTCCACAGTGATTTTACAAGTCTACATTCCCAATAACAATGGAGAAGACTTCTTTTTCCCAACCCTTAGCATATCTCACAGACCTAGAGAAAATATTCTTAAAAATTATTTGGAAACAGAAGATATCTAGAATAAAAAAGCAATTCCAGGCAACAAAGGGAAAGCGGGAGGCATCACAATCTCCAACTTGAAACTATATTACAAATCTACTGTGATAAAATTAGCATGGTAACTGGCAAAAGAAAAAAAACAGATCTAAGAATCAGTGGAACAGATTAGAAGATACAGACAAAATTAGAAAGACATTCAGCTACCTTATCTTCAATAAAGGGGTCAAATATGTTCACTGGATGAAAGATAGCCCCTTTAATAAATGGTGCTGGAAAAACTGGCTTTCCACATGCCAAAGACTAAAATTAGATCCATATATATCATTATGCACTAAATTAAAGGTTAAATAGATCAAATATCTAAATATTAAAACAGAAGAGGTATTAGGTAGAAATCTTGATGACATAGGGATAGGCAGAGAGGTCATGCTCAATAACCAAAGTATATGGGAAGTACTTAAAAAATCAACAACTGGGATCTCATTTCACTAAAATGTTTCTGCACATCAAAACAAATCACAAACAGAGTCAAAAGACAATCCACAGAGTGGGAAATAATTTTAGCCAGCTTTCCCTCAGACAAAGGACTTTAATCTTGAGTATATAAAGAATTGAAAAAATCACACACCCCCTAAATTCAAAGACCCAACCCAAAAATGGGCATTCGAGATGAATACACACTTCTCAGATGAAGAAATACAAATAGAAAATAAATATAAGAAAAGATATTCAAAATCATTTGTTTGAGAAATGAAAATTTAAACACTGGGATTTGATCTCACCCCAGAAAGAATGGCTGTCAAGAAATCAACCATAGTGCTACATTTTCAACCTGAAAAGAAATTATGCTTCGAGCTGTTCAAATGCTATGTATGACAGAACATTCATAATTTCTGCAAAGTGAGAAAATCATCCTGATTGTCCTAAGTGGAATATAATGTGTCTTTTCCTTTCAGGGGAATGTGCAAGGCACAATTGCTTGATATTCTATTATTCTCGTATTCAGTCAAATTACTTCCTCATATACCCTTAAATAGCACAGGTACCATGAAATGAAGCTTGCAATGCAGGGTCAGACACCATGCTCTCCTCTCAGCATCTCATTAACTCTAATATGATTTTAAAACAAAGATTAGATACAGGAATAGATTTAGAATACTGAGTACATTAGACATACATACTATTGATCCTCAAAAACAATACAAATAATGAAATAATCTATTATTCATCAAAGCCCAGCATTGCAGTTCTTTATGGTAAACAGATGAACAAGCCATGATCCATCCCCTCAGTAAACTCAGAATCTAGTGAGGGTCACCACCAATAGAGGACATTTAGAACATCTATATCAGATCCTTTAACAGTTCACATTATAAAAACCACCACAAAGATTTCGGTCAAGAAAAGCCATAGATTACAGGACATTGGATATGAGTTATTAGCAGTACAGCAAGTTATAACTACATAGAAAAAGTTGGAAAAATTGTCCAAAAATCAACAAATATGCTAACACAAGGAATCAAAAGAGAACTTTGCATTTGTAATGTAATAAGTAGATTTAGATCACTGTAATGTGGTAAGATGTAATAAAACAAGGATTGCAATAATAATAGTTATATTAACTTAAATATATAATCTCTATGATGTTATGCCATTGTAAGAGTTGAAGAGAACTTATTAGGTGTTTCTTACGTATCAGATACTATTTAAAACCATTTAAAATATATATAAGTACATATATATAAATTTGTATATTTATATGTGCATCTCTATATGCATCCTTATCTCTCCATATATATAATGGTATTAATTCTTATAAAAAGTCTATCCTACTTTTTTTAACTGAAATATGGGAAGATTAAATTTTACCTTACTCTGTTTCTGTTGGTATAACAAAATGCATGAGGTGAGATACTTTATGAAGAAAAAGTTATCCAGCTCACAGTTCGGTAGGCTGAAAATCCAGGATTGGGCGGCCCTGTCAGTTTGGTCTCTAGTAAAGATGCATCACAACCTGGTGCATTCCATCATGGTAAGTGTTGGTGACACATAGTAAGGCAGGAAACAAGGCGGATCTGGGTCCTAACCATGTTTTTAAATCCTGTGAAAACTACATTAATCCCCTCCAGGAGCAACAGTGCTCTAGCCCCCTTTCAATAGGTCTTGTCTCTTAAAGGTTTCAGACCTAAACACTGTCACCTTAAAGACCAAGATCTTGCACATAGACTTTTGGAGACACACTCAAATCATATCCCAACCTTAGTGACTTCCTCAAAAGTTAAACAGTTCACCTAAAAGGGCACCTTCAGTAAACTATGCAACCAGAATTCACGTTTGATATGTCTGACTGATAAAATAAACACATTACCTTTAAGAAATGAGAATGGAGAAATGCACAACTATAACATTAATGCTTTTTTGTTCACATAGCTGCAATGCAAATGAAATTGTGCAATATTTATTTCTGAATTTTTCTATTCTTCTTTGAAAATATAATAAAAACTATTTCAGGTAAAATTATTTTAATATGCTTTCATTGTAAATAAATGAGTTTGCATCTTAAACCAAGCAATAATTTATCATTATACACTTAGGTAATAAATTAATATTATTAGTGTCACATATGAATTCTGTAAGTTTCTCTTAACTAGAACCAAAGGGACTGTGCCTTATCCTTAAGTGGATGGATTCCTTTATTTACATTTACAGCAGGTTTGGCTTTGGTAGAAAGTGTCAAGTAAAAGATATGAACACTTCATAGAACTTTGGTTTTATTTTTATTGACAATGTTAGTAAGTCACAAAAGTCTTAGTGCTCCTTGTGATCAGTTCTTTTACCATAAAAGCAAGAAGCTAACAAAGCTATAGATGCACCTCAAGTGTGTCCATCTTGTAAAGTTTATTTTTTCCTGCTGAGTGTTTTAGTAGGAAGGATGTTAAAAGGAAAATGGCAAGTATACTATGAAACTGGAATTGCTCAGGCAAATATATAAAGCTAAAAGCATCTCTCCTAAATCCACTTGCAAACTTTATAATGGTATTGCTGAGTAAAAACATGTCATCAAAGAATGGTTGAACTATTTTATGACTCAATGCAATGAAAGATAGTAGAAACATTTTAATGAGCTCCTAAACCTTAAAATATATTCCAATAATTTTAAATATCTCATGGGAAAGGACAAAACCTTCAATTATAACATTTAACAATCCATTGTATAATTATATTGAGAATTTTCAGTTCAGCTAACCGATTTTCTTTTTGTATGCAATTTTAATGTATACATTTTCAATAACAAGAAAGAGCTCTTAATTTTTGAGCCCCTTTAAGAAATGCTATACCTACCATATGTTTAAAAAAGTAAGAACATTCTGTCTGAAGAAAGGAAAGTAGGAAGGAAGGAAGGAAGGAAGGAAGGAAGGAAGGAAGGAAGAGAGAGAGAGAGAGAGAGAGAGAGAAAGAAAGAAAGAAAGAAAGAAAGAAAGAAAGAAAGAAAGAAAGAAAGAAAGAAAGAAAGGAAGGAAGGAAGGAAGGAAGGAAGGAAGGAAGAAAGAAAGAAAGAAAGAAAGAAAGAAAGAAAGAAAGAAAGAAAGAAAGAAAGAAAGAGAGAAAAGAAAGAAAGAAAAAACTGCCTGGAACTAAACTTTTGTTTATTTGACCACAGACAGAGTATTATGAATGCTGTTCAATGATGGTTTTGCTGCATTTATACAGAAATCAGTCCTGATTCCCCTGTAAATTTTATTTTTTGCTATTGAAAAATATTGGTTTTAAGAACCTCAAACTGTTTAATTTACTTAATTGAAGATTGCCAGCTAGAAGAGCCTGGATAATTTTAAGTTGTCAGGAATTGAAACAATAATATGTAGTTCTTTATTAAATAAATATTTATTTCTTTTCACCAATTACATTAATACTTCATTGGATTTAGAGTAGGTGTTTTGTTTGAAAGAAAATGAAAACACACAGACCAGTCATTAGCCCCATTGAAGAAGATGACAGAGATATATTGTGCAGTCAAGGTACATCAGTAGGGTTCATTCTAGATTTTCAGGTTCATAAGGAGTTATTGCTAAATATATGTCCCTGCGGTTTAATATTTTTTTTAAGAATTAGTGTGCCAATAGGAAAACTGGTATATTCCTGAACATTTTTTCTTTACCAATATAGATATGGTCCATTGTTAGCCCTTTCCAAATATTTGAGGATAAGAAAAAGTATGCAGCATTTATTTAGCTATATACCATGTTGGGTAATCCTGGTGTTCTGTGGCATAAGTCTGTCTTTTATGGTAAAGCACATAGAGGAGGATTTTCTTATAATTACTCTGTTCTGAGTTGAAGCACGGCAGGAAAATGTTACATTTCAATCAAAGAAAAGATGCTCTCTTTTCTTTTCCTTGCTCTGAAGTAAGGGAAGAGAATTAGGGTTAACTGGACTCCGCATTTCCTCTGGGCTAGGTTCTACAGAGCAGTGAAAATACTGCCAGTCAAGGGAAAACTCCAAAAAATCAGAAGTCAGAATGTAATGAATCAGATATACAGAGCACTGATGATATTCTATATACCATAATGATAGATAATATGTTGTGCATTTGTAAAACCCTGTAGAATGTACAAAGCTAAGATTGAATTTGAATGTAAATTATAGACTGCTGATGACAATGATGTGTCCGTACAGGTTCATCAATTATAACAATTTTACCACCTCAGTTTGTGATAATGATCCTGGGGTTAGTGGTAGATGTGCTCGGTCAAATAGTAAATTGCTCCTCTGTTCTCAGATTTTTTGTGAACTCTTAACTGCTCTAGAAAATAATATCTATTGTTTAAAATATGTTTTCAATCTCAATATACATTTACATTAATGTACCAAATACAGCACCAGGTTTATCATTCAAAAAGTTTGCTCAAGCAAAACAATATTTTTTTTCAAGTAATTGGCTTCTAAGTAAGAGCAAAATTTGACTTTTTAATTGACACAATTTACACATATTACTAATTGTTAAGTAGCTATTGATTTTTCAAAAATAAGAAGTCAGGATCCAAATTTATTTATAGTCTGGGTAAATAAAATAATTTTCAATTTATTACATATAAAATTTACTGGGTGTTGACTTACATGCATTTTTTTGGAACGAGAAATGCCATATAGTTTCATTAGTATTTCCAAGATGTTTTCAACTTCAGAAGAGTAAAACTCTATGGAATAAAATAATGCAAAAACCAATAAAAGAAGGAAATGATAAAAGTTGAAGTCACAAAATATCATTTTTTAAGATTAATTGAAAGTTGAATGAGAAAGATTTGAGAAGATTTTTGTAACAGTGGCATTGTCAAGGAAACCATATAGGAAAACTTTGTAGTAATTTACATAAAATTAAGTCACCATTAAGCCTGTGCCTGGTGGTTGAAAATGATCACTTGTATTGTCTTCAATTTATTTCTATATGTACTAAATAAATGTGGATGACAATATTTGCACAAAGAAGTACGATTAAAGACAATAGTAAAACGTCAGATGAATGTTACTATCCTCCCACTTCTGGGTCTTAGAATACCACAACTTCCAACACAAACTTTGGATAGCAGAATCTGCCATGGAAAAGTCGACTCTTATTCTAAGGAAATATATGCTACTCTTATTGCTCATGCATTGATATTCATGTAGTCTGGCTCCTTTGTATCCCTAATTTATAATTCAAAGTATCAATTATGGTTACTTGGACATGTGACTCTTTGCAAGTTTGATCACAAAAGTCCCATCTACATGGGAAATAGGTTTTGTTTTTACCAAGATTTCACAAGAAGAATTTACATAACACAAGGAAGCTCTCTAATGATAGTAAAGACAGAGAGCAAGAGTCTGAAAGACAGAGACAGAGACAGAGAGAGAAAGAGAAGGGCAGAAGAAGATAGAGAAGAAAGAAAGAGGGGACTATAAACAGTTTATCACTTAATACATTTATTCATTAAACAAAATTATTGAGCTCCTAGTATATTTTAGAAGCTGTAGTAGGAACTGTATCATCAATAATAAATACAAAGGCAAGAAACCTGCTCTCTGAATACTTTTTCCTAGCAAAAAGCAAAATAAATGAATAAAACTTAATCTCCTATTGATACAGGAAAATAAAAACTCCCAACCTGAATGATATCTGGGACGAGTTCGAGTTCTCTAAAATCAAAGAATGAATTTTAGGAACGACGGAGGTTAAGAGCAGAATATATTTATTGAGGGAAAGAAAGCTCCTGTCCGAGAGAAGAACAGAAGGGGGGCCGAGTGGGTTACACCCCGACTCTGTCATTTATGGGGACTTTTATAGCGCAAAACCACGAGGTGAGGTGGGTCCAAGGTAGGGGAAAAATGGACAAAACTTGTAATGGGTTACCCTGAATAAAGAACCGAGACCAGAATCCAAACTGGAATTTTAAGAGCCTTTATTAGCCAGGCTGGCGGCTGTCAGTCTGTTCTCCATGCAGGGAGATGCTGAACAGCACAAACCCAAAGAAGGCTTGAGCTTTTAAACTTGAAAACCACATCCTGGTTCACGCAGGTGAAAATTTTTATTTTTTAGCAAGGGCAGAAAAGCGGAACCTATCGGTTTCAGCAAGCAGGTGTTGTAAAGTTCAGAATGTTCTCAGAGGCATATACTGTTTTCAAACTAAACTAACAATCAAGCACAGTTTCTCTTGCTTGGATCAAACTGACATTTTTCCTCCACCCAATAGCCCAGTCATTTTTCATGCGTTTTATGTGTTCACCAATTATGTGTTCACCACAAACTATGGTCAGCCAATAAGAACTGTTCAGGAAAAACTGACTAACTTGGGATCAAATGGGGAAGCGAGTCACGTAGAAAGCGGGCATGAATATAGAGCAGGGGCTTTTCCTGTAAGGGGTTGGTCAGGGACTCTTATCAATCCCTGATGTCTATCCCTTGGGGTAAGAGGATGTGTTTGTCTAGTCCTTTGTCTTGAGGTCTGGCCCACAGGTATCTTATCTTGTCTTTCATGTTGGCTCCTTTGAGGGCCCAGCCCTGTCTGACTGCCAATAATATTTCTATCTAACTCAGCTGCCTGTAACACTATGGAGATATGCTCTAAAGATAAATATAAATCTAAGGGAAATGATATAAAACTTTTGAGAAACATAATTTTAAACAGATTGGTCATTGAAAAGTAATTTATCATTGGAATGAAGACCAGAAAGTGATAGACAATAAAGGTTCTTAGACATATGAAGGAAACAAAGAAGATAAAGAACTCAGTGACTATAAAAATCCCTAAGGTATGAGCATGCCCAAAACTTTTAAGAAACATAAATTTGGCCAAAAAGAGTAGTGTAAAATGATGAAAAAACAACAGATGACAAGAGAGTGATTAGAAAGCGGGAGAAGACATTTTTGTGTGGAGACTTTTAGAACTCTTTGGATGAACAAACTTATTTTTCTGAAAAGAAAACATGTGTAAGGTACTGTACAATTAGCTTAGAACTCAACATGATGGTCTCATGACTGCATTATGATAAGTTGAGAGATGTATTCCTTGTGGTCATAAAAATCGTTAGTTTTAAGGATTGTCAAAAATTGAGACAGACTTTATCTAAATATTTTAATCGATTTTGCTTGTGATTCTAGAATCAAGCAATGCATTGATCCATAAAATAGCATGACTATTCAATGAGTTGAACCAGAGCTGTTGATTTCATACACAGCAAATGACTGAACTAAAGACAGAAGCAAAAAGCAAAAAGCTGATTGGTCCTCTCAAAATTATTTCCTTTGAAAAATAAGGAACAGAACACAAGACAATAGAAAAATAGCTGTGTGGTTCACATCGTTACTACAGTTTACCTTTTCCATGTAAGAATTAAAGCACAGGCTATTTCATGTGTATCTCTATTGAAACTGAATGATGATTAGTATGGCTATCTGCTGAATTTGCAAAAGGTCAGATAATTTGCTTTCAGGTTGGTGACACAAAACATTAGTATGAGTAACTCTGATACGATTTTTTAAATTTCATCAATTTTAGGGCTACTGTAGGAGCCTCGTATAACAAAATGGGCTTAAGCATTTTACTTATTTAGAATGTGTTTCATTTAAAAACAATGTACATGAAAAATTAAATATACGATGAAATTTGGGAGAAATAAAATAGCTTGAAATATAGAGAAGAATAGCTTAAGGAATAAGAAATATAGATACTGTTTTCAACTAATGGATGAAAATTGGATATAGTACCTAAATTTGTGGTGAAGTCCGTCCTTCCTTCCTTCCTTCCTTCCTTCCTTCCCTCTTCCTTCTTTCCTTCCTTTCTTGCCCCTTCCTTCTTTCCTTCCTTTCTTCCCTCCTCCTTTCCTTTCTTCTTTTCTCTTCTGTCTCCCTCTCTTTCTCTCTTTCTTTCTTTCTTTCTTTTTCTTTTTTTTCTTTTTCTTTCTCTCTTTCCTCTCCTGTCCTTTCTTCCTCCCTTTGCCCCCCTCCAATTACTAAGCAAATCCTAAAGTGTGCCTAGAATAAATATATAATTAGCTAAACAACCAAAGGGAAATATTTCATAAACAGCAGTCAACGTCAAGTGTGAGGAATGTGAAGACAAAGTGATTAAATACAGAAAAGTCAAATAACATAGGATTTGTCATCAAATGTTACTAGAAACATTGGCAGTCCATTTTCACTTTATTTGTAAAGAGAAAATCCAACCAGAGTACTTTAAAGAGTAAAAAATTGACTTCTCATACATTATTAGAGTAGATAGTAATACAAAACATTGTGTGGCAGCAATAAATAGGTTTTTTACCAAAAATATGCTGTTAGAGATTTAACTACTTTTGCTGAACTAGGGAAATTGAGACAAACCTCACCCAAATAAAGTAAGATCAGAAAAATGACTATAAAGGAAAAACAAAGACCAAGGGTTCTGTGGAAAAATACCTATTTTATCATTGTACATCACTAGAGATTTATGACCTAAATCAACAGTTAAAACTGTAAGATGTCCCTTGCAGTGGTATAATAGAAAATTATGTACCTTGAAGCCAAGGAAATTATAATCCACAAAATTAATTGCAATTGCCTGCAGATTGATAATCTCTAATGAAACTCAATGAAATTGACTCAGATTCCCTTCAGAGAAAAATAAATTCAACATAGATAACTCTGCACTTCTTAATTTCTCCAAAATTAAAGACAATGAGTTCTACATTTAATTATAAATTAACTCAAACACTTCAATTTAACATATCAAATAGCTGCGTGGACACTAAGGAAATTTAAAACCTGTCTGAATAAATAAATGAGGTACAGAAGATATCAAAATGAATCAGACAGATTAAAAGTTAAAGATTTATGATTTATACTTAAAATGTAAAGCATTTGGAAAATGTCTCATTGATATAATAAGCAAAAGTGAAAAGTCAAAAATCAATGATTTTCTTAGAAATATCAGAAAATTAATTGCAGTGTCACAGAAATCAATAACCTCTTGCAATGCAGAGAGCTGGCTGTATCCAAAAGAACACATGAACAGAGATCTGCTTACATGAAATAGAACTCATGAGAATCATAAACTAGTAGAATAATAAAGAAGCAGGAGCATGGGGGCTGGGGATTTAGCTCAGCGGCAAAAGCACTTGCCTGGCAAGTGCAAGGTCGTGAGTTCGGTTCCCGGTACCGGAGAAAAACCAAAAAAAAAAAAAAAAAAAAAGAAGCAGGAGCTATTACATCATGGTTTTGGAAATTGTTTGAGGTTGAAGGTGGGCTAATATCCATGTGAGAAACTCTTTGGGCATGAAAGCTCCCTCTCCAAACACTTTTATAAGCTTTTCCTCCAGAGATGCACTGTAAAAATCCAGGAAAGTTTCTCTATGATTATGTAGGTCATTATGAAAGGTTTTTTATGACAAAGGCCTACTGTCCAGACAGAAGCAATGTTCCATCGCCTTATCCCAGCAGTAAGAAGGACATTTCTAAGTCCAGCCCCCTTCATCCTTTCTGTTTTACCTAGAGATAGAGAGGAGAAATGAAGAAACAATGGAGAGCATCATAGTCCAATGACAAGCCTACCAAAAAAGACGAAGTTTACTCAGACAATTATGGAATGCAAGTCTCCCCAGAGTTTATGCTGATCTCCTTTTTCTCTGTAAAGGAGTTCTTATGGCAGCTCAAACTCAATGGAACCAAAATGAGCACTACAGAAATTTGAACCCTCCTTAAACAACAGTTACTACAAATTAACCACATTCAAAGTCGTACGTAGATTAACACAAATTTCCAAACTAAAATTGTTTACTCAGTTTTATGCTGTGTCCAGTTCATAAGAAAATTGAAAATCATAAAAAACAGCAAGATAAAACAAAATCTGAACAGCAAAACAATCATCAGAACCACATTGAGGGCTGGGGATTTAGCTCAGCAGCAAAGCGCCTGCCTGGCAAGCGCAAGGTCGTGAGTTCAGTTCCTGGTACCAGAGAAAAACCAAAAGAAAAAAGAAAAAAAAGAAAAAAAGAACCACATTGAGAGATACTGAGACAGTAAATTTACATTTTATAGCTATTATTTTAAAGATTTTAACTGAAAAACTACTCTGCAAGAACATATACATATTGCAGGTAGAATTTATAGGAAAGAATCAAAAGCACCTTAACTCTGATGAATGCTCCCATGGATAGATGAGACATCTACACAGAGAAATAAGTAAGCTTAAAAGCTTGAGATAAGTAAATAAAAGCTTCACAAGATAAAATATAAGGAGAAAAAAGAATGTAACTGCAAATACCAGCCAGGACTGCCTCCCTATGGGATGATTTCAAACTGTGTAACACACACTTGGGGCTGGGGATTTAGCTCAGGGGCACAGTGCCTGCCTGGCAAGTGCAAGGTCGTGAGTTTGATTCCTGTTATCAGAAAAAAAAAAAAATGTGTAACACATATAACCTAAAGTCCAGAAAAAGAACATGAAGCAGAAGAAATATTTGGAACTACACAATCACAAGCCTAGAAAGCTCAGAAAACCCCATACTGGAAAAATACTGCAACTGTCACATCTCAGACATATACTCAGAATGTATAATGCCATGCCCAATCAGTGAGGCCATCCTGACAGGCACAGTGGGAAGCCACAAAAGCAAAACCAAACTATGACCATCTGCTCCATTCGTCCTAAGGAACATGACCGCACTCTCTCTCTGCCCCCAAATTTCTCAGGCAACAGCTCCACCCCTCCACTTTAAATCCTTTGTTCTACCCTTGCTTCTTGCTGCTTCCACTCTCCAAATTCAGCCCACTCCCACGGTAGTGAATAAACAGCCATAGTTGCTTATACAGAGCTCTCTCAGGTGGGCTCTCTCCCTTTGCACCTTCAACGAATAAAACTAAAGGCAAAGGGAAAATCTTGAAAAAAGTCATAAAGGATAGGGTGCTGAACACCTTAAATGTAAGGAAATAAAGGTTAAGGAATGCAAGAGACTTCTTGTGAGAAACCATGGAAGCCAAAAGGGAGAGGAATACAATATTGAAGTAGAAAAATTTTTTAAGAAAATCAAACTACAATTGTATGATGAGGAAAATTACTGTTTTGTCAGTACAGCTTTGTGTTACTACAATGAAATACCTGAGGCAATTGACTTATTTCGATGAAAGTGTTATTTCTTTCACAATTCTGGAAATTCTAACACAAGATTAAGCAGTTCCATTACCTTGAGTTTCTGGTGAGTGTATTAGATGTCAATGCCCAGGGGCAAGTTAGAGCAAAATAGGCACATCATGAGCAAGGAAGCAGAGAGAGATGGGGCCTCACGACACCCTTCGGAGTCACATCCACAGTGCTGTACGGAACTCCCAGGAAGCTTCCCCTCTTAAAAGTCCACAGCACTTCCCCAAACCACCGATTTGTGAACAACTTTAACACATCAACATTTGGGGAATACATATTTAAACTACAGCATTCTATCACTGGATGCTAAAGGTTCATGCTTGTCTCACAATGTGAAAAAGCATTTATTCCACTCTGAAGGGTCACAAAGTTAATTCTTCCAGCACTGCTAACGAACCCAATCCCCAAATCTCTGTGAATCCAAAACTACATTAAATACTTCCAAGCCACAGTGACAGAATGGCATAGAGTAAATATTCTTATTTTTAAAAGCATAAACAGACCAAAGAATGGGCAAAAATAAAAGACTCTCCCATATCCTTATCAAAAAGCCGCAAGACACACATTACATCCTAAAGCTCTCTGTCCACCATCCAGGGAAATCCATGGTTGCATGTGAGCTCCCAAATACTTGAGTAGCCCTGTCCCTGGGGCTTTGCTGGTTGCAACACATATAGACACACACTCAGGCTGGCTTTGCATATTGCAGCCTTCCTAGTCAGGAGCTGTGCATTTCCGACACTTACTTTTTGGTGGTCTCCATTGCAGTCACTCCCACACCTCCATTATTCACTTCCGCACAAGGAACTGCTTGCAGAGTGTCCCATCCTGTAACACACCTCTGCCTCCTTCCCCAGGCTTTCCTTTAAAATCTCTGTGGAAGTTACCATGATCCCAGAATGCCTGTATTCTGCCTTTCTACAAAATGTGCATTATATAAAATCCTGAAGTCTGCTGCCCACATCAGCTAGACCAAGTCTGCAGGGTCCAGATTATCTAAACCATTAAGGGTGGTGTGGAAGGACCTTTTACCTATTGAGAGCCAAAGACATGAATTACAATGGACTTCTTATAAGAGAATATGGAAGTCAGAGAGACAGAGGGGTGTGAAATATTTAAAGAACAGGGGAACATCAATTAGAGTTTCATAGGCAGAGAAATTGTCCTTCAAAGGGAAGGAGAAATAAAGACATCAGTATGAAAAAAAAAAAAAAATTTCCGAAAGAAATTATTTCCAGCACAGTTTCTTCTAAATGTTGAAATAATTTCTTTAATCAGAAGAAAAATTATTTAGGTGAGAAAACTTGACCTACATCTTAAAAGGAAGGATAGTTGAGAAATATTAAGATAAAATAAATATTTCATTTTCCTAAATCATTATTGACTTATCTTCAGTTTTGTTAAAAATGGTAATAGGAACAGTATTGTGATTGGAAAACAATGGATAAAAGCGAAGAATCTGTAACATTCCTGCACTCTAAGTGGAAACTGATAGTGTCCTTTGAAGGCGATCTTAGACTCGGTGAAGCTGCATAACGTAACTGCTACAGTTATTACCAAAAATTTTTAATAAATATATTTTATATACTAAGATGAAAATTAGAAGAGAACCTAATAAAATTTCCAAAGAAAGCAAAAGAAAGGAATCAAAAGAGATAAGGAGCAAGAACAAAAGCAAAAAATGGGAAAGAGTTGTACACATGACACATTAATAGAATTCTGTCATAATCACTTTAAATGTGAATAATCTAAATATACTGATGAAAAGACAGAGAGTCTTATGATGGATAAATTAGAAACACCCACCTGTCTACTGTCTTCAAGAAAGTCTTTTAAAAATAATCAGCCTCATTAAACGAAAAAGAATTTAGAAATACAGGTCATACTAATACTAACCAAAAGAAAGCTAGAATAACTAAATAAATTTCAGAGAAAGACAATTTCAGGCAGGGTATATAATCAAGATTGAAAGGGGTCACTGCATGATAATGAAAGGGTCAATTATACAAGACAACAATTTTAACATAGTCCAAGCTTAAATTATGTCAGACCTACTACACTAAACAACACAAATGTTTTATCTTGCAGCTCTGTGGGTTTAAAGTATGACACAGGTCACACTAGGCTAGCGTGAAGGCTGTGTCATAAGGCTGTGTGCCATAATATAGGCTTGAGATGTTACATTTTCACATTTTTCATAACCAAGAGGCTGCCTGCCTTCATGGCTCATGTATTACTTTCTCTATCATCAAAGCTGTTAAAATTAAGAACAGCCCATTCCACATCCCACCACTGTGCTCTCACTGCCATGATCACATCTCCTAGCTGCAGTCTCCTGTGCTTTTGTCTTCGTTTAACTGCCTTTGTGCTCACAATATAGATGGAGCCTGATAATTTTGGAAGAGTCTCTCCATCTCTACCACCTACACATATAACTTCCTTTTGTCATGAAAAGTAATATATTCACAGGCTTGAGAACTCAGAACCTGACTACCTCTGAGACTTACCTCTACCGATCACAGTCTGCCCCCTGGGCACCAAAGATTTGTCTGTTCTACATAAAAAATACCAAAGTCTCATCTTATTTCATATTCTCAAAGTCTGTCTTTTAAATTTTTCATTTTTATTTATGTTTATTTTTATTAGTACATATTTAGTACTTAATTGTACATTCATTGTAGGGAGTTGTATATGTTGATCGTCTATCAATTTAATCATAATTTAAGTTCTTTTTCCAGGAATGGCTGCAACCGCAGCCCTACTGCTGGGTTTCCATTTCTGATAAATTACAATTCTGTATGATTTTTTGTCTCCCTAACTCCAGGGCAGTATCTCAGGTTTGTGGTGAATCGAAGAAGTGTTGTTGACTTTCGAATTGTTGAGTTTGTTTCTTGTACTGAGGATGGAAGTGGTTCCTTCCATGTTTTCACAAGGGAGATTGGAAATTGGAAGCTCCCTGAATCCAAATTTTGATCACATTCTCTCTTAACTTACAATACCTCAGAGCCTTATCCAGATAGCATAAATTGATCAGATTATTTTTAATTGTTCATTATGTTAACACTGAAAATACGGAATCTAAAGCCTGCTGCTGATAAATTAATATTTTATTTTTATATTATTTAAATAACTTGCTGGCTAGAGACAACTGTAGAGACACAAGCAGGCTTTCCCTTCACTTTGTAGGATGAAATTATGAAACGCAATAGCATGATCTGACCTGGTACAAATGAGATGGGACCAAGTATTGTAAGTACTCCCACTCCCACACTGGCAAAGCTTTCTTAGATAGCATTGCTCCCCTAAACTGGGGCCTTGACTGAAGCGGGTGAGGAATTGGTGGTAAGAGGGACAAACCACTGCTTACACAATGAAGAGAATAGCATGTTTATATTGATTTGTTTGGGTGGGCTAAAACCCAATCATTTCTTCTGGCCAAGGACCTAGTATCAAAATATGTTTTTTCTTGGGATAGACTTGGACACTTGGGTGACTACAGTCAATATGTCTTAGAATCTGTTGACTTTATGTGTATCTGATGTCATCATTCTGCAAAAACATAATGGTCTTATAAGGATGAAATAGTTGAGTACTTGAACTACTAAGAAAACACAAGGATAGGAAGAAGAAATACAAACCACTTTTAAAGTGTTGTAAGCCAAATTGACCCGACATCATATTCTTAGCCAAAACATATTTTGAATAATCAAAATGCCTTTATACAGGGATGAGTAGAATATGACTCAAAGGTTAAGACAGCAAGAGGAACAGACACAGTATAAGGACAGAACTGCCAAGTCTTTTGTCCAAACTTGGTCACATGTATGACATCTGCAGACCCAAAGAAGTAGTCAGTGTTCTCAGGAAAAGCAGTCTTCAGGTCTGTAGGAAGTAACCCAGGCAGCTGTGATCAAAATCCACACATCAGAGGTGTTATAAACAGCAAAAGCTGGTGGAAAAAATAATGTATTGCCTAGCTGTGTAACATCAAAAATTAAAGTTTTGAAGTAAAATAAGAGCAAATGAAGCTAGAGCGCTTATTTAGGTTTTTTTTGGTAGCAATTTATCATTTTATGCAGACATTCTGCTTTTAAAGGTTCTTAGAACAGCTCTATTGAAGCATGCCATGCTGCAAAAGGGTAATAATTTAGTGCATTCAGGACTTTATTTTGATATCCTAGCTTTCTGTCCCACTACTCTTCCATCAAGATCTGTGTCAGTTGCATTATGGAAAGTGTCATTGTTTTCATTTAGAGTGCTTCACAAAAGGTTATGCTAATCATTGGGACTAAAAGCAAATAATATAGTTTCCATTATCATGTGACAGTAATGCTTAAAAATCATGGATGAGATGGTAGATAGATAGATAGATAGATAGATAGATAGACAGACAGATAGATAGATAGATAGAGATGGAGATATATCTACACCTGCAAATCTATTGAAAGGAGGTAGAAGATGAATAAAAAAGGAAAAAATTTTGTATTGTAAAACTAGTGTGAAGGTGATTTCATTGTAATGTATTGCCAGATGTATGGGAAAAAAGAAAGAGGAGACGAAAGAAAAGAGAGAAAAAAGAGGAGCAGGAGGAAGGGGGCAGGAGAAGGGGGAGAATGATAATGAGGAGGCAGGTGGGGCAAAAGCGGAGGTAGAAGTGCAGGAGGGAGGAGAAGGAGTAGAAAAACAAGTAGAACAAAATGAAACTAGCCCAGAAATTTTCTTAAAACAAAGACATGTCAGTGAGGACCGAGGAATCTAATAGAGGTGTTCCTGCTGTCTAATTCACATCAAGCTTGTTAGGCAGCCTTGACAGGAACACTCAGAAAAATTGACAAATAAGCTTTGACCTGATGATATAGAAAAATCCTGGGTCAGATAAATCCCCTGAAATGGGCAGAATTCAACAGTTTAGGAAAAAGATCCATCATGGACAACTTGAAAGATGACAGCACTGAAGGTTGAGCAACTTTAAGTAATTCAGACTACAATTATAATTGATCCGAATGTGAACACAAGGTAGGGGTATGTAGGTAAAAGAAGAAATTTTGATTTTCTCACTAATCTGTAAGTAGCCTAATTTCTCTAACAAACAGTACATGATGTCATCAATTGCCAGGAATAGTGTCTGGAAGTATGAGGTTGCTTCCACAAGTTTGGCATGGTTCCCAAAACTTCAAGAAAAAGTATATCTCATTAGTTTTTCAGCAAGATTAAGAAAAAGAAAGGGTAGCCACTTGAAACAGATCCCATAATATTAATGAAAAAGTGAGGATAATTGGAACAATCGGAAAAGATAATCTTACAAGACAGTTACATATCTGAGTCTGATTTTAAAAACTTAATAATAGAGTAGCTGAAGTTCCTTATGACACTTCAAGGCCATCTGTAGTCACAAAGAACACATAACAGTGTTAAATATATGTGCATTTTTGAGAGATAATGCTAGCATTCCTGTGTATAACTTGGATTTTTATTTCTGGTCATTGTTGTTATTGTTATTTTATAGTTATGGCAGAAAGTAAACTCAGTGGCGTGTAAGATAAGGATTGTCTGCAGTCCTGCTTCATATATGAATAAGAATAATAATCAGAAAGCATGTGGATAAAATAAAGAATGGTATTTTGGTAAATTTTTAGTTTGAAGAACTGCTCGTTTTTATTTTTATTTATGTAAAAATCATTAAAGTACATTCCACTTTAACTTTGTTGTTTAACTATATTTCTGAAGATGTAAAATAGACTAAGTGGTAAACAGTTTAACTCATTTTTCTTTAAAACAATACAAATTTTTAATCTCAAAGTCAAAGATACATGACAAGAAATTATTTAGAAAATAAAATTACTGTATAATAAATGAATTAGATTCTGTTTCCAAGTTATATCTTATTGCAGACAACTGAATCCAATCTCAAAGCATTCTCTAATAGACTTTACAGAATGTGAAGAATTAAAATATTCTCTTTTCTTTTTTGTCCCGCCCTCTGTCATCCTTGACTTTCTCTTTCCCTCCATCCCTTTTTGCCTTCCTTCATACTTTCTTTGCTCAAGAAAATCTGGTGCTGATTGCCACGCCACTTACTTCAATCCCATGTCAAAGCTGGACCCATAGATTTCTCTGACTTTCAAAGAAAGATTTACTTTGGAAAAAAAAAAATAATACAGCATCCAGAGAGTAAATAAATAAAGTGAATTTTAATACACATGTCTAACTTCCTGAAGATTATAGAAAAGCTCTCTCAGAATGAGTCCCTGGTATACTGGACATTGTTATTTTTTAAATGACATAGGCCCTCTGATTTCCATTTTTTTCTTTTTACATTGAGTTATAATTCTGACATATAGAAATATCCACATTTAAGTGTATCTAAATTAGTTTTATTTATTATATATCAACGATTGTATATACATTAAAATTATGTGTAAAGCTATATCTTCACATGTAGCTTTACCTCATTGGGGTTTTAAATTGGATTTCTCAGATACATAAGTATCTTTAAAATTTTTATGTATGCTTCTTATCAATTAAGATGTTCTCTTTTACTAAGTGTATTAAATTCTTTTAGCTAATTGTTATATTGAATAGTAACTTTTCTAGCTGATTTGTAGTTGCATTTGTTTATTTTGATAAAGAGTTCAAATATTTTTTCTTAGTCTGTATCTTGCTCTACATATTTATATTTGTTACATAGTGTAAAATCAAATTTCTTTTTATTTTATTCTTCAATATATGTTATACATACCTCAATTTTTACTAAGTTGATGTATTACTCCGTTTTTACTATTTCAGGACTAAATATGGATTTTAACAAAGTCACATGTTAAACAATGATATGCATAATGTAATACATGAAAAAGTTATTTATCATTTCTTTTCATACTTACCTATTTTTAGCTCAATAGTATTGTGGTTTCTCCAAGATTCAGCTATAAGGAAATTATCCATAAAAACAGACTCTGCATGGAGCTTGGGTAAAGGAATAGACACTGGTTTATTTCCAAAAGTATGCCCTTAAAATAATGAGTCCATATTCATTTTCCCAATCACTACTTTTCTTAAAAAGTAACCTGGAAATACATGTGAAATGAAAGTTTTATGAACTTTAAAGTCTAGTGTTATTGATCTAAGCAAAAAGCATTAAGTGTTTGAAAAGTGCTAACAAGGGAAATAATGGTATCTCATATCTAGGAAACTACTGATTTATAACTTTCATTATGCTTTTACAATTAGAACAAAAGAATTGAAACTTTATTCTTTAAAATATTCTTCTTCTTGTGACTAGATTTATTTTTAGATGAACTGCATAAAATAGTCATGTTAATAATCTTACACAAAAGAAAAAATCAATACAAAATTCCCAGTGAGGTTTGCTTTGCTTCTGTTATATTTGCTTGGGTTTCCTATCTTCAGAAGCCAGAATGTAGTAGAATAATTGAAACTAAATTATTCATGGTTTGCCTGCCTCAGCTAATTTTTCAATAAAATAACTGTAATATATCAACAAGTCATATCATTTTTCTAGAACTACTAATAGGAAGAAAGAATTATTAATAATTTTTAATAATATCATTTTTCTGGATGTTCTAGAAACTTCCATAGATAATCATCCAGTTAATGTTTATTAGTAAGCAATAATTTCAAAGTCACTTGAGAGCCATAAAGATGAAGAGATCTTATCTTTAGGAAAAAGTATATATATTTTAAAAAATCAAGTTCATCCAAATTCCTATTTAGACAGGAATACAATAGAAATATAGATACTCATAAAAAATGCAGTACTATAGGAAGAAATGTATACAGATTACCATGGGAACACTAAACGCACAGGCTATCTTAATTTTATTACTTTTATTTCTCTCTTTCACTGAAGGGAGAAGCTCTCTCAGTTTACTTAGAAAATAGAGGAATTTACTCCAGTGGAGGAAGGGCCTGACTCATTCTTGAAGTCTGTGTTGGTACAAGGGAGCTGGGATTGGAGGATGAGATGCTTTAGTAAGGAAGAGGGCATGTGAAGACCCAGAAGAGGATGCAAAGAATAGAAATCTTATGACCTTACAGTTAAATTAAAATGTCATGGTGTATAAACTGGGGACTAAGAAGTAATGAGTTCAGAGAGAATGCCTGTAGTTGGTCTGGATCTTATTAAGAAGATGAGGATATTATAATGCAGAAATAATCTATGTTTAGTTTGGAAATTTAGCAAGATCACTTTGATCAGTAGTTGGTGCTGGCAGCAAGGATTATAAATAGACACTACCATTCTGAAACTATCATTAAAACTTAACTATTTATAAAGCACTCCACACAGAGACCGGTCCAAATACTCCTTTTTGCCTGGTGCCAGGGCCCTCACCAGATGGCTACTCTCCAGAAATGTCTTGCTGTCTATCAGTCTATGTGATTTTTTTGTAGGAATTACTACATACAGGTACATACACAAATTCCACATGCAGGATTGAAGAACTTTGTTAAAAATTGTGAAAAATACCATCAAATACAGAAGCAATGAAAATACACAAGCAGAAAGGATGATGGAAAGGTGACCACGAGCAATGCAGGCAATCTGAAAGAAAGTTGTGAAGCACTGGAAAAGAAGACTGAAGGAAGCTTCCACTGACAAACCAGAGAAATACTGGGATTTTGCCTTTTTCTGCTTTTAGACTTGAAAGACACCCACTCTGCTTTACTCAGAATTCATTTGTTTAAAATGTGAGTGCGATTCCATTTGTTCCACTGGAGAACTTTCAGGAACATTCAAGAGGAGAGTACTCAATGCAGTTCCATTTTGAAAGAAAGTACATTAAAAATGCAAGAGTCGCCCAATATCCTTATAAGAGACATGGACAGTTGAGTCTGGTGAGTCATGATATAGAAAATGTAAAAAGAAAGAAATTTTTATACTTGAAATATATGGACTTCTAGACCTAAGCACAATCACCATGAATCCCAATACTTAACATAATTCTAGAAGATATTCAATGAAGATTCATTGAAGGAATGATTTGGGGGTGTTTTATAGCATACTGAATAAACCTTTGTCACATTAGCATGACTGAATTATTTTTCCTGCATTTTGAAGATGGAGTGGCAGCAAAGATGTGGAGTGATTAATGAAATCACACTTATTTAGCTCTGGCTAGTGTAGTAATAGTTTAGTATTCTGTATTAGTATTCCACACTAGTTTAAAGTACTTATTACCAAAAAATTTCAGATTCCTACAGAGTAAAGATACTGCTATTTTCTTAAATAAAATAAAATCTATGATTTTTGTACTTTTCATATTCTTCTCAAAATTCACTGCCCAGAAAACTGACATCTACTGATTAAATTAACTTATTTTCTTCCCTTGTGTCTTCCTATTGGATTTAACCAGGAGGGCGCACCAGTAAGAAATGTCAATAAGGGACAGGTAAGGTTAGGATACATGCATCTCTAGCACCTGGCTTGCAGATAATCCAACTGGTTACATCACTTCCAGACAACCACCCCAGCAATATTCTGCTTCCTCCTCATCTTCTCAGGCCAAAGTTGAATAACACAGGCTCATTGCCACTAGCCCCAATTTGCTGTAATATTCTTGTGGTCTCCCTACATCCTGCACAGATGTTTTATTATGCTCTCTTCAAATTACTCAATTTTATTTTGACATTCATTTCCTGGAAAGACACTGATGGATGCACATGACATTCAACATTAATCAAATACATCTTATTTGACATATTAGCAAAATATTCATTATATTTATAATCCATCTGCTTACAAACACACGAATAGAGCCATTAAAGTTATGTGCAGTTTTGACTTTTAGGATCTTTTCAGAGTATTTTGTTACCAAAATTTCTTATGAAGTAGTTGATAACTATTCAAAATATATATATATATATATATATATATATATATATAATATAGGTGTGAATTGAATGAAAAATTAATGTTTTCTTGTGAGGTTGAAAACCTAGCAATATCTTTGAAAGCAGTCTCATTCAAATTCATGTGTAGATATTTATAAAGTAGTTCATAATAGGTTGAACCAGTTGTATAAATTATAGCAGATATACTTAGCATATGATTCTTAAACTCAAGGCACATAAATTCATGTTATCTATGTCTCTTCCTATATACATATGTATAAATTTATTTATAAATGTATTTATAAATATATAAATTAATTTTTAATAATTTATGGGAAATCATATTAAGAAGTTTAATTCTTGGACTGAAATTAATATTAAAGAAATGAACTATTTTTATAAAATCATTCAGTATATTGAGTCTTTATAAAAAGAAAATATAATTTAGATTACTAATTTTTTCACATAGATGGTTTCTTTTTTGCTTTTCCTTTTTTTTTTTTTTTTTTGTCTTTTTTGAGACAGGGTCTCATTATGCATTTCAGGCTGGCTTGAGCACGCTTTGTAGCCCAGGCTGGTCTCAGACTTACTACAATTCTCCTGCCTCAGCCTCCCAAGTGCTGGGATTACAGGTGTGTGCCACCATGCCTGGGTATATCTGGTTTTATCTAAACATTTAAAGAAAACTTTAAAAAATTTTATTGTGTGTTAATTATAGATTCAGACACAGTTATATAGAGGTTGTCCATATCCTTATCCAATCTCTCCCAGTGATAACAAGCTGCAAAATCTATAGTATCCTATCACACACAGGATTTGAGATTTGATAAAATATGTTATTCCAATACTGATAAAATTTACAATTATTCCAATTCTATTTGTGTGGTTTTGTATGATGTACATATGATTCTAAAACTGATTGCAGTTCTGTCAATTTTACATTAGTATTAAACTGTAGAGAGTGGCTGAAGCTGCAAATTGATCACACATGTCAGGGAAAGGCAAGCCCGGCCCAAGAACAAAGAGCACCCGAGGCAAGCCACATAAAACAGCTGCTTCAGTCCCGAGACTACCAAGCCCCAACACAATCCAAGCAATGGGTGTCAAAGGGGTGTCACATGACACCAATCTCCAAAATGTATAAATATATGTGCTGTGGTGCCTGAGAAGTTCCTTTCCTCCCATCTAGAGAGGCGGCTCCATCTGACCTGAGCTTTTTGTCTATCTTTATTTCTCCATCCTCTCACCGTCCTTCTCTCCAGGAAATTTGAGAGCTGCGCCGCACATGGCATTAAACTAAATTCATCATAAGTGTTTTATAGATGAAAAGCTATAAGAAAAAATACCCCTGAATGGCTTTATTTGAAAAAAAAACTTTAGTTTCCAATATGCGTGTTACTGAAATGAAGGCTCTTGCCTAAGTTTAATAAATCATACATTATTTCAGATTCTGTTTTCTTTCTTAGGATTGAATCAGTGACAAGATGTGGATACTTCTAATATTATCTGTGGAGAAAATTACTAAGTATCTCAAAAAAGAAACTCATTGATATGACATTTTGGGAACTAATTCACTTCTCCCCACTGTCTGATCACTACTGAAATTACTAAAATAATCAGTACTGAAATTACTGAAAATATAATAATAAAAGAGGATCACAAATTATGCTGAAATTGGAAAAATGTTCATTCACATACCAGAATTTCCCACATACCAGAAATCAGCAAAGTAAAATATGTACATATTTATAGTTCTTTCTCTTGAAAAAGTGAGAGAGAAAATGATGGACACAAAAATTCATTAATATTTTATGTTAAATACAATATTTAACATACTATAATAAAAACCAGCACACAGCCTCTATCACTTCTAAAATTGTCTATAATAAAATCTGATATATGTTTTAGTCAAGTTTCAGTAAGAAAACTTAAATATTATTTTATTAAACAAAAGAGAAGCTTCTCACTGCAAAAACACACACAGGGAGTCACAGAAAGTTAAAAGATTATAATGTGAGATAATGGGATATTGTAGTAATAATAATTGAAGAATTTATATATGGAATACATATATGGAAAACATTTATATATGGAAAACTTCCTTTTTCTCAAGGTTCTTTTTTGTTTTTTTGTTTTTTTTTCTTTTTGTACCAGGAATCAAACACAGGACCTTTCACTTTCCAGGCAGGCACTTATGCCTCTGAGCATATCCCTGGCCCCTTACATATGGAAAACTTTTATGTACCATAATTATAGTTTACTGAGTAAACTGTGAGAAGAAATGGCATTAGTGATTATAAGTTACGATTAAATTTCAGACAGAAAAACTAGATAGTCAGGCAGATATTCTAGGCTTGAGGCAATTGAAGATATAGTAATAAGAGTTAATGTCAAGGGGTGAGGGATATAGCTCAGTGGCACAAGTGTCTGCCTGGCAAGCACAATCGATCATGAGATCGATTCCCGGTACCAAAAAAAAAAAAAAAAAAAAAGGAAAAAGGTAAACTGAGAGCAAGTAACAAGGAAGCTTAAACTGTAAGAGAGGAAGAAACAACAACAAAGATCAGAAAGATCTTATAGTCTATGAGTTTAAGATGATCTTCATAAGCAAGGTATAAAGGAAGGCCCTAGATTGGGTAGTAAAAGCAATATGACTGACATCATATATATATGATATATATAGTGCTCTATATGTACTCATTATCATAAAGCAGCCTATAAGCTGGCTTACTTTTCAGCAATTGATTAATGTATTCATTTTCCATTCATAGATATAATCCACATGGTGATATTGTTCATTGCCTGAATTGCAATACAAGCTCTACTAAGGAAAAAAAAATCACAATATGATACTTCCTGCTTAAATCCTTGATAAAGTACATAAATAGGATGTAGTTGGACATTCAGAGAATGAAGGGTATAACTGAGTGAATCTATTTTAACTCATTTTAGAAATTTGGTTTCTTTACTGAGGTACATGTGGAGTATGATATAGCACTTAATTATACTATTTTAAATTTTTATTTCTAAGACAGTGGCTTTTGTGAAGGGCTTCCTTATCCTGTGGCTCCTCAAAAAGAACCTAAAGTCAGACTTTGTTGTCAGCCAGCCTTGATTTATATTTCAGTTTTGTTTCTTACCAACTACATAACCTGAAATGATTTGTTTGTTTGTGAGTTTCCTCACTTTCCAAGTAAGGATGCTGGGGTAATTTGAAGAGAAACAATCACTTTCACTCTATCTCTAGTATATACTGTGAGTTGTGCATGTAATACACAATAATAATAGTGTGTGTACTACTACTTAGTAGTATTAATATGTATTAAATCATTATTGTTAGTATCATTAGTAATTGAAGAAAGGCAATAATATCAAGAAATCTGAGATGATATTAACATATTTCATGTATTGAGTATTAGATTCCAGACACTTTAATATTTTCTAATTAAATCCTTGTGGCAATGATACAACTTAAGTATAATTACACTGTTTTACACAGGTAAAAATTTAAGTTTATTCAGTGTAGATCAAATTGATTCCGGGTATCAATCTTTTCCTTATGTCATTTTATCTTATTTTAGGCTGACATTTGCACCATTACTAATCTAATAAGGTAAAGCATATTTTATTTGCTCTCCTCACTCATAATTTTATGTTTTCCTACCTGATTTCACTGTTATGTCGTGCTCTTAGATTTTAAAATGGGATTACAAAATAAGGATACTAATTAATTTGAGCCAAGTCAGTGTGGAAAGTAAGCATTCAAATTTAAATAATATTTGATAGGTTGTGTCAATAATATTCAATAGAAATACAAATTCTTAGTAATATTTGTGTGCATGAAAGAAATTGATATTTGATTTGGAACAAAAATAACCCAAAATGGCATTTTTTTGCTATTTCACTATTTTATATTAAAATTATTTTGTGAATAAACTATTAATTCTATTTTAATCCATTAGGTCTTAAAAATACAACAATTCTGAAAAATTCTGTGAGATATCTTCTTTCCTCAGTTCATGGTGTAACCTTCAGCCCTTTTACTTATAATGTAATTTTTCATCTTTTCTTAGTTGTATCATGCTTCTTAAACTAATGTACCACATACTGATAGGACTAATTTTGACTTGATAAATTAAATTTCAGTTTAAACAATGTCTTCAACTGCTTCCACTCCATTTCACTGGAAAGAATCCTGCTAATTTAACGCAATTCTGTTTTACATACTTAAAATGGCATGTGTCTTCTACATATGCAACTACCTGCAAGTACTTTCTGCTCTTCTGCATATTTATATAGTATTCCAACTACAGAGGTTGTTTGCACTCCTAAACTAAATTAAACACACCAAAGTAACACACAAATAAACATAACACTTAACACATCACAACCACTTTTAGCAACTCCTTCACTAAACACAATATTTAGTCAAGGTGCTGCCCATGTATGTGTAAACATATATAGTAATTTTAGGGGAGGTCTACATATTATCAGTCTCACAAATGACATTTTTCCAGAAAATCTGAAGAATGCTGCATTTTTATATTCATTTTTTTCTCTTAAAGTTTGCATTAGAGATACAGCAATTTCTACCTGTCTCATATTTTATGATAAATGTTTGTCAATACCATCTTATTTAAAGGAATTATTTTTTTTCTTTCTACCCATAAAATGAAATAATGTTTTGCCATCAGTCTTGAAAAGGACTGTAACCCATATTTCCCTTTATCTTCTTCATGTTATTCACCAGTTATAGCTTGTTTCATGTTATTCACCAATTATAGCTTGTTTCTTATTTATAAAAATCAGTATTAATACCTTCCCATTCCGTAAAGAATCTATATTAACTACTAATCAAGAACAGAAGAAAAGTTACCTTTATAGATTTTTAAATATGCAAACAGAAAATAATTTGCAAATTACTTTGTTAATAATTTGCAAATAATTTGCAAATTGATTATAAGATCAATTAAATTTCTTGAAAGCCCAAAGCACTACAGGAGGCTAAATAAAAATAGTATCTGAATTAATAAACTGGAAGTTCATTTAAATAAAGTAGGGTATATATTGCAATCTGTAGTGTAACCCGTAAAGAAATAACTCTAAAACATAGTGCAAGATTATTAAATAAATTAAAATGTTGTTGTTTGATTTGTTTGGGAGATACAAGTTTCAAAAGTATAAATAAATAAAAACTGAAGTAAATTTCAAAATACTGGGAAAGGAAATCCTGTCTATGCCATCCATACACAGTTTAGAGAATAAGACTTAAAAGACATGATAGAATCAAAACAAAAAAGAAAGGTAATTTATTCTAATGAAAGAGTAAATCATTTGGAATGATACAACATAAAAATGGGAACCACAGATGCACTTTCAAAAGTGCCCCAAAATTTCATAACACAATAACTGATAGAAAGTGATAAATAAACAAATTAACAAACCAGAAGAAGAGTATGGCACATCCCTTTTAATAAGTGATAGAACAAGGACAGAGAAGTTCAACCACAAAATAGAAGACTTACTACCATAAATCAATTAGACCAAACAAACATCAGTGCTGAAGCCAACAGCAGTGTATTTTATATATTCTTATTAACTGTAAAGGGAACATTTTTCAGAAAAGAGAATATAAAAACCTCTCTGACTACACTGGGATAAAATTAGAAATTAATAACAAAAAGTTTAGACAAATGAAAAAAAGTAAACTAAAAATGCATAAATAATAAATTAAAAATAAGTCAAATGGAAATTAGAACATATATTGGTATAAACAGAAATGAAAACACAAAATACAAAAATTTGATGAGATTTAGCTAGAAAAGGCTTACATAGAAATTTAAAGCTTTCCATGTTTTCATTTTAAAAGAACAAATCTCAAATCAATAGACTATGCTTGCACTTTAAGACACTAAAAAGAAAGAATAAATGAATGCAAAGCAAGTAAAAGTACACAATAAAGATGGAAAAAAATTAAGTAAAGAGCCCAAAAGCAATAGAAAAAGTCAGTGAGACCAAAAACTCAGTCTTAGGGAAAAAAATCACCAAATAAACATGTATTATGGAATATACATGTGCAAGGGTCTGAATAAACACTCAAGAAAGAAACCAAAGAACACTGAAGCATTTAAAGACAGTCAATATTGTTATTATTTAATTGAAAATTAAAACAACAACAGAAAATACAACTTTGTAATAGCTAAAATTCTAAAATATTGACAATACCAACTCCGTGCAAGTACATGGAGCAAATAGGACCCCTCATCAGTGACAAAAGAGTTTTGTATGGCCACTTCAGAAGCCACTGTGGCAGTTTCTTATAAGCTAAACATGGTCATACTTTGCAATCCAAACATTGTCCTCTTAGGTATCTACTAAAATGATTTAAAAACTGAAATCTACACAGAAACTTTACATATGTAATTGGTAAAACGATTTCAAAATTTGTATCTACCAAAATGATTTGCAAATTTACAAAAATGATTTGAAAATTTATATCTACACAAAGGCTTTACATATGTAATTGGCAAAAATAGAAGCAACAAAGATGTTCCTTAATAGGTACATACATGGAGGTGCATCCATATAATGTAGTATTATTTAATAATAAAAAGATATCAAGGCATAAAAAGACATGAAATATTCCTAAGTGCATATTGCATGTTTTCCATTTGGACAAACTGACTTGATATATGAATCTGGTTGTTATAACCTAACAGAGGTTGTCTATGGCTAAAACATGCCTATGTTTCAAAAACAATTCAACACTGATAAGCACACATTAGCATAAAATTTTTTAGTACTTTGTGTTTAAAGACTTCCCACGTTAAGTGAAAGTTCAGTAATCACATAGAAATATATTGTATCTTAAATGCAAAATTATAAATGCTAGTCATAACTATAAATTTAGAGCATATAAATATTTTATGGTTAAGTAATGGTTAAATTTGAGTTTGTCCTTATAAAACCTTTATCAAATAAATTTTATTAAATCACTACAATGATGTGTATTAAAATTCTCTAATTGGAAAATAATGGTAGATCAGAAACATTTATAAATATTATAGAAGTCATGATATTAACTAAGGATTATACCTTTGTCTAGAATCCAACATTTGTAAAATTTTAATTTTGTGGCTAAAAACAAAAATTAAAGATGTTTTTCTCTTAATATTGAAAATAGTTAAATATATAAACATACAAATTCAAAGATATTTTGGTAGTTCCATAGTTATATAAGTAAATACATTTCTCTTTCCAGGCCTTACTTGGCTTATTTATATAGGTATACATTAACCATATTATGCTCTAGAGATTTTCTCTTATTGAATTAAAGTATTTCTATAATCATTAAGGAAATTTTGTCACATTTTGAAAGCTTAATGAACCAATAAATGAGAAGAGAAAATGAGAGCATTGAATCTTCTTAATTTTATTTAATCAAGATATCTCCTTATATGTCTTAAAATACTCTTAAATAAATGAAACCAAATGTTGAAGGAAATTTTTGTTCCTTCATGTTTAAATCATAACCACATATCAAAGTACAATATAGTAGTCATTAGTTATATATCTACTTTATAAAATATAATGAGAATGCATAGCTTTATTGCACAACATACACACTGGATATATCTAATAAACATAACAATAAAATAAAAAACACACTGATTCAACATTTGTGAAAGTTGAAAAACAGGCAAACATCTTATTATTTAAAATTAAAAACTGAGCAAAAATTATAAACTATAAAAGCATAACAGAAAATAAAAATGATGAACTCAAGCATCAGAATTCTTCTTATATTTGTGGCAAAGATAACCTGGATTTAAGTGATTATTATAGTAATTTCTTGATCCAGATGATAGTTATATGAGTTCTTTATGATATATGTAAAACTATGCAACTATGTTTTGTATATTTTATATGTACACTACTCAGACTAAATTGTGAGGGCAGTATTAATGAAGCCATTTCTTCAGATCCCTATAATGAGTTTATTAGTGTGTTCATTAACATAACTCTACACATATATAAAACACTGAATTCATCAACACTCCACATTTAGTGGACCATACACAACACAGTGTGGGCTTTACAGTGTTAATCCTAACATATCCCCACAAAGCTGATGCAGAGGTTAACTATCAGTTACCCCACATGAAGACTTTTTCTCTGGTACATTAAATCCTGAACAGTCATGGATGCTAGGCTACTTTCCAGTAACCTGGACATTTCCACTCCACTAGATAACTCACAGTGCATACCAAATTGAGTTAAACTTGTTTAGAGTAACAGTTCTTTTTATTGTAATTGTTATTACAAGCATATAATTGAATTAACTGTTATGTAAAAAGTAAAATATGCCCCTGAAAATAATAAATGGCCTCTATAGAATCCAATAAAATGCTTTAAAAAGTTATGTTTAAAAAATTTCATAGCATTAGATTGGGGAAATGATTAAGAATACATCTGTAAACATTTACATGATTCTTTTATTCAAAAAGTGTTGTAAGTACATTTAGTTTTATGTGAGAAAATAAAGAAACACCCAAGTGTGTGTTATGGGCAATATACTAGTATGTATTACTATTTTTGTAGGAAAGATAATATGGAATTCTGATTCATAAAATTAAAAAAGGAGACTAAGCCTTTCTTAAATGATTGACATTGCATTTTTCCCACAAATGAAGAGTTGCTGTTTGCAAAGACATGATAGCCAACTAATGAATCAGTGTGGTTTCAGAGTGTGTGTGTGTGTGTGTGTGTAAATCAAAAGCTATTTCCAAAAAAATTAATTATTTAAGAAAAAACATCCAGAAATCAATTATAAATAGTATATATTTCCTTTGTCCTGAACATTTATGAAATGAGGTGTTTTTTCACTTTGCTATGTTACTTGAAGAATATGACTTTGTTGAATACACAGTAATATTATATGAATATATTATACTTTTCAGTAATTTATTTTATGAATATTTAAGCTTCTGATAACTGAGTTTATTCTCTGCATTTACTTTACTGTTGAGGAGAAATGTCTCTTGAGTCCTTGAGGTAATGTATAACCTTACATCATTTCTATATTTCTAAACTGTAAGGAGAATATATTTATGTATGGTGCAGGAAGGCATTTGCAAAGGAAAGGAATTTGTTTTGGTTTTGTTGTTGTTGTTATTGCTGTTATTGTGATCTCAGCAGACTTTAAAAACTGTCTACATCTCTGGTCCATAGAGAAAGAAATAGTGGTCATCAAGAGATGAAATAATAACAAATGCTGGCAAGGTTGCAGATTAAAAGAAACACTTCAGCATTTTTTTTTGAGAAAATGAACTAATACAAATGCTGTAGAAATCAGTATTGAGATTCTTCAAAAGACTAAAACTAGAAATTACTTCTGATCTAGCTGTTCCCCTCCTAGATATCTTCCCAAAAGAGTTAGACATCATATTGCAATGATACACACCTACACATGTTTATAGTAACACAACTCATTGTAGTCATTAGTACCCAAAAGTGATGATCTCAGAGTAAAGTTTAGACTGACTTACTTCATAGTGGTTCACAAATCTCGGAGGATCAAATATCTACTGCAAAAAGATTTGATTTCCCATTAATCCTTACAATTTTGACCACCACAATGGGAAGAGTACTGATGGATCCTTCAAAATAAAATTTAAACAGAGAAACATCTACTACTTATCAGAGCAAAGAAGAAAAACAAGATAATTTTATCACCAATTGATGTATAAACTTCCCTTAAACTGGGTGGATTAACACATTTACTCATTTTATTACATATCAGAATCCTGTGAATTGGTAAGATTAGCCTGGAAGTTCTTTTATAGTCTTATTTAGTAAAATAAAGGGCTGTAGCTCATTTTGTAGTCATCTTATGGATCAACTAAAATGCTGGAATGATTTTTCCCTTTTCCTACTTTCATGATCAAAACGTGTTAACTAGACTTTATACACGGAGTGTCTGAGTCCCCAAAGGTAAGTTTGCCAAGGGAAAAAAAAAAAAGCAGAAGCTGCCAGTTCTCTTAAACACAACAATTGGAGCGGGTACAATACTAGTTCTCCTATACTGAACTGATTATTATAAGCCCATTGCCAATAATCCCCCTCAAAATGTTCCCAACACACTTGAAACACACTTATTCCATCAGTCTTGCTTCTTTCTGAAGCAGTTCTAGAAGTCCTGTTTTATGAGTGCCTCTAGCTGCACTATCATAGCTAGGAAGATGTTATGGATCCTTTCAAAACATTTAACTGTCATGGTAGTTTTGATTCGGGGAAGAGCCACAAGCCACATGGTTCCAGATCTGATAAATCATGTCAGTGAAGACAAACCACAATATTTTCATTTGACAACATTTGCTGTAAATGTTTTGAATGGACTCAGGATATCAAAGCAGCAAAGGACAGCACATGAAAAGCTCCCAGAACTGCTTCAGAGAGTGGCAAGAATAAGTTCATTTAAAGCATGGGAAAATATTTTCAAATACTCAGAGTTGATCCCCAAAATCTTATTCTATTTTGAAGTCAGCTTCAGTTTTGAGTTCAGTCTTAGAACATCATATTAATTTCTTTATTATGTCAATAATGTTTAATCATTTCATATTATTTTAATGGAGAACTCATAATTGCACATGCTTAAGGGACGCAATGTGATGATTTATATATGCATCCAACAGAGGACAATTTAAATCAAGCTAATTAACGTAGTAATGATCTCCTTATACATTTTTATAGTGAGACACGTGACACTTATTCTCTGGGTTATTTTGAAATATGCAGCACATTATTGCTGTGCATGGTTGCCATGTTGCTCAATAGATCTCAAAATCTATTCCTTCTTATCTAACTGAATTTTTGTGCTTTGAAAAAACCTTCATCCTTACCCCCTCATCCCACATCATAACTTAGCCTCTAATAATTGGTTTAACTTTATAGGTTTCGTATTATGACTATGGAACCAGATATCCCAACTGCACTGAATTAAGAAATGTCTAGCAGACAAGGAAAACATGTTCCTGGGTGTGTCCAGGTAAGTCATGGAAGTGTGACCTTAGGTACTATACCTGCTCTGATTCTTCTCTTGTGCTGTTCCATGCTCTGCTCTCTAGTCATCATGAACAAAGTAGCTATGCTGTGCCATATCTTTCTCTGTGGTGTTTCTACCTTGGAGCCAGCTGAAAACGCACTGAATCTCCTTGAAGTGGGAACCAAATTGAACCTCTTTTCCTTTAAATTGTAGCTATCAGGTATTGTGTTCATCAGTGGGAAAGCTGACAGTTATGGAAAATTGGAACAAGGAGTGGGGTCATCACCTACACTATTCTTGACCATGTGATTTACAAGTTTTGGAAATTGTTTTCCAGAGGAGTTTTGGAAAATTTTGGAGATGATGGAAGGAGAACCCTTAGCATAAAATAAGCAGAGCGTGATGCATGATTATGGTCAACACTCTGAATATGAGAATGCTGATAGGAAGATGAACAATAAAGACCAGGAAAAGATTCAGTTGGGAAGAAGTACTGTACTAGGATACAGAGTAGAGATCATGTGTTACACTCTGGGAGCAAATTTGTGTACATTAGCCCATGTCCTAAGAGTTTGCAGGTCACTGAGATTAAGGGTGGTGGACTAATTATTTGGCATGAGAAATTTCAATACAACCCAATATTCAGACTGTGCATTGATACCATTGTTCTTAGCCAGATTTATAGTGTGAATTAGGGGCAAAAGCCCAACAGAAAAATCTAAATAAACAAATTTTGACCCAGAAGGGACGTGATGTAAAGTTGAGACCAAATTAGATGTGTCTGCTAAAGAGATTAGTACTATTAAAAAGAACTTTTTACAGAGACAAGAATAAACTCATCTTAAAGGCATTTCAGAATCTGCAAATCCCCATCCATTCCAGGTTCAAGGGTACAAAACTGTTAAAGTTTCATTCTAAGGAAGAATCCTTAAAATCTCTCCTGAAGAAAGTTTTCTGGAAAATTGTTTCCCTGAAATTCATTTTACTGTGCTCAGCCATCCAGTCACTAAAAGCTACTGTAATCATGATTCAAGAAAGCTGCGCTAATACTCTCAAAGCCAACAGACCTTGGCGCTGACAACATAATGCTAGGCTTACTGCCATACAGAATGCAAGAACAGTGGGTCAAGGAGGCTTCTATTCATATTTCATATTTAGGCCTGGGAGTTCAGGCAAGGAGCTGCTGACAGCATAGTACGTGAAGCTATGGGGATGAAAACAAAGGTACAGTGGAGATCTTAAGGGGTTAGAGATGCCAGGAACCTGGAATATCAGCTGAGGAAGCAGGCCATGAGTTGATCCAGCGATATGGACTGCAATCATCAAGGCCATAGGAGTTGGGCTCACCAAGCCTTCTAAACTCACATTTCATCCCTAGTGCTCCAGCTGCTGGGTAAGGTACTAAGGACTTAGTATTTGTTCTGCTGAATTTTCATTTTGTTTAGTGCTATCTTTTCTATCCCCTGACACTTCCCATTTGGAATAGGAATGTTTACCCTATACTTTGTGATTGTGTAACTTTTTTTATTTTTGTAGAGCTTCATTGCTAAGAGTTTGTCTTAAGACTTAAACTTTTGAAAAGTGTAGGAACTGTTGAGATTTTGGAAAAGTATTATTATGTTTTTCATTGTATGTAGGAGAGTTGTATTGCCTTAAATAGAATTACAAACTTGCTCTTCTCTTTGAGCTCAAGTATGTTTTAATGAGATGTGTTTTGTTGTGAAGCTGACAAGGGGTAGATTGTAAGCATTAATCGTGTATGGCAATTTTGTTGGATTAAGAAACACCTAGCTTAGTAGGAAGCATTATCCTGCATGTGCCAGAGAATGTCATGGATGTGTGACTTTTGGTATTCTATATGGTCCCTAGTCCATTATCCTCTGGCACTATTTCCATGTTCTGCTTCCCCATTGCCAAGAACTAAGTAGCTGTGCTCCACTCCATTTTCTTGCCTTGGAGCCAGCTGTCCAAGTAATGAATCTCCTGGAGATGTGAGCCACATTAAGCCTCTTCTTTAATTTGTAGGTGTTGAGCACTGTGCCCAGGAATGTGAAAGCTGATAACGCAGCAAATTAATACTAGAGATGGGATTAGTGCTTCAACCATTCCTAATCATGTGGTTCAGAAGACTTTGAAACTGGTTTTTTGAAGTAGTTTTGAAACATTGGGAGATGCAGCCAATTCTACATGTACACAATTTTTCTAGAGAACACTAAGTAATACACACATATAAGTGCCATCGTGTGGTATTTGTCTTCCTGTGCTTGGTTTATTTTACTAAGCATAATTCATCCTCCAGATTTGTCCAAACTGTGGCAAATGACAAAATTTCTTACTTGAAAAGCTGTTAGGTATTCCATTCTACGTGTATTGCATTTTCTTATTCAGTTTTTCTTCAGTGAGCACTGATTGACTATGTATCTTGAGTATTGTGAATAGTACCATACTAAACAAGAGACTGCACGTAATCATTTGAGGTATCAATTTAGATTCTGTTGGACTTATAAGCCACAGTGGGATTGCTGGACAACACTGTGATTCTAGGTTTAGTTTTCAGAGGGTCCTTCATAACATTTCTCATTGCAGCTATATTAAGCCACATGAATACCAACAGTAGGATATCTTCATTTAAATGACCATTAAAGTTTAAATGAGGTCCTTTGAGTTCATAGAAAGTTTCCTGATCTAAAGACCTATTAAAAATGCAAAGCTCTCTGTCCTCCATATGCATAGCATCAAATTGTGACATAAAAGCAGTGGAACACAATAATTAATGACAGCAAGAATGGAAGTGTCTGATAATACTTTTTCTTTGTTTCTACTGTTTTTGTTTTGCACTTAATTTATATATTGTTTTTCTTATCATTGTACAAAACTTGTACAATGTATCTAAAAGTGTACCTTGGTTTAGTGTAATGTTTTATATGTTTTTGACCCATTAGTCTGGCTGTTAATTTATATATATGGTAATTGACTTTATAAGGACCTACAATATAAATAAATGAATTTGATACTAGCAAAAAAATGGGTGTGGAGAAGGCCAAAAATTAAAAAAATAACAGAGCTTTATGTACACATTCCAACTCCACACTATAAATGTAATCATTGTGTACTGCATGCATGTACTAAGAAAAAGAAAGGATAAAAACGTTTTGTGGTGTCAAAATGGGAGGTACAAAGCAGCTCCTAATCCACAGCAATGCCAAAAGCTTGACTATAGAACTCGCTTCCTTGATTAAGTTCCATTTTTTTTTCCTTAGTTCTCCTCAAACCAGCCCCCTTGTCCAGGCTCTTTGCTATTTTATTTTGCATAAAAAATTGTTTTCCATTTGGGTAACATTCTTTCATTGGTTTATTTCTTGCCTTAAAAAGACGGAGGTGCCAAGATCTTTTTGCATATTCAAGTGTGTACTTTTACTTTCAAGATTTATACCTTCTTTGAGGTATTTATAGAGTTATCCTGCATCAAATTACAATTTACCCTATTAGATAGCAGCCATATCCACAAATCTCTTTGAGACACAGCCTTACTTCCCTTGAGTTGAGAGTCAAGTGCTGAGGAATACAACATTAAAATACTTTTAGAAGCCCTCTTATCTAGTGAGTATTTAAAACTACTTGACTTTGAAACAAGCATGTCCATAAAGTTTATAGAAAAATTTGTGTCTTGCTGAAGAAATTTATGAGGCAATATCCTAAATCTTTCTGAGGTCTTACCAAAGAACATTACAACCATATCCTTGGAGTGTTAACCCTGGGGCCATATTTTACTGGAGGAACCATAGATTTGATCTTTTGTTTTAGTCTGTTTCTTCTTTTGAGATCTGTGTGTAATAGATTTATTTCAGAAAGCTTTGTATGGAAATGTTCACTCTAAATTTTACCGATAACTGGTACATTTCCTTATGAGTTTATTTTGTTTGATCAGGTGAAAAATTGATGATAGTTTAGATAAATGATAGTGAGATGATAGATACATGATAAATGATAGATAGATGATAGATAGATGACAGATGATAGACAGATAGATAGATAGATAGATAGATAGATAGATAGATAGATAGATAACCTCCATAGAAACTGGTCGGAATTTTCGAAATTGTGACCCAATATTTCCTTACACAAATCAATTCCACATTAAATTTTCCACATTATCTAGCTATCAGTGCTTCCTCTCACTTTATTTCCAGCTTTCAAGCGATGAGAATTGAAGTGCAGTGTTCACCAGGAAGATCAGTACCTCATAGACAGGCCAGTGCATGTCTCCATTCAAGGAGAAATTAACTGACATAGACATAGAAAAGTGTTTCTTGCACAGGCAAAGGAGGATCAACGCAATGTGATTATTCAAAATTGTCAATTTACATCAATTATATAACCACAGAATGAAAAGCATTAATAGTTTCATCTTATTTTTTAAATTCTTCAAAATAACTAAATATAACTTTTTAATATTTATTTATTTATTTATTCATTTGTTTATTTTGTACCAGGAATTGAACCCTAGACCTTACGCTTGCCAGGCAGGTGCTGTGCCACTAACCTAAATCCCTGACCCCAACTAACTATAAATTTTTATGACTTCTTTTCATTTATGCTATTGCTTTCATTATTATAAAATTTTTGACTACCCCATTCTACAGGCCATTATTGCCTCAGTGCCATGAAAGCCTTTGTAATTTCATAGTCAATCATTTAGATGTAGGCTTTGGATAGTTATTGACTATTGTGACCAATAGTTGATAAGAAAATTTAATTATAGAGCAGGTAACCACCAAGACAAACTGGAAACTTTTGGCACATTTCAGTATTTGAATGCCTCTAAATAAGATACATTTCAAATCATTTTTCTTCTGTTTTCTTACTAATGTTTACCTAGAACCGAACAGGATAAGATTCTCAGAAATGTAGATTCAGCGGAGCCACCAGCTTCAATATGTTTCAAAACCTACTGAATCCATGAGAAAAAATACCAACAACTTAGCCACGTTGACACAGGCAAGAAAAATTTTATGAGTTCATTATATTCTCAATGTTCACTAATTTTTATAGCCCTTGTTTGCACATTATGACAGTGCAATCTCTTTTAAATAAAATGCACATGACAATCTACAGTTATTGTTACAGTTACAAGTTATTGTTACAAGTTACAGTTTCAGGACATTAAAGAATTATGGGATTAGCTGTTCAACATTCAAATGACAGTGTTGAAAAATAACCAGTCAGGGGCTGGGGATATAGCACAGCGGCACAAGCTCCTGCCCTGCAAGCACAAGATCCTGAGTTCGATTCTCATACAAAAAAAAAAAAACAAAAAGAAAGAAAGAAAGAAAGATAACCAGTCAGAAGCCAGAGAACGGTTTGGAGTCTAAAGCAGAGTGAGGCCAGAGAATAACGAGCCTTTGAAACCTGAGAATGGAATAAAATAATACAAAAGGGCTCGATGGCAATATGTTATACATGTGTCTGTGAAAGGGTGACAGAGAATAGGAAATTTTGTTCCTTGAGTCATTTTTCTTACTTGAACCTTTGCAATGTCTCAAAGAGAAATTGAAATAGAGTGCTTGAATGTAAGCTTAGTGTAGTATTCACTTCATGCCAACGACATTAGATTTTAAACTTTGGGTGTTAGAAAAACAGTTTTGCAAATAATTCAAAATAAAAACAGAAGACAATTATTCTCTATCAAAACCGGTACTTTAAGTAGCTAGACAAGCTATTTTAATATAAAATATGTGTTCCCTGGAGTCTTGTTAGTGAAAGTACGAGATATTTGATGAAGAAGCCACATCGAGTAAGAGAGGAAATGATTTATTTTACCTGGTCATGTTTTACCTTGTTAAAGTGTAAAAGTCAGCAGATTCTGAGGCAGCCAAAGATGACGCAAAAAATTACAGTCACAGGAAATCCACTGAGGAAAGAGATGCTGCAGAAAGACCTGGCAGTGAGCGAATATCTCTCCGCTAGAGATCATCAGCTTTTGTTTTTCTCAGTATATTGCAAGATATGTTCATAACCAGGACAGAGTAGTACAGAAAAATATGAAGTACTGTTTTGCTTGTACATTTTAGCTTTCTTGCGGTTGATATTTTGAAAGATGCAGAAATTGTGTGAATTTTATATCAGGTGAATATTCAGCTAAAAAAATGAAGCATTTCTTTATAATAATGCCTTGATTTACCTTTCGATGGAACTCAGTGAACAGTTTCAGTAACTTTTGAGGGAAAACCGGATCGCAGGACTATTGTTCCGAGCAGTACTGGTTGCCTCATCAGGCAGCATAATGCGTTCATGTAAGTAAAGATAGTGACAGGAGCTACAGTCGCAGAGCTGTGCCTCGACTCTATATGTTCTGTGCAGCTTTGTTTCGTCATATTGATACAGGAAAATAAAATCTCTCAACCTGAATGATATCTAGGATGAGTTCGTGTTCTCTAAAATCCAAGAATGAATTTTAGGAACAACGGAGGTTAAGAGCAGAATATATTTATTGAGGGAAAGAAAGTTTCTGTCCAAGAGAGGGACAGAAGGGGCCCCAAGTGGGTTGCCAAGGACCTTGCCCTTCCCAGGGACTTTATAGAGCAAAACCCCGAGATGAGGTGGGGCCAAGACAGGGGGAAATGAGAATTATGCGGTGGGCATGAGATGGGACAAAACTATGGTCAGCCAATAACATTACAAGTGTAATTGTTCAGGTAAAATTGAGTAAACTGGGATCAAATGGGGAAATGGGTCACATAGCAGGCAGGCATGAATACAGAACAGGGGTTTCCTGTAAGGGGTTGGGCTAGTGACTCTTTCTGGCTTTTTGAAGGTGGTCCTTACCTATTTAGAATATCAATCCCTGATGTTCACACCTAAGGAGGTATGTGGGTGCATTTGTTTAGTCCTTGAGGACTTGTGTTGAGGTGTTGAGGTCTTGCCCACAGGTCTCTTATCTCGGCTCCTTGGAGAGCCTGGCTCTGTTTGACTGCCTATAATATTTCTATCTAACTCAGCTGCCTGTGACAACATGAACATCAGTGTAGGGAAAATGAAGCATTGTGTTTATTTGGTAGGGCTGTCAGTAAAATACAAAAAGCGGGTGTTGTGAACAACAGAAACTTATTTCGTCCTAGTTGTGAAGGTTGGAAATTTGACTTCAAGGTGACAGCAAGGTTAGTTTCTCCTGACATTTCTGTCCTTGGCTTGCAAGTAGCTACTCCTTACTGTACCTTCATATGGCCATCTCTCCCTATGAATGAGTCTCTGAAGTCTCTCTCTTTTCTTGTAAGGACACTCATTACTCATATTGGATTAGGGCCCTACCTTCATGGGCGCATCTTAATCACCCCTTTAAAACACCCTGTCAGGCCAGATGTGATGGTGCATGCCTGTAATCACAACACTTAGGAAGCTGAGGCAGGAGAATTGTGCAAGTTCGAGACAAACCTGGGCTACAAAGTGAGCTCAAGACCAACCTGAACTGCATAGCAAGACCCTGTCTCAAAAAGACCAAAAAAAAAAAAAGAAAGGAAAAAGGACCATCTGCAAGTACAGCTAGTTACTTGAGGTACTAGGAGTTGATATTTCAACATAAAATTTTGAAGGTGACATGTTACAGCCCATAAGAAATATATTAATTTCAAAAGTATAAGTATAAGGTTAGTATATCCAGGTTCTTTTATTCAAATAGCTTACTGAGTTTCTGAATGCAAGTTCAAAATTTTATTGAAATTATGCTTTACTCAGATTTTATGATGTGTGTCTGTTTTTGATTTTCGTTATAGTATGGAACTCTTCTGTTTATTATTACTACTTCCAAGTAAGAAGGAAAAGATTGGAGAGATTCAGTGAACTGTGTTTTTCATTAAAGGAGAAAATATAATATTCATGTATAATCCTAGTATTACTGACTTTAGTATTGTTTTGACTACAGCTGCCTCTGGAATTTATTCAAGAAATGTTGATAAGTTGTGAATCAACATCAGGAATTGACAGATGGTGCCTAGCTATACACATTATTCAGTTTAGCTACAGTTAATTAGAATAATCAAAATTGGTATATGTAGTAACATAGATAACATGTACTTAAAAACTCATTATGCTTATTAATGTGAAACTTAAATAGTTCATTAAATTGTACTTTTCAGAAACTTAATGTCTTATAAGTTCCCCTTAGAAATATTTATTTTCAAGTTGCAAGCTTTTTTTGTAAAAATGAGTTTGTATAAAATGAATTTCTATAATTCCTAGTGTACCCAATTCTAACCAGTGTTTACTGTGAAAAGCAGACATAATGTAGTTTTAAACTGAACTATCAAAAGTAGGACTCTAGGGGCTGGGGATTTAGCTCAACGGCAAAGCGCCTGCCTGGCAAGTGCAAGGTCGTGTGTTCAGTTCCCGGTACTGGAGAAAAAAAAAAAAAAAAAAAAAAAACAAAAAAACAAAAGTAGGACTCTAACTATAAAAATTGCTTTATGATTTAGGCAAAATAATCTAAAGAGTATAAAATTACACTGTTCCAAGTGGATTGCGAGTGGCCTCTTAACTGAAGCAAATTCCAGAAACCTTTGAGGTTCCTTAACTGAAGCAAGCATTCTAATAGGTACCACCGAAAAATAAAACAAAATCAGAACACTTCTCCACATTAGTCAGTATTGGAACATTCTTTCTTGATTTTCCTAGGTTTTATATTATAACAGCACCTCTTCAAGCCAAAAGTGACACTGAGGTTATCTGTTTTAACACTTTCTCTTCTTTACTTTGATTCCTATGTGAACCTTTCCCAAGCCCTTCAAATAATGGCCACTACAAATAATGGCCAAATCTCTCTCCAACTCAAGGAACAGCACACAGCACAACTCACTGTGTATGCCCAAGACATAGGAAGCTGCTGCACTTTAATGGCCCATGGTTTACAAGCCAACAGACTGGTGATCCACACAACTTAACCCTCCAACAACCCAGTGAGGTACGGTTCAGTGTAGACGATTTAACTATTTTCAGAAAGGATAGAAAATGAGATAATGTAAAGCTCTTGCTCAAGGCATTGACAGCAGAATGGAAAACTTGGTCTATCCATTGAAGTTCTATGAAAAAGCATAGTCTTCAAAGAAAAATAAAGCTGGACTGAAATACCAACTTGGTCACTTACCATTGAATCTTAGTGTTGTAATCTTTAAAAAGTGAAAAGGCAACTGTTGCTTGTTTTAGAATATTGTAATAATTAAGCAGAAAAATAATGCAAAGTTTTTGTTAGTCCAAAGTTTGTCATCAGTCATCACAATATATACTGTGTAGGATCCACCTATGATTGCAGCATTAACCCATTACTTAGCATCTCTGAATTACTCTAAGAACAAATAGGCTCTTTCGGATAAGAGAAGCTGCCCAAATTTGAATTTCTCCATATGTCCTCTCAGATATGCATAATATAAAAAAAGAAAAGAAAAACATGCATGCCTAACAACTTAATAAATCAATAAGGCAGAAGTTTCATATTTAAAAATTTTATAGAAAAATGAACATCAAATCTAAACAGTACACCCCACAGATAGAAGGAATGAGGAAGAGTCTGTTCATGCCAGGAATGAGAAGATCCTTCAGAAACTCTCAAAAGAGGAGCAGGAGTGAAAAACTTAGACAAAGGACAGATAAAGTCACCGATAGAAATAGAAAATCAAAACCTAACATCCAAATGCTGGCTGTACATTCAGACTTGGTAGTTCACAATATTAGTCACTTAAAAGTGGTGCAAACCAGAGATAACACTTTTAGAAAAGCAGTGTGTCTAAGAAAAAAGGGAACAGTATAGAAAGAGTAATGTCCCTTGGAGTCATGACAGGTATGAAAGAGACTTTAAGAAGGGAAAATTAAGCCCTGTAACACTCAGACAAAATCACAAGATATACTAACCCTTTCTCTTTCCCGTCACCACTGTTAACAATCTCACCATTAAAGTAAATGAATTTATAAAACTAAGCCAAATGTGTGCTCTTAGATGAGAAAGACTATAACATATCAGAGACGAGGAAAAGTCACAGCACCTGAGTGAAAAGTTTCCTAAGTAAGTATTGATAAAATGAAAATCAGGTGATTTAAAACATCTTACTACAAAATAATTTAAAAGTGAAAACAAGTATAGTACATACTTCAGATCCTTAAACAAGCACAAAAAGTGGAATCAGAAATGTTGATCAACAGATGAATGTATAAATATAATATATGGTATCATCCCCTGCCATAAGAAGGATGAATTTGAGTCATTTGTAAGAAAATGAATGCATACTGAGACTATAAAGCTAACTGAAGTAAAAGAAGAAAGACAAGTTTAATTATTACATGGTTTCTCTTATATGAAAAACTCAATATATAAATAAAGCATAAAATAAAACATAGGTACAGTATTAGAAAAAAAGTAAAAGAGAAAAGGTATTGTAATTCAGCATAGACAATATATCTAAAAGTGTACCTTGATTTAGTATAATTGTCTTATGTGTGTTATATGGTTTCTTTGGCCTATGAGTCTGATTGTTTTTCTCTGTACATGATAACAGTCTTTATAATGACTGTAAGAGAAATATATGAATCTGATGTTAGGTTTATAAAAGTGCAGTGGGGAGAAGAGAAAAAGAAAGAACTGAGATGAGTTACATACGTGTACCTATTCCCTACACTGAATACATTCAGATTTCATCAGTCAATGAATGCATGTAAATTAGTGCAGTTTTCCAGGCATGGTGGGACACATAATTAATCCCAGCACTCCATAGACTGAGGCAGGAAGATTGCTGCAAGTTTGAGGCCAGCCTGATCTAGGTAGCGAGTTCAAGGCCAGCCTGGATTACCCAGTGAGACAGTCTCAGATAAATAAATAAATAGATTTTAATTCGTACAGCTTCCTCTATTTAAAATATGTCTTAATAATGATTTCATAAACTATCCATATTGAAAATATTGCACTAAGTCTTGGGGAAATCAAAGCATTAAAATAGCAAAGAATGATATAGATTGAAATAAATTTAGTAAAATTACTTATGAGTCTATTGATTGAAGAAAATAAACAGAAAAGCAAATACCTATGCAATAAAGAAATCTTTTTGTAACAATAGAATTCTGACTAATACATATAGAATGGATTACAACTAGCAAAATTGCTATTTTAGAGTTAATGTGGTGATTGCTATTTTAGAATTTTTGTACTTGGTTAAGTTCAATCTAGTGAGAATACAAATGGGCGGTAAAATCAGAGACTGTTGAAGAATAAGCTGTTTATAATCTCCAATCACATAACCAAGTGATAAATTAATAACAAAAGGCAAAGTAGTAACTGAGTGGTGGTGGGATTAGAAAATAGCATAACTAACTGTGGTGGACTGATGATAGACAATTCTCAATTATAATTTCCTCTTGTTAATCATGCCTGTACAACCTTCTGTAAGTATGAGTAATATCTGATATTTTAAGCAATAGAATCCAGTAAAGTTAAAGAGATACCACTTACAAGATTAACTCACCTAAAATTGTAATGCATCTTCTTAGTAGATTCGCTCCTTCCATGGTTTTGAAGCAAGCAGCTATATTTTGAACTACTCCATTAGGTACATGCAGCTGAGAAGCCTCAGATCTTCAACTAGCAAGAAATTGTGGCTTTTAATTTTATAGCCTGCTCAGGGTCTGAATCCTGCCAATAACCATGAGAGCTTTAGTAGATCCTCTTGTAACCTAATTCTGAAAAGATACTACAACTTTGACTAATAGTTTTGATTGCAAAACTGTAAAATTCAGAAGCACAGAACCCAGTTTCATAAGCTTATAGTCAGTTTAAATTTCATAAGTTTAAAGTCAGTTTAAATAAAATGTTACATATGAAAAATAGACATTCAGTTTTTCTTCAACACGTTGTTTTATACTGAGAAAACTAATAATATTTAAAATTTCACAGCACATAATTTTAAACCTCATATGTGTTTAATTAAAATGTGCAAACTCGTAGACCCTGCCTGGCAAACACAAGGCCCTGATTTCAATTCCTGATACTTAAAAAAAAGATGCAAACTACCAATGCTGTTTAGCTATTAGTAGCTTTCAGAAATCTTGATTTGTAAAAGTAGAAAAACTGTATTTTTCCTCCATTCCCACTTTATTTTTTGTTTGTTTGTTTGTTTCTCTCCGGTACCGGGAACCGAACTCACGACCTTGCGCAAGCCAGGCAGGCGCTTTTGCCGCTGAGCTAAATCCCCAGCCCCTCCATTCCCACTTTAAAACATACATTTCATCAGAACATAATTAAAACTCCATGCCAGTGGTAAAAGAACATGAACACCAAATTTAACAAAGGTAGATAAATCATTGGGACAGTGGGAATTGACTGAGGGGGGAAAACTTGAATATTGCAGGCAAACTAGGCCATCTATTCATTTCATCAGAAATCAGTTGCTTATAATTTATCTTCAGGGCTGCCTGAGACAAAGGAGAGAAAGCCATAGCATCCTTGCCCTCATCACACAGTTACATACATATTAATCGGTAATGAAGTGTGAGGATATGAGCAGCTCTGAAATATAGAGACAAAAGGGGCAGAGTGAGAAATACAAAGAGGAAAATTTGAGTTACATGGAAGACACAAATAAACCATTTCTTTTCTATCACTAACGTCCTCTAAAAAAAAGCAATTGGACTTTTCTCTTACCATTGTCTTTCTCCAGCTATTATAGTGAAATTCAAAGTTTTGTGGATACACTCGAAATTATTTTCCTCTACAATTTCTAAAACATTATTCTATGACACAGCAACTTCAAAATCAAAAGAACTGTTGGCAAGCTAGATGCCCAAGAGATTTCTAATAGGTTACACACTGCCTTTGATTTCTAGGTCATTGCTTTAAATCTATGCTGCTTAATGACTATTGGCCGTTCAAAGTGAAATGAACTGGTGAGTTTAGCAGACTTCCATGGCCATTTGTATTACCTACCACCTTTCCTAGTTTGTACATAAATAGAATCCATAGTCACCTTTATGCCTCAGCAAGCAAGTTAAGAGATTTAAACCCCAAATATATAGCTTTAAATTGAGACGCAATCACTTTTATGCTGTATGAGTCCCCACAACTAGCTTGCTTTCTTTGAACCTTATTTCTCCATTTCTTCAATGTATGCATAAAGGTGTTTGTGGGGTGTGGGTTTAATAAAATAATGTGGTCTACCTTACTAAATTATTTTTATTAAATAAATAGCTTATATGAACCTGGCAGCAAACATTTCTGAGGGCCTTCTAAGGGACTGGTATGGTTTGTGTGTGGATATCCCTCCAAAGCCTCATGTGGTCAAAAGGAGCTGCTGCCCTTTCAGAAGCGGCGAAATCTAGAGTTTGTGATTAGTTCGTTGTCTAGTGCTGGGATTTGTCTAGTTCCCTGGGGCAGATAGCATGCATACAATATAAGGGAGTAAAAGAGGCATGCTTCTCCCTTTTGTTATTGCTATTTTTGTAACTTCTGCCCACATGAACTATTCTGCCCCTCTGCTACGTGTCACCATGCCTGGGAGCCAGCCAATTATGCATTGAAACCTCTACAAACTGTAAGCTACATAAACTTTTCCTCATTTAACTTTGGGTGTTGGGTATTTCATCTCAGCAATGAGAGCAAAGTAACTAAGACATGGACAAAATTAGAGTTCAACTTAATTCATTTAATTTTATGTAAAACTCCATTTGTGAGAATTTATTATTCATTTTTAATAAACACATATTAGGATAACCTCAGAGATATTATTTAGTTTCTCTTAGTTCTAGAGCCTTGAAAATAAATCTTAAGTATAAGTTAAAAAATACGACCATCTCATCTTGTTCATGTCCATTATTGTTCAATATACTTAAGGGTTATGTTAATGGAAAGAATAAGCCAAAGTCAAAGCTTTGAGGAAAAAACATTTAGAAAACAAGAAGATAGATAGATAGATAGATAGATAGATAGATAGATAGATAGATAGATAGAAGATAGATAGAGATATTTAATTTACATTTCATACACATAAAAATTATAAATTCAGTGAGTAGAGAGGGAGTGATAAAATGTGCATTCTAGGCAAGGATCCAGAGAAGACTCTAGAAAAGAGTGCATTTAAGCACAGCCCTGAGAAATGAGAAGCTGGATGACACACACTGAGCTAAGAGTGTATGAGTTTTCCAAGGAGGAAAGCACAGAACTGCCACAGGAATGACCTTGGGTTTTTTAAGAAAAGCACTGGACAAGTACACCCACACTGAAGTGAACAGCAAAGCCCCTGTAACAGACAGGATCCAAACTACATGGCTGCTCAGTGTGGGGATAAGGACTGAGTGTCAAAGCCTGGGAGACTTACTGGGCAGAGAACATGTGTTGGTGGAGTTCTCTCAAAAAACAAGAACCAGAAGTGTAAGCAATCACTGGAAATCACTGTACTAGAACGATAAAAAAAGAGGCAGAAAGTTAGGGAGACAAAGGTTTCACTGCAGATCTTAACACTTGTTTCAGAGAACAGCAGTAAATGGAGCTTCAGAATATGATCAGATTATGAAGCAAATTTTTCAAGTGTTTTACTATTATTATTATTATTATTATTACAGATAAAATTTAATTTGAAGGCCTGAAAAAAGTTATACACCAAGAACTCATAGGAGTGTTGGAGATAAGCCCTATCTATGAGCATAGGAGGACTGGGGATATATCTCTATATAAACCATAACAGATAGAAATTGATAAATAATTTTCCATATACTTTAAGTTAAAAAAATCTTTAAAAATCATTTTCCCTTTACTGCAATAATACCTTTAACATAAACCACCCTAGAAATTTTTAAATATAGAAAAATATGGATTAAATTACAAAGAAAGTAAGTTTGCTCTTGGTAATACTAGAAATGCCAGATATAATCAAATATGATTATATCTAGTCCTTCTCCATTCAAAATTTATTAGTTATCTATTTTCAAATTAGGTGTTACATATTGACGAATTAAAGATAAGCAATAACAAGACAATTTAAATGGGTAAAATTAAACACCATTAATTGGTGAAACACTTTTGAAACACAAGAATAGACATGATTTCATTTCAGACTCTATTTAGTATCTTTAAATTCTGAAAATAGAATATTAAAGAAAATATGTCATTCTCCTAGAATAAATTGCAACATATCAATATTGTAGAATATCAATATTCTAAAGTTGTGTGAAATATACACTGTCAATCTATTTATATTTGCAGTAAACCCAAGTGACAGTAAAATGGGAGCTGACCCCATCACTGACCATGAAGCTTCAGGGCTGATATCTTTGAGTCTCAACATTTCTTGCAGCAAAACACATATAGTTGAAAATTTTTGATATTAAGGACACTGTGAAATGATAGGAAACCACCGAAGAGTAAAGGGCTTCTGGGATGTGGGAAAAGAGAAGGGAAAGAAGGAAAAATTTTGTATGTATGTATATACAGGATAGATAACATGGTTGTTCTTCTATCTGCTGTTTCTATGCTGAAAGAAACTGTCAATGAGTCTTTGGTTGACCAGTATTGCATGTCTATATCTGTTTTCATGAGAAGCCACTTTGAAGATATCAATATGTAATACAACCACCATTGTTAATTCCCTACCACTTTGTTTGTAACTCTGTATTGTCTGTATTGTGCTTGTGATATGTTGTAAAATGTTGTATGTCTGTTAATGTTTCCCTCCTTTTATCCTTAAAATAAAAAAAAAAGAATATTCTAATATTAAAACATTATCATTTTAACTAAACAGTGTTTATTCTTTGAAAGGAAAATAATATTACATATTGGAACTTATGGAAAGTTTTTCAAATAATTAAATGGCCAATTCACTCATTATTGATGCCTAGAAAGGAACCATAATTGCAGAACTATAGATTTTTTAAATCTACAATATCAAGCTATCAAAAGGAAATCTAATACTTATGACAGAACAACTCCCATGATATCCATGGGTAAGTTAATTGCTCAGTGCATGACAGGATTGATAAGGCAGAAAAGTAATTGCTGTGAAGCATAAAATTGGGGAAATGAACTGCTTAATTTAATGAGCAAAATTGCTGTCTAGAACATACATGGTTGATCCTATTATTAGTTATGCAAGTAGAAGGTGAAGATCAACTCTTAACCATTTTTGATAACTACAAAATATGAGTGTAGATCTCATTGAAAGTCTTGTTGAAGTATTGTCACATGTATTCCAAGGGAAGACATGAAATATTAAAAATAACACAGATGGGATTAACATGCCATCACTCTTCTGAAAAATGTTCTAATCAATCTTTGGAATGGATGAACAAGTAACATAAATCTCATTACGGTTATGAAAAATTATGAGACAGTGAGCTTAAGGAGCTTGTTCAAGGTCACAAAAATAAAATAATTTCCAAGCATATAAATATATTTCAAACAGCAGTCCATAGATCTGTTTACTAATCTCCAGTTTTAGTTATAAATGAAAGCACCCCTTAACTGTTCTCAGTATTTGTAACTTTCTTCTCTCAAAAGTTATTTTCTTTGTTTTTTTGCACTGCTGGGCTTCAATACTGTCCTCAATTAGAATACACAATGTGTTCTTTTTACACTGAAGGTTTGTGCTTCTTTCCAGTTCAGTCAATCTGTTTTAAAATAAGAGGCAAAATGGTATAATAGCCATTTCATATACAGAAAACAATAGTGTAATAATTCTAGTATACCCAGAATTAGTTTATTTTATATGTATTTTTATAAACACACATATTATTAAATTATTATAATACTAAAGTTTAATGTGCTAAAATCTTTAATACTTTTTCATATAACAGGTTTTTCTTATTGTTTCAGTTTTCCAAACTCTGTTCATTCTCTGTTACTTTGAATTAAACTAAATATTTTTTCTTTTTTTGTCTAATTTTCTAAAAGTTAAAAAAGTTCAAGATGTTTATTCTTAAAATCTGATTTGTTTTACTCATTTTATCTCAGCCAGTAGTTTGGGGGTACTTCCAGGAAGATGGCAGAGTTGTGAGAAGTGGAGAAAGAGCTTCTCTGAGATTTGGTGTCCAGACACTGAAATATAGAAACACGACAAGGAGAAGGAGGGCGCTGGGCCTCTGGGACCCAGGATATGTCTGAAGAAAGAATTGAACCTATGGGGAAAGTGAAGAGAGAAACATCAGTGAAGAAGGAGGAGGTGGAAGGCAGTGCCTTCTCCCTGAGAACATACTCACTGTGTAGGAGAAGAGGCAGCTCAAAATTGCAGACAGATGGTGACTACTGACAACCCCAAAGGCATCCACAGAGAAAAGTACCAGTGGAATAGAACAGTAGACACAGCTTACTACAGTGGCTGGTAAGTTATTTGGGTTCAGATGTGCTCCGGGAGAGGGTGACTGGTTGGGCGCCATCTTAGAGATGGGTCAAATGAACTCAGAACTCAGAGCAACTTCTAGCTCCATTCAACAGGTCCCAGTGTCAGGGTAAGTTACCCAGTTCAAGTCAACTGAAGACAGGGATCCAGGTTTGAGCTGGCAGGGAGCTAAGTTCCGTCTCTAGGGGCTGCATGGACTGCTGCAAACTCAATAGTTCTGGCTCCAGCCTCATGGCCAGAAGCCAGCCAGAATTTCATTTGAGTTAAAGATGCAGGCTAACTAGGATTACCCAATACCCCACAATAAAGCTACAGTTGCCTTGCTAGGGTTAATCAACTCATATCTGAACTCCATCTGCCCTCATAGTCTATCAGTAAGAGCAGAGACACATCTTGAAGTGGACATTGTTTAATTTTATATTTCTTTTCTCTCTGTTTTTTGTTTTATTTTGTTTTGCTTTGTTTTTCTTGTTTGTTTTTGGTTTTATGTGAGTGTGAACATAGTTTCTAGTTTGTTGTTGTTGTTCTCTTCTGTTCTTTTTGTCTCTTTTTTTCCTTTTTCCCTCTTGTCTGCTTCATGATTTCCCAATTTTGAATGATATTCCTTTGTCCTTCAGTCTTGCTTCTAATCTCTTCTTTTTCTCCTTCTCTATTTTCCCCCCACCCCTTTTAAATTTTTTCCCCTCAGGGTAAAATCACTATCTTGAGTGTCTATTTATGGCATGCAATCTTCTGATTTGTTTTAAATTTTCTTATATAACCACAAACCTAGTTCATATAGTGAAAGGAGGCAAATTAATAATTATCTCAGGTTGCCATTTTCTAGCTTGTGTTTAATACTGTTGTTACTTCTGATTGTACCACATTAGCCACATTAGTGACATAATTGTTCTAACCAACTGTTCTTCTTCATGTATCAAGACTGTGATTGCCCAAGGGTCATACAGGCCAGTACCTAAGAACCAGGGGCTGAATCAAGTAGGCAGGATATTCTCATCCCCAATAAACTGAAGAGATAAGATCTTACAACACACTTAAAAAACAAAAGTCAGCTACACCTGGAAGACATCTCAGAGAAGTAGTAATTTCCTAAGGTTTCCAAATACTAACAATAAAGCTACTCATCATAGACAGTTTATAAGCATCAATCAGAAACTAAATAAACAAACAAACCACAACAACACAACAAAACAGAAAATGCAAAGACATTTAAACAAAATGCTACCCCAGACTTCCAGCTCACCAAAGGCAAACCCAGGGGGCAATGAAGTGCAACAACCTGAAAATCACTCACCTGGACTCTCTGAAGTGGGGACAGTGGAAGTAGCAAAGCAGATGAAGGAAGCTCTAGAAAAATTCAAATCAGAAATAATTTCTCAGATAACTACAGAGATGGTGACCACAAGGAAAGAATGCCTAGTGACTCCAGAGCAGCTACAGATTTTTTTTAAAAAAGAAGCTCAGGAAAATGATGGAAATCATGAATACCCAATATAATAAAGAAAAGTAATCTGTGAAACAGACTCAAACACATATCCCAGAGATTAAATATTCCATTGAAAGTATATACAGCAGACGGAGCCAATATGAGGAGAGAATCTCAAGTGTAGAGGACAGAATTGTGGTTATAGATTACAAAAAGAAAGATTTCTTAAAAATAGAAAGGACCACTAGAAATCAATCCAGTAGCCACGAGATGATACAAAAAAAGAGTAATGTAAGATTGATTTAAGTCAATGAAAGAGTAGAAGAAAGCACAAATGATGTATAAACCTGTTCATAGAAGTCACAGCAGAAAACTTCCCAAGCAGGGAAAAAGAAGATGACATACATATAAGTTAGGGACATAGAACTTATTAAGCTGTAGGCAAAAAAAAAATCTACACCAAGAAACAGAACAGTGAAGATCCCAGAAATTCAACACAAGAACAGGACATTAAAAGCTGTTAGAGAAAAGAAACAAATCACCTATAAAGGAAAGCCCATCAGAATCACAGACAGCTTCTGAACGCAAATTCTCAGGTCAAGGAGAGCTTGGAGTAAAGCATTACACTTCTAAAAGAAAACAACTTCCAATCCAGTTTGATATACCCCCAAACTACCTTTCAAAACTGTTGGAGAAATAAGATACTTCTATGACAAAGAAGACTTGAGGGAATTCACGAACCACAAAACAGCACTCCAAAATGTTCTGAAGGACATTCTAGGAATAAAGAAGGATTTCAGCTCTGTGACCCTGAAAAGAGTGAATCTACCAGGCAAGGCATGCAATTAAATAGAAGGGGGAAAAAGGGAAGCCAACAACAGGAAAATGACAGTCAAGTATAAGTCAATATATATCAAGTATAACCATCAGTGTTAATGATCTCAATTCAACAATGGAGAGAGACTGGTAGAATGGATTAGGAAATAGGATCCAACACTATGTTGCATGCAAGAAACACATTTAACTGAAAAATAAATTCATAGACTGAGAGTTAAAGGATGGAAAACACTACTCCATGTGACAGGCACCTGGAAAACAGCACAGGTAACTATTCTATTTGCAGACAAAGTGAATTTCAAGCCAAGACCGATAAGAGAGATAAAGAAGGTCACTCCATCCTTGTAAATGAGCCAATCCAAGAGAATGAGATTGCAATCATAAATATATATGTACCAAATACGAGTGCACATAATGATATTTAACAACATTAACAGATATGAAAAATCAAATTTTTTTGAACTTTTGAACAAATGAATTTAGTAGGTGTCTATAGGGTGTTCCAACTCCCAACATCAGAACACAGTCTTTTCAGCTGCCCATGGGAAGTTCTCCAAATAGACTTCATACTAGCTCATAGAATGTGCTCAAGTAAATGCAAAGAAATTAAAGTTGTTTCATATGTTATCACATCATAGTGCAATGAAATTGGAAATCAGTAACAAAAGAAATCAGAACTTCATAAATACATTAAAATTAAATAGCATCTCCAGAGTAAAACCAGATGAAGTTAAAGAAGAAATTAGACAGTTTCTAAAATTAAACTATAATGCCAGTACAACATACTGGAATTTAAGGGACACAATGAAAGCAGTCCTATAAGGATAATTTATAGTGGTGAATTCCCATATCAAGAAAACAGAGTTCAAATAAATAATTTAACGTTGAACCTCAGGTTTCTAGAAAAAGAAGAGCAAACCAAGCCTAAAGCTTATATAAGGGAAGAAATTATAAAGAACAGAGCAGAAATCAATGCAATGGAGACTAAGAAAATAATACAATCAATAAATTAGAGTTGGTTCTTTGTAAGATTTAAAAGAATTGACAAACCTTGAGCCAACCTTATAAAAAAATGGAAAGAAAAGTGTCAGATCCAACTAATTAGGAATGAAAAGGCTAAAATTACAATAGATCCTGAAGTAATCCAGAAGATCATCAATATACTTTAAGAACTGATAATCTGATAAGATGGAAAATGCAGATGAAATAGGTAAATTCCTAAATCCATATGAATTTCCAAAGCTGATTCAAGAAGATACAAAATTTCAAAATAAACCAATATTAATCAATGAAATTGAAAATGTAATTAAAACCTTCCAACAAAGAAGGCCTAGATCATGATGGATTCACTGCTGAATTCTACAAGAAATTTACAGAAGGCTTACTCTCACTATTTCTCAAATTGTTTAATGAAATTGAAAGGGAAGCAATATTACTAATTTCATTCCTAGAATCAAGCGTTACACTGAAACCAAAACCAGAGAAGGATCCAACTGAAAAAGAGAACTACAGCCCAGTCTCCCTAGTAAACATAGATGCAAAATCCTCAGTAATACACTGGCAAACAGAATTCAGTAAATCAAGACAGTTATGCATCATTACCAAGTAAGATTCATCCCAGGGATGTAGAGATGGTTCAATATACCTAAAGTAATAAATGTAATCTATCATATCAATAGAGCTAAGAACAAAAATCACATGACCATTTCTATAAATGCAGAGCATTTGACAAAATCCAACATCCATAAGTGATAAAATCATATAAAAAATTGAAATAGATGATGTTTAACCCAAACTGATAAAAACCACCTATGACAAACCACCAGCAAATGTCATACTAAATGGACAAAAATTGAAAGTTTTCACTCTAAAATCAAGAACAAGTTAAGAATATCCACTGACACCACTGTTATTCCATACAGTTCTGAAAACATTAGCCTGAGAACTTAAACAAGAGAAAGCAATAAAAGGAATGAGGATACAAAAGAAACAAGTTAAGCTATTATTTGCAGATGACATGATATTGTACATAGAAGTCTCCAAAAACTCCACCAAAAGCTTCTAGATTTAATAACTGAATCCAATAGTGTAGTTGAATAAAAAGTCAACAATCTAAAATCAACAGCCTTTCCGCACACAAAAAACAAACTCACTGAGAGGAAACTAGGAAATGACACCTTTCACAATAGCATCCTCAAAATGAAATACTTAGAAGTCAATCTAACAAAAAAGTAATAGAAACTGAAAGCTACAGTACTCTGAAATTGAAGTTTGAAGAGGATATCAGAAAATGAAAAGATGTCCTTTGTTCTTGGGTAGGAAGAATCAATTTGGTGTAAATGGCCAGACACCCAAAATTGTTATTCAGATTTAATGCAATCCTGATCAAGTACCAACAGAATATCTTACAAAAGTAGAGAAAATGAACTTAAAATTCATTTAGACCCCGAAGAAATCTAGAATAGCAAAAGCACAACTAGGCAACAAAGGTAAAACAGGGAGCGTCACTATCCCTGATTTGAAGCTACTATAAAGCCAATGTGTAAAAATTAACATGGTACTGGCAAAAAAAGAGTAATGTAGGATCAATGGAATGGATTAGAAGAAACAGAAACAGCTCAGACATACTCATCCACCTCATCTTTGACAAAGAAGCCAAAAGTGTTCACTCGAAGAAAGATAGCCTCTTCAGTAAATGGTGCTGTAGAAATTGCTCTTCCACATGTCAAAGATTAAAAGTAGACCTGTGTCTTTTCTCCTGTAGTCAAACTGTTGTCTTTCTTTCTTTTTGTTTATTGGTTTTTCATGTTAATTAAGAGACTACCTTTTCTATCAAAATCAGAGACTTAAACATCAAATTATAGATAATACTCCTGTGCTTCTCATTATAATACAAATAGCAATATGGAACACAGTCAAAGTCTAAATATTCTATACAGAAATGTTAAACCTGTTATTGGTTTACCTGCTACAAGATATTGACAGAATACTCTGTGACTTATTGTAGAACAGTCTTACAGTCTCAGCATGATGGCTTGTATCTTAAAAGTCCCCCAAAGGCTCATATGCTAAATCTTTGTTGTCAGCCTGTGGCTCTATTTAGACTAGAAACTTTAGGAGGCCAGACACAGTGGACGGAAGTTAAATCTGTTAGGTTATGTCCTCTTTGAAATGGATGTTAGAACCCTGGTCTCTCTCTCTCTCTCTCTCTCTCTCTCTCTCTCTCTCTCTCTCTCTCTCTCT